>NW_027526460.1:163970807-164092582 GCF_048455015.1 Haemaphysalis longicornis
AAAGAATACATATCAGGAGGTACACAGGAGGTACACATCGAAAGCAATAAAGCCCCGCCTTTTGTTTTGAACATTCTAAGCTGGGAACACTAGTCGAATGGTTAGACAAGAGCAAGAGACAACCCAATGATGCTTGTTTACTGCTAAACCTCGCACGTAGAAGTTGTGATTATGGATAGTATCATACCATGAGAGATAGCAACTCATTAGCTCTAGAATTACTGGTCAAACATATAACCAAACGTGAATCACTTATTCCCTGGGGAGAGTTTTAATGAGGCATCTGTACATCTGGAAGGCTACACCGACGAAGACCTGAACGCTTTTCCTACTGACACTGTTTCTATCGTGTGAACATAATATGGTTAGTATTCCTACATGTCTTTCAAATTTGAATTTCCAAGAGACTGCATTTTATTCATTGTGTATAAAAGAGAACGATGGAAAATAATTTGAGGTATAGATTTTGAGGTCCTTTTTTTTAAAACACCAGTGCCGTGTTTTCATTGGCATAGAAGAGGAATGTTTGAAAACAAAATGCGTCTAGCAAAAAAACAAAATACCCAGGAGCTCTGAAAAGGAATGGCTGTTGTCGCTTGGAATGCAAGGAATACTGAAAGCCACCGCCACTAGCGTTGGCCCAAATTGGAATTGTGATGCGGTAGACAGAATCTCTCAACAAAAGCGCACGAAATATCTGGTGACGCAGGTTTTTTATCTCTTCACAAGGTTAGTGTATACTGTTTTTGTGGTTGCTTCGAGGCAAGGACTGGACACCAAGCTTCCGTCTTCTCTTTTTAGGGGCATAGGGAGCTTTTATTTTATGCATGAGCTACAGCTTAGCTGAGAAATGAGGTGCACAAATATGGAAGGCTCTGAATAATGTCTCTAATAACCTCATAAAAACAATGACTCCCCCTCTTCTTTTTTTTTCTCCAGTTACCTAGCCATCTATTACGCCTGCCTCCACCACAAAAGCCTCTTAACTTAAAATTTCCACCAATCTATATCGATGAACATGGCTTTTAAAAGCATATTTGTGCATGTTTTGGCCAAAGTACACTTTCAAAAAAAGTATACCGAGAATGTTTTTCGTACCTATTGTTAACACAATGAAAGTTGATTGCGGGAGAGCACAATTATGGGGGCTGTGCATGCATGACAAAGATGGCGACGAGTTGACCAAGCCACAATGCACATTACAAAGCGACAAAACATGTCGACATAAAACTTAGCATGTAACCCAATCATATCAGGCTTACCATATCGGGCTTAGGCAACACTGCAAAATTGGCTCTGTGAAGCCTGCAGAGTTTCATCTACCGATGAAGTACTGTAAGCAATGATGCAGAGGATGCTAGGAGCTGCAACTGGCGAGCTTTCCGTTCATGCATCACAAACACGTCACACCATAGATACTGGATCCACAATACCAACTCGGCAAAAACATTAAGGTTGCCTTTTTCAGAGCGTAAAGTAATAGCTGATTAAGCCGGGGATATGCTGGCATAAGGCGTCATTCGAGAATCTTGCAGTCATTGGGAGCTCCAGTATAACTTGTGAAGAAAAAATATGGAAGCTAGATATAAGGTCTACTCATCGGTTCAGTTGCCAGGCGACCAGGCAACGCGTGTGAAAGGAAAAATCCCCGCCGCTTGGTCTATAGAGGCATTGCACAGCAAACACTACACTGTGGTCACCGCCAATTCGCTGCGGCGCGTTTGGGAGACGGCTTGTCTGCACGAAGGAATGCCGCGGAAATAATCCCCCTTTAAGAATGTAGAGGGCCCCGCTAAGTTGCGAGAATTGTTGACATAGCGGACAACGGAGGGGTGGTGGTCGTCATCTGACCGCGCGGCGCGGCGGCTTGTCCGCGAGACACCACTGTTACGCGCCCTCGTCGGCACGCCGTATAGCCGCCGCCTTTCACTCCCGCCGCCTCCTTTTTGAGGCATGTGTATTCGCTGACTTGCGCTTGTTCGCCCGCTCGCCGGCTTTTGACCCGAAGGTGCTGGCGCCTTATTGAAAATTCCGAAGATGGCGGAGCGACAGCTTTCTACGTGAATTTGGGTCCTCCCTAACGCGTGTACGGAAGCTAGAGGGGCGTTCCCGAGAGAGACGAATACCGATGTGTTATAAGGCCGAACTTGGCCATTCGAAAGCGTTCTCGTCTGAGCTCTCAGCTAGACAGTTCCCGGCGATACAAGGAGTCTCGACCGCTAATGCTAGGTTGGGATTTGTCAGCCCCTAAGCGAGAGGTAGACTTGAGGATCGCGTCGGAAGTTTAGGGTACACCTGTGTTTCCGGCAACTAGACGGGTCCTGCGGCGGGAACAGAGTCCCGGCCGTCGTTTCACGAGCGGTTTGTGTACGCTCCGAGGATAGGAGAGTTAGAAGGAATTGGAAAGCTCGAGTGACTTGTACGCACTTGGAGCTAGCGTCTAGCTGAAGTTTGAAGTTTCTCTATTTTTATTACTCATAAACCCAGTTATTCTACTGTAAACAGCTGTATATAAACTCTTCGTTTCCTTTCATCAACTACAAACGCCTCGACTTCGTCAATTCAGTAACCATCTCCATGAACTTCAACACCATCGCCCTGCGAGCCTCCTGCCAAATCAACCGGAGCCCGGGCGATTGGGTTCGTGATCGACACCGGACTTCGGGGAAACGACAGTATTGGGCAGTAGATATCAGCGGGCCACAGCCAAGCGCAGCAAGCGGGCGCAAGCCCGCCGTCATCGGCAGCAACGGACCTTCGCGCGGAGTGGTGCCTTCGAGTCAAGCCAGCGCAAGGAAATCGGCGGCATGACGTCAAAGACGCGGCAGCCAACTACTGAAGGTGCGGATGAGTGGGATTTCTCGCGCTTCGTTGTGGCGGTGTAGGCTGAGTCTTAGGGTGCATGATAGTCACGCGGAGCATGCTGGCGAACATGGCGGAAGGAGATGGAAATGGGCAGACACATGAGGCGCCACCTCACGGAGGAACGGCTACAGGAGGGGTGACCCAAGCGGACTCGGAAACAATAATTCTTAGACGAATGGAGTTAGAGTTTCAAAAACTGAAGCTCGAAGCCGAGGAGCGGCAGAGAAAAGCAGCGCGCGAAGCGGAGGAAAGAGCGCGCGAAACGGCGAAGCGGGAGAGAAGAGAGGCGCGGGAATCGGAGGAGCGCATATGAATACTGAAGCTCAAATTTGAAGAGCGGTTGCGAAGGTATGCGTTGGCGCTGGAGCGAAGGCCAACCGCCTTAGGCTCGGACACCCACGAGCAGAAACAATGGGGCATAGATCCAGCCAGTTGTATAGCGGCAGCGAAGTTGAATGGTCCTGGCCAATGTTTCGAAGTTGAACATTCCGATGACAAAGTAAGCAGCCGTGACTCCCTACACGAGGCTAGCATTTCCGAAGGAGTCGAACGCGTGGAATCGGAAGTGAGAATGAGGTGCGTTGAAGCCAACGTGTCCGCTGAAATCAGGGAGTTGAAGTGTACTCCTGTTGCTCCAGCGGAAGAGGGGCAAATTGCCTTAGCCCTAGAAACTGAGCTAGAACAGGACGATCCCACTCGCCTGAGCGGAATCCCAATTCCAGCGTTTGGACCGGAGGGGGAGGCAGGTGTCGTGCTGGAAATCCTTGGGGCGAGCCGCTTTCGTTCTTTCAAGAGAGAGAGAGAGAAACAACATTTATTCAGGCCTGCGTAAACCCGGTGGGTTACCTACTGGGTTACCTACTGGCGCGAGCTTGCCGCGAGCGCAAGCTCGGCAGCCATCTTTTGGAGTTCGTAGTTGACGCTGGTGACCGCGTCCCTCACGCTTGGTGGGAGCGGATCATCGTCCGTCTCCGTTGTTGTTGTCGGTGGTTGATTGAGGCAACCCCACAGCATGTGCTGCATGGTCGCACGAGTGCTCCCGCACAGCGCACACTCGTCCGTTGGGTGTGGTCGCCAAGCACGTGCTTGGCGACCACGGGCGTCCATATCGCCCGCGTTTGGGGCTGTCGCACGAGCACCCCTTCCCTCCTCGTGAGTTTACGGTGTGGCGGCGGGAAGGCGCGCCTAGTCTCTCTGTACCACGCAAGCACATCCTTGTAGGAGCTGACCGGGGTTGCCTCCTCTTCTTCCCTGTAGTAGTCTTCTTCCGCGTTCGATGGAGTAGGAGGACGGGGCAGACTCGCCTCGGCCGCAGCCGCCGCCCGAGCCACCGCCGCACCCTCCGCGGGCACAGCAGCAGTAGCCGCGGCAGCGGCCGCACCAGCGACGGCGGCGCCATCGTGTCTCGTTAGCACGCGCGCCGCTCGGTCCGCCTCCTCGTTGCGGTTGGTCCCGGTCCCCACTGGTCCCACGTGTGCGGGGAACCACTTGAGGACCACCGATAGCGTCCGTCGGGGCAGGGCCCCGCACACCCTGTTCGCGCACTCCGACACCGAGTTCCGAGCGTAGCTCAGTATCGCGTTTCGCGAGTCACTGATCACCGTCGCGCACCGTGGGTCCACTAGGGTCAGCGCGATCGCCAGCTCCTCCGCTTGCGTTGAGTTCTGGGCCCTGACGCTGCCCGCCGAGCACAGCTTCCCGGAGGTCGCTGCAATCACGGCCACGGCGTACGTGCCCCGGCGGCCTGGGTATTCCGCCACGTCCACGTAGAAGGCGTTGGTGTCCGCCGCGTGCACGGCCGTCAGGGCTTTCGCTCTGGCCGCTCGCCGCTCTCGGTTCTCTTCTGGGTCCATGTGCTTCTGCAGCGGCGGCACGTGCATGAGGGCGAGCAGCCCGCGCGCAGCGACCGCGCCGGCTTCGGCATCGGCCGCCGGCTCTCCGCCCCCCCCCCCCGCCTCCGCCACCGGGACCACCGCCACCGCCATCGCTCCCGCCCCCGCACCCGCCGCAACCTCCGCCGCTCTCGCTTTCGCCTTATCGCGTTAATTCCGACCGGTAGCCTACCCTACGTAGAATAGCCCTACCAGTTCTCGTCTGCGTAAGCCTCGCGATCTGCGCGGTGCCCTGGGCCTCGGCTATATCGCTGAGGGTGCTGTGCACCCCCAGTTCGAGAAGCCTTTCTGTGTTGGTATGTGCGTATAGGCCCAGGGCTGTCTTATAAGCTTTGCGTAGCAGAGCGTCCACTTTCCCTCGCTCCGCCACCGTCCAATTGTGGAATGCAGCTACATATGCAACGTGGCTGACGGCGAACGACTGGACCAGCCTGAGGAGATTCGCCTCTCTCATGCCTCCGTGTCTGGACGCCACTTTTTTCATCAACCTCATGGCCATTGCGACTTTTGATTCCAACTTGGCAACGGTGAAGCCGTTGTGTCCGAGGGCATCGATTTGTAGTCGGAGGACTCGCAGCGTCTTCACCCTCGGAATGGCCGTCCCGTCCCGCGTCTTCAGGTGGATGTTATTGTTCCTTTCTTCTTCTCCTCTCTTGTGGCTTCCTCTTCTCTTTGGTGTTAGTACCAGCAGCTCGGGGAGCACGTCAGACCCGTGTCTTTTAGGTGATCTTCGACTGCGTCGATGGCCTCTTGCAGGGACGCCTCGATTTCGCCGTCGCTGCCGCCGGACACCCACAGCGTGATGTCGTCCGCGTATGTGGTGTGTCCGACTTTCGGGACGCCCTGGAGGCGCTGGACGACCCCGATCATTACGATGTTAAACAGCGTCTGCGAGATCACGTCGCCCTGTGGTGTCCCCGTGCACCCCAGGCTCTTCTTCGGCAGCTCCATGTCACCGGCAACGATCCTCGCGGTGCGGCCCGAGAGGAAGTCGCGAATGTACGCGAACGACCTCTCCCCATGCTGAGGCGCGATACCTGGTCCAGGATGGCTGAGTGTCGGACGTTGTCAAATGCCCCTTTCAGATCTAGGCCGAGCACCGCCCGGGTTGTCCATGGAGCCGGCCGGCCGGTCGATGACTTCGTTCTTGAGCAGCAACATTGCGTCCTGAGTGCTTAACTTGGCCCTGAAGCCCAGCATGGTGTCCGGGTACAGGCCTTCTTCTTCGAGGTATGTCTGCCACCTGTTGAGAAGGACGTGCTCCAGCACCTTCCCCACGCAGGACGTCAGGGATATCGGCCGCAGGTTGTCTATGCTCGGTTCCTTTCCCGGCTTCGGGATCAGGACCGTCTTTGCCTCCTTCCAGCTGGCCGGGAGCTTGCCGGTTCGCCAGCACTGGTTGTAGTACCCCGTCAGCGATTTTATCGCCGCATCGCTCAGGTTGCGTAGCGCTTTGTTGGTAACCCCGTCCGGCCCCGGGGCGGACTTGCTGTTTATCGTTTGGATGACTGCCCGCACCTCCCATTCCTCGATGCCGGCGTCGAGCTTGGCGTTGGCCTCGCCCGCGTAACTCGGGAGGGGGGTCGGCGGGGTGGACGGGAGGTACTTGTCGTTTATGCGCCGGCGGACCTCGGCCTCGCCGAGCTCCCTTTTCGCTTTGTGCAGCGTCCGTGCTAGGGTGTGATGTTGGGCCCCTTTCGTTTTGCCTTCGTCAAGGAGGTGCCGGAGCAGATGCCAGGTTCTGCTCTTATAGATCTGGCCCTCCGCTTCCTGACAGACCGCCTGCCACTGCTGTCGGCAGAGCACCGCGCTGTGCTTCTCGATTTCAATGTTTAAAAGTGCTATTCTTTTGCGGAGCCTTCTGTTGTGGCGTTGCCTCCGCCATCGAGCCTTGAGCGAGTTCCTCGCCTCCAGCAAGTGCGCGAGGTGGCTGTCCAGCTGCGGGATCTCTTCGTCGACCTCGATTTCCTTGGTGGCTGTTTTCGCGGCCGCGTTCAAGGCTCGCGTCCACTTCTCGATGTCTCCATCCTCCTCTTCCTTGGCCTCTCCGATGATCAGGGCGTCCAGCTCCGTTCTGTATTTATTCCAGTCTGTGATGGCCTGCTTGCGGGTGACCGGGGGTCGGCCGTGCAGCGGCACCGCAATTTCCAGGACGCAGTGGTCGCTGCCCAGCGTCTTGCCCGTGTTCCGCCAGCTTACTCCCGCGATGGCTTTGCTGCAGAAGGCGAGGTCCGGATTCGTATCGCGCTGCACCGACGTGCCGTGTCGCGTGTATATGTTCGTGTCGTTGAGCAGGTGGAGTTCCGCCTCGAGAGTCTCGTCGTGCAGATTTCGCCCCTTGGCCGTGGTCTTCTGGTACCCCCACGCCGTGTGCGGCGCGTTAAAGTCTCCGCACACAAGCGCGGTGTCGTCCCCGGCAAGCTGATTCGTTCTTTGCATGGGTGATCTGAACTTTTGTTGGGATTGCTTGGGGTTACTGTACATGTTGATTAAATACGTGCTTTTTTTCTTCTTTCGGCCCGTCACGACTTCGATTGCCACGTGTTCAATGGTACTCTTCTGCAGTAAGCCGTGTTCTATGTACGTGATTCCTTTCCTCACCAGGGTACACACTCCCTGCCCCGCGCCTTTCCCGGCCTTTCTTGCGCTGGGCTGGCTGGCATAGGAGCGGTACCCCGGTAAGCCCGGGGAGGGGTCTTCCATGTGCGTTTCCTGTACTAATATGACGTCTGGTCTCTTGCCGACACTTTTGATGTATTGTTGTAATGTTGCCTCATTTCCTCGCAGGCCATTCGCATTCCACTGCCAAACCACAAGCTCGCGCGCTAGCGTTGTTCCGGCCATGTTGGGCGAGTGACTTTGGCCACCTGCTGTTGCTGCAGCGGCTGTGGTTGTGGCTGTAGTGGTTGCTGTGGCGACTGCGGCGGCTGCTGTTGTTGTTGGAGGTGGGTGATGTCGGGGATTCTCGCTAGTAGTTGTTGTTACAGGCTTTCCACATTCGCTATGCGGGTACTCATGTCCGCTGTGACGGCTTCTACGTTAGCTATGCGGGTGCTCATGTCCGCTGTCGCGGCTTCCACCATTGCCAGCCTCTGGTTGATGGCTCCCAGCTCTTTTTCCTCGTGGTCGACGCGCTCCTCCACCCCCTGTTGGCGGCATTCGAGCGCGTCTAGCATAGTAACCCGCCTCTTGGTTCTGGGGCTGAAGTCTTCCATCTCCTCCCCTTCCTCCTCCTCTTCTTCTTCAGTAGTTGTAAAATCGTTTCTCCTATTCGTAGCTGCCATTACTTCTTCTTCCTCTCTTTCTTATTCCTCCTCCTCTGTGGACCCCGCCGTCTGCAGGCCAGCCGCGTACTCCGGCTCCGACTCTTCCTGCAGCTGCATTCGTTCTTCTCGCGCGTGCGCTCGCCTGGGCGCCTGTCTTCGCGCGACCTGCGGTGGTTGAGTTCGCAACGGCAGCGATGGCTGTTGTTGCAGCTCACATTGTTGCCGTTGTTGTAGCTGATTGAGGATCATGTCCATTTTGGCACTGAGTTCCTGTATTTGCCTGTCTTTTTGCGCTAGCTGCGCCTTGAGACGTGCAACCTCGTTCGTCTCCGCCATTGGTTGATGTTGTTGTTGCAGTTGTTGCCTTTGCTGTGGCCTCGGTTGCGGCGGTGCTGGCAGCGGCGGTGGTACCGCCGCCGCCTCTTTTGCCACTGCCCTGGCCCACGTGATTCCCTCGTACAGCTGTCCGCCAGCGCCGCTGCTGCTCCCTCCGTGGTTTCCCGCGCTGCCGGTTAACCTTTCCGCCGCCGGAGCGCTGCCATCTGTTGCGTTTGTCGTTGCCGTTGCGGCTCCCGTGACCTTTCTAGCGGGCTTCGCTCCAGCTGGCCCAGCCGCCGCCTCTCTGCCGTTATTGACGTCAGCCGCATTCTTTCGTGGAATCGACTGCCTTGGCTGCTGCATTTTCGCGCCTTTTTCGGGTGCGTGCTGCTGCTGCTGCTGCAGCTGCGGGAAGTCGGCTAGGCCTAACTTCGGCACGTGTTGCTGCCGCTGCTGCCTTTGTCCCTCCTCTGCACGCCGGCGCTCCCACCTTCGTTGCTTCACCAAATGGGGGGTCTTATATCGGTTCTTACAACCCGCCTCCCCGGTGGGGTGAGCCCCGCCGCATAGCTTGCAGCGGGGGTTGCATTCCCGCTCGTGCGCGGGGCGCGGGTTGGACGCTCCGCACGCAAAGCATATCTTAGTGTTTGGGTAAGGGCACACGTCCGCGCGGTGCTCCAACCTGCCGCAGCACCGGCACACTTCGTAGTGCTGCCTGTATAGACTGCATTTGGTGATTGCCACTCCGAACTTTATTGTATTTGGTACCTTGGTGCCCTCGAAGGCTACGATCACCGTGGTGGTATTGCCTATTCTGGGCCCTTCGAGCGCCGTTGGATTCTCCTCGCTGACTATAATTTCCTGCAGTTCCTGCTCCGTATACACGGTCGGGATGCCCCTGATGACTCCTTTCACGGTACCCTCGGGTGCCGGTGCGTACGCGAATACTTCGTGCATCCTGCCCGCTATCCTGAGCGAGCTGATGCTCGAGTACTTCTGAGCTCTCTGCTCGTTCGGGGTGCTAATGACTATAATATTCTGCGAGTCGTTGGGGCAGATCGCGTCCTCCCTAGACTCTTGCAACGTGGTACCCACCATCTCGAAGATGGCCTCCATGAGTAGCGGTGCCGCCGTGCGAGCTACGTTAAGCCCGCCACGTGGCCGGAGTATTACCCTAAAATCGCCCTTCGGGAGCACGCGCGGCATGCGCACTGCCTTCGTTAGCCTGGCCGCGACCTGCCTAACGAACTTTGCCTGATTTTTAATGGGGGTTGCGGCGGGCGCGGGAACGGACGCGACCGCGGCCGCGGAAGCGGTAGAAGAAGAAGTGGGGACCGACTTACCGCCGGCCGCTTCCTCCCCGGTCGTCCGCCGCCGCATCCTTCGCCTCGTTTCCTGCCATCTGCCTTCTCCGCCCTCCTTCGGTGTTGGATCCTCGCCGGCAACTGCGACCGACATCCTCCCTTGCGTGTAGTTGACTAGCATCGTTGGTGCTTGCCGGTGGTTGCCGTCCCTCTGAAACTCGGGAACCTGGGTGGTAGTAGTAGCGGTGGTGGTGATGGTAGTAATAGTAGCATTGGTGTCCTGGATGTCGGTGTCCATGGTGGTGGACATCTCTCCTTCCAGGATGGTCTCCGTCTTCGCCGCAACGGCTGTCATAGGTGCGCCTGGCTCGGGGTCGAGCTAAGCCTACGTTAGGCTTAGCTGGCTGACCACGTTGGCCGGTCTGTCGAAGCCGACAATTGATGAAATAATGATGCGACTTGCCAAAAGTTGGTCTCGGCTGATTCCCTGGGTTAAGCTGCACAACCCTGTACCGGAATCACTTCGATGAAATCGATTGGCTCGGCACTATTGATTCAAATCATCGGAGCCGATGCGAGGTGTGTCCGCTCCCTTCGGCGACCGCAGCGCCCTCTTTCTTTCTTTCAAGGAAAGCAGTCAAGGAGCAAGACGACGAAGCTGGCTGGTGGCCCAATCCGCAATCTTGGCTCAGCGCCCCTATGTAAATAAATGTGTTCTTCTTCAGCATTCACCCCAATTTCACCGTAACAATATCGTGATGGCTGAAGCAGGCTTTGATAAGTTATCTTAAGCAAGCAAGAATGATCCAGCTTCTCATCAAGCATTAGCCGAGGCAGCGTTCCACTGTAACAGTAAAGCTGAAAAGGATGATATTTATTTCACCTCGAACGGCTGTGTAAAACAGTGGCTGTTAGGACCATTCTGAACATATCATCCACCGAGTTTAAGCAATAAATGCTGAATTAAGCTGCCTAACCGCTATCGGCCATGCAACTGCCACGTGCGATGATCAGTGTTTGATCGACAAACCAGAGCTTTATATTCAAACGTTAGGCATGAGCAAAGCTTGCGCAGATATTGCCATTACTGCCATTATTTCCACTAGCACAGCCATTACCATTACTCACGTCAAACGGAAAGCTCACATCTCAAAGTACACCAAGTTGTCGGCACTTTTTACACACTCGCAATGTTCATTCATGTTCAGGTTTTAACTGAGGAGGAAACCAATTTGGATTTGAATAAATGATGTTGCCCAAAATGTTTTTCCCGCAGGACTGTGTTGAAGGCAGATGACGGCCAGAAGGCAGCTGAGCAGTTAGGGTTAAGTGTATACAACGATGGTTCCCCTGATTTCAAGTCACAGAAAGAAGCCAAAGGCAGACACGAAGCTGGAACACCGAAGAATTCGTGAGGCTGCAGCTGTGCTGAGCCGATTTCTAAATGACAACAAGCCAACTTTTCCCATTTTAAAATGTCGGGAGCAAAAGTATGAAGTCCACACAAGAGGCCGCTAAAATGCATTGCAGTGCCATTACGTGAAAGAGCGTCTGCTGCCGACAGTGGTTGGGCGTCCCATTTTAACTGCATACATCTTCCTTGGCTGCCTAAGTTTATGCGGTTTTGGTACGAAAAAGTACTGAACAGTTTCGCTTCGGTTGCCCATTTGTCACACCTTTCCTAATCGTTCTCGCTGAACAACAATGAATAATGTAATTAGCCTGGAATGATGTTCTGAACTAGTGGGCCGTTATTCTTACTCATTATCATTAGCTGAAGAACGCCACGAGATTCTTTCGAACAAGGCCAGAGTATATATTATTTTACTCGTGAGTCAAAGACTGTATAGGAAGCTGAACAATAATAGAAGACGGAATAACAATAAAGAACAAAAACACAGACGAGAATTAATGCGCACACAGATAGCAACCGAAAATTCTGCCGCTCTACGGGGCCACCTTTGAAATGATGCGCGACATGTTCAGCGGAAGAAACACTGTTCACTCACTCTGTTTACAAACACTGCATCAACTGATGGGTGCAAACTATGATGCGCGCAGTTAAAATAAGCAACACAACCTTTATTTCGGTAGCAGTCGCCCTCTCGCAAGGTGGCGCTGCACTGTGCTTGGGTTGGTGATCGCGTTGAATCCAGGCTTTAGCTCCCGGCAGTACACATTCGGCCATGTGGAATGGCTATCGATTGATTTCAAAGAATGAGTCAGTTTCACACAAACATCAGTATACTCAGCAGGTGGTGAGCCTATTGCATACGGTGGGTGTACCTCAGAAGCAACACAGAACAGTATATCTGCTTTACTCCGACGAGCATGTACTCTGACTGCTTGAACACTTTTGAGAAAAACCAAGGCACATTCAATTACCCTAGCATACACCCAACCCAAACAAATGAGGAGACTGGGTCACTCACTAATATTTCAATATACGGCTCTATAAACTACTCTCAGCTGTTAAGAGAGCTTTTGCGTATACTTATGCAACTGCATGGTGTTGCTACAAAGCATATCCCTGTCTATAAATGCACTGCCTGTAGGGTTACACCACCAGAGCCCGCACGCGAAACAGAGCCCCCGGTATTGTCAAAAACAGACTTCGGCGCAAGTCTGCGGTTGAACACTGTTGCGCAAAGTAGATGGCGCTGTCGGCGGCTGCTGTATGCAGCCATCTTCGCGGATGTCTAGCTCAGTTCAATAAAACCTTAAATCATGCGTGCGGATACAGTAATTGTCTGCTTGCTGGTTTGTCACTCCTTCGTTCATTTTGGAAGGTGGCGCGCAGAAATGACGGCGTCAACTTGAAACACACTCCAGCACACATAAAAACAATGACAGGGCAGCTGTCACCAATACAAACATCGGGATATGCTTGCTGCCTCGATATTGCGGCACTGTGGATCTCAAAGTAAGCACCGTGCAGGTATGCTTCCATTCACTCAGACAAGTGCTTCTTGAATTTATACCTGGAATGAAACAGTCACAAAATAGCCGCGACGTTATACAAGCCGGCATGACCATTTTCCTCCGCAGCGCCTCGCTTGAGCAACGCCTCCATGTTTTTCAGCCTGAAACTTTCTTATAGGCGTGATTGGCCAGTAGGAGGTCTGTAGGAACCAATCAGAGCGTCGAATGATGGCTGGCGGATTGCGGATTGCGGCATTCTTGCGGACTTCCAAAAGTTGAAGTTGGCCAACTTCTGACGGACAGAAATTCTCTGCCGGAAGGCGTCGCGTTCCACCCGGCGGAATGACTTTGGCCAGAAAAAAACGACTTTGCGGGGGTACCGTATAGTGGCCTTATGTAACAACCCGGGTATCGTGCAAGGCGTACAGGTGTGAAGTAAGCAAGTAAGATAGGACGGTTGGATGCAAGCTGAGGATGAATCTCTGATGAGAAGGAACGAAACTCGTGAAAACTTAGGAAACCCGCATGGAATCAGTCACAGCCAGGTCGTAGGAGTTTAAATAACTCTTCAAAACAAATTTTCGCTTCTTAATGAGCACAACGAGGTCAGTGCAGACAATCGTAATGACAAGCTAACGTCGGCACTCAGAGTATCAGCTGCAGCTTTGGGAGAAGCAATATGTCGAGAACAAACTGTAAAACTAGCTT
Source organism: Haemaphysalis longicornis (assembly GCF_048455015.1). NCBI lineage: Eukaryota > Metazoa > Arthropoda > Arachnida > Ixodida > Ixodidae > Haemaphysalis > Haemaphysalis longicornis. The sequence goes on from NW_027526460.1 coordinate 163,984,083, forward strand.
AGAAAATGAAGGAACTGATTCCCGAACCTGACAACATGAAAATGTCAACTACGGCGGATCGGATTGAATTGCCGAGCTGTCGAAACTGATTAACAAAAGTAAAAGTAAAACGAACGACATTCGTGCATATAACATTGCAGTGATCGAGGAAACATTGCAAATAGTGGGAAGTTTGAAAGCAACTAAGGGAAATCTAGCCATCGGCGGATATGATGTACGCACTCAGAGATGAGCAGGGAAACATTATGCACAACTTGGATGAGATAACTAAGCAAAACAATCCTGCACCAGGTTGTATGCCAGCGACGTAATACCATGTGAAAATACTGAGAATACAAGCTGAACCTGCGATGTTCCACTAGTAACGGAAGAGGAATTTAGAAAGGCCCTCAAGGCATGAAAATGGGAAAAAGCTGCAGGAGACGACGCCATAACCGTACATCGTTCGAAAGAGGGACGAGATATGGTACTGGAATAGCTTGCTCTACTATTTTCGGAAGGTCGAAGATTCAAAATTGCGTATAGCCTGGAATACGCCAACATTATTGGGATTCGTAAGGGAGCTCCCAAGGACCTCAAGGATTATGGACGCAATAGCCTGCTCTTGGATGTTTATAAGCTGTTTACCAAAGCTATAGCTAGCCGCATGGGTAACAGCCTGGTATCACCTCAACGCCGTGAGTAGGCTGGGTGTGGAAATGGGTACTGAACCATGGATCACATCCATGTCGTAAACGAAGTGATAAAAAAATCCGCAGAGTACACTAAACCCCTTACATGGCATTTTTTGATTACGAGGAGGCGTTTGATGTCCTACGAACCACAGCCGTTTTTTAAGTACTAAAAAATTAGGGAATAGACGAAACCTACATAAGACTTCTACAAGACAGATATAAGGAATGCATGGGCGGGAAACCCCTCACAATCAAAGCGATAAATTTCCGATCCGAAAAGGAGTAAGACAGGGAGATACCATCTCTCCAAAAACATTCACAGCATGTCTGGAGGGGGTATTTTGAAAGCTTCACTGGGAAAGAATAGGATTAAGGATAAATGGGGAATACTTGAGACCCTTGAGGCTTGCAGACGACATAGTCTAGCTCAGCGAGACTGCAGAACACATGCAAAGAATGCTTGAAGAACTACAATCAGAAAGCACGGTGGTTGGGCTAAAAATATATATAAATAAGCTTCATGTAACGAAGAATAAGTATGCTAAGAACGTCTTCTTTAGCTTAGGAAGCGAAACGCTAGAAGAAGTAACAACATATAACTGCCTCGGACGGCTGGTTTGCCAACCCCAACCACGAGAGAGAAATCCTATACGCAGAATAAGCATGGGCACTCGGCAAGCACTCCCCAATAATGAAAACTACGCTACTTCTGTAACTAAAAAAAAATTACACCATCTTCCCGTGGGGAACCATGAGAAGCATGCGAAGCATCATATGGGTTCCGTGTAGGTTCCATTGTGTTGCCGTTATGTTGTTTCATTTATCGGAGCACGAATGGGAGCGTAGTGTGAACCCCTATGTAGAGACAGAGAAATGTAAAGAAATGTAGGGACAGCGAAGAGACCGACACCGGTGTTACCTGATCGAACACCTCCTGGTTCTCGCCTTTCTATATTTGTGCTCACGCTCGTACCCCGCTGCCCGCCCTCTTCGTCCTCTTCTCTTGTTGAACTGCAAGGCGCGTGGCTCTTCCCGCCACAGTTTTCCCAAGGGAAATTCAACATTCTCCTCTAAAGTTTTCAGTTCGTCGTTTCTGTTAACGTTCAGCTTCGCGTTCCTTCGTTGTATCAGTAGCTTCTTGACGTAGTTTGAATGAGACAAGGACATAAGGCGCGTTCGTAGCACTTGCTCCTGTCTCGGTTTTGTAGCGCAGTGGGAAGCGCCACGTACCTCCCGTTGCGGCCAGAGAGTCGTAGGATCGAAACCGGGCGCCGCTAATTATTTCTTTTTTTATAGTGTAGGGGGAGAGGTGCCGAAGGACGCTGGATGACGGACGACGGAGCCGAAAGCAAGAAATGCTTCGCATCTAAAACTTGCAACCAGTGCACATTGCCGGTGATGATGTAGGGTGTTGAAAGTTGGTGCCATACTAAACAACTAGAATGCAAACTTAGGTTGGCTCAATGGGCCATGGAACGAATAATGCGAGGAATAACACTCAAAGACAAAAACGAGGTACCTGGATCAGAGAACGAACTAGAGTTGACGATATTATAGTTCAAGTAAAGAAAAATAAATATACTTCAGCTGGCCATGTAGTGAGACGAACCTACAACCGTTGAAAAATTAGGGTGACAGAGTGGATACCGAGAAATGAGTATAAAAGGGGAAGGCCAATAACACAGAATACGGAACTTCGGAAATACGGAACGTCGTTGGTAAACTGTGAACTCGAGCAGCGCAGGACAGAAGCGGTTGGACGTCAGTGGGAAGAACCTTCGTCCTGCAGTGGTCCTGAGCACGCTGATGATGGTGATGATGATAATACCTCTCTCCCAACGCTGCATTGGGGATTGCAGTGATATGTAAAAGTGGATCACAGGGCGTTACGAAAACGAGTTCTCTAGCTCTTTTGTAACAAAAAAGCTAAATATGCGTAGGGTTACATAAATTGTTTGTGTCCATAAGGGTGCACTAAACTCAGGCCCCCACTTTGATGAAAAAGCGCAATGCGTTTGTGTGTTCGCGTGGCTATCTTTGCATTCTTGCATGCTTTTATTGGGCTGCGGATTGGGTTGAACTCGAGAAGCCACGGTTTTCTGTTTTGAATTTCCGTTGTTTTCTGTCGGGGGGGGGGGGGGGGGGGTAACCGTGCAAAGCCCAGACTGGGAGTGTGGAAAATTTCCAATGGGCAATTTGCGCAAACACTTCATGCTCAAAAAGGGCAGTGCTCCGATTCTCCACTACGAAGGGGGTCTACCACCCCAACTCGACACCACTACACTGAATTGAGGGGCGTGGTCGCAGCATGCAGATAGACCTCCGTCAAGAGCTCCGTCACTGGCCATCCACCTCCACGGAGGGTTATGACTCATGACGTTTTTGCGAGAAGTTGCCACATGGCATACTTAGGCAGGAATATGCAGATGCAGTAAAGTTTATGTATGTTACCTTGTTGTGGTGCATTTGTTTACCAGTAAGGGAGAGTGTACGCCCTTACTGTGATTTGAGCCGCTACGCAATGCTACGGCAGAGGGCATTACTCGCCGCCCGCAACTTTCACTCGGATGGGGGTTGCTTGAGAGGAAAATAGCCAACGATTTCTGCCCGGCGCACAAAGCCAGCGCCAGCGCCGATGGTTTGCTGCTTCTGTCGTTGCCGTATGAGGACGGTGCAAGACGCGGGGCGGGGAGACCAACTACAGGGGGACTATACGACACCTAGTGTGCTTCCGTCCTTAAGGCGCGGTCACAGTAGGGCGACTCGACGGCGACGGCGACGCGACGGCGACGCCGACGAGTTGCCAAGCCATCGGGCAACTGCCGAGTTGCCCGACCGTGCTGTCATACTACGCCAACGGCGACACAAACACGTCGGCCGATGGAAAGTCTGCGCACTGTGACTGGGCCGCCGACCGAAGAGGCCAACAAAACCGGTCGTTGCCGGGAATCGATCGAGAAGCGAAAACTGCTCTCCGACAACATTCGTGCCGCAATGAATGCGGCTCTAATTTGATAGTTTCTGGAGTGTAATAAACTCAGTAAGGTCTATGAAGACTATACAACTCAACACTAGCGCTAATGCAATCCGTATTTTGGATTTCGACGCTTCGAACGTGCTTTTCGGCGACGCCGCTACCCCGGAGCTACAAACTGCACATGCATGTGCGATCGGCTCGCCTGTAAAAAATAAAAGGCCAGTTTTGTGCAGAAGAAGAGTTACGTAGGGTAATTTGGGTAATAAGGCATCCATATCGGCCAAGGTTTTTAACGTAAATCAAAAGTACGGCAAGCACTATCTCCGCAGTGGGAAATCGCAGTCGCAGCCGGGCACACATATTTTTGCGAGCGCTCTCGCGAAGCATCGGAGTTGATGGCAATAAGGTATTGTGGGGGCTTCGGGAACCTTGATGTTCAAGCGCTATTTAAGAAATTTCAGTTTGCCAGCAAGGAATTCTGTAAACCAGCTAGCAAACACCAAAGTATGACATGGAAGGACGGACCTCCATCTAGTACCCCGCTATTTCACAGTGTGGCAACATTTGTGTGGTGGTGCAGTGGTCTTGTGTGTCGGGCCCGTGCGCTAAACGTTACGGGTTCAATTCCCGTCGGTGTCACTTTTTTTAGCAGTCTGTAAAGGGGCATGGTTTGAGTACCCAATTTGTGAATCATTTTCTGCGTGATTTTGAAGAGCAACTACCTTTGTAATGGAAAATTTCCTTCGAAACAGCGAATGGCGTCTGGAGCCACAAAAATTAAGTTCCCTTTCCTTGCACCGTGTTTCACGAAAATGCGGGGCTTCTAAGGCCTTCTCTATTAGAGAAGGTTAAATTTCCGCTGACGTACGCACTTATTTATATACATATTTTACGTGCTGCAGAGGTCTTTTCGGCGGGGGTTCATCGATAACATCCGTATTATTACTGCCGCGGCAGCAGCGAACACAGCTCTTTTTTCTTCTTTGTCCGTGATCTAACAAGAAGTTGAGGAGTACACACAGTACAAGCAGCGCACGCGCCAGTACGCACGAACGGCTTCAGTCGCGGCTGCAGCGACACGATACTCCAAGTTTGACTAGAGAAAGAAGGAGATCCCCGGCGGAGAGGCGAGTCGGCGGAGTGCGTCGTCGCGCGGCCGTCAGCATGGTGTGACAAGCGCGTCAGCCGACATCGCGTAGACGCCGACGCCCCGCCGATTTCTCGCCGACGCAGACGGTTGGCCAACGGTCAGCGTCGGCACGGTGTGACATGGCCGCCGACAGCTCGCGGACACGGTGTTGGCCTACCAAATCGGCCGATAGTCGGGCTAGTGTTCGGGCTACAGAGGTGTTCTCCTGTAGATCTACTCTCGACGCCGGTGACAGCGGACGCGGCACGCGTTTGTGGCGGCTAATCTGAGGAGCTCAACTGGTCCGGCAGTACTTAGTTTCTTAGTAACCCAGGCCCCGGCGATGGCGGCATGATAACGTTCAATGGCCGTCAGGGCGTTGGCTCTTGCCCTCGCTTCGGACCAATGGGGAGGAGAGACATTCGGGGCGAATGGGGAGTATCTGTGTTCTTGGCTGTGATTGGGAAGCATGTGAATTTGTTGTTTGTGTATGCAGTGTTTCCTGTGCACCCGGGGAAATTTGGTAAACGGCTGTGGGTGGAGGCGGAGGACGGTTGTGTTGGTGCCCGCCGGGGCGAACCCCCGTCGTCTCAAGCCCGTTCTACATGGAGCGAATTTCGCCTGCGAATCTGCTGGAACGAACATTCGCACTTGCGAAGTTCGCAATGCCTGGAATTGTCGTCTACATGGGGCCTGCGAACGCCGCAATTTTCGCATTTCAGGTGCGCCTTGTTTGCAGACTGAATTAAGTTTGCCACCAGCAGAGGTTGTGATTTTATCAAGGGTGGTTTTATTTTACTTTCTTGGCAAGTTGTTTCTGCCTGGTTTGCGGTAAATATAAGTTCATTTGTGGTTTTATATAAGAATCGCCAATTCTTTATCAATATACGCACACACAGCAGAGAAAAAAAACGTTTTGGTGTGCCCGCGCTTTTGTAGCGCTCAACAAGCAACGCCATCTGGTTTTCAAGCGTGCATGTGGTGCCGAGCTGTGCTCTTATTGGCCGCAGGTCCGGTCCCTCTACGCCGCACACGCCGCACGAGCGGCGTTTGCTCGGCCGCTTCAAATGTTTGGCACTTTGCCGCAGCAACGAAAAAAGGTGGTTTTACCGCACGAGCGGCGCCGCATCAGCGAATTCGCAGGCGAAATCGCTCCATGTAGTACGGGCTTAACGCAGTGTTGGGATACCTGACTTTCTGCTAATTAAAGTTTACTGACACTGGAATTGGCTTTGTTGTCTTCGACTTCACCCTCGGTTCTTGGAACATCGAGGGGGCACCAATTAAGGAACAACGGACTTACCACCAACCCGACAAACATAATCTTAACTGATGGGTTCCTGAGCCCCGAAAAAAGCGAAGAGGGGAATGTTGTGGAGCCTTCTTCAACAAAATGAAATGTGGCGGACGGGTGGCGCAGCTGCGAGGTTTAGGCGGTGTAGTTGCTACAAGACAGGGTAGCCATATCAAGTGTTGGTGTGGCTACCATGCCTTTTCGATTGGGGCTGAGCATGAGGAACAAGCTGGCCTAAGCGGGTAGAAGTCTTGCGGAGGCCAGGTGGTCGTGACAGCCGTTTCGAGGTCCCCCTATGTGAAGTCGCCAAGTCACCCCAGGTGCAGCCGGAGTTGAGAAAACCCACCATAGATGTCCGAACCCAGCGGGAGTGTGATTAAATGCTTGGTGAAACCAATAGGGCCTACTGGACAGATACCCCGTAGTGATGCGGTTTAAGCACCAGCACTCTCATAACTTTAAAAAAAACGTCGCAAAAATGTATGCTGTCGACGTGGTGTTCGCGGCTCCAAGTAAATTAGGAAAATTGCGCAGTACGGTTGGCCGAAGATTAGCTTCCCGGAATAGGACAAGAAATGTATGCCCGATAAATCATCCCGAGCAATTTGTTAAATCAGCAACGGGTGTCACTTCGGTGCGGAAATATATCTGTGGGACAAACCGGGAGGTGCCTGAACACCAGGTTGTCGGAGCACCAGCGTTCATTAAAAGGGAATACGCAGAGTCACGTGGCAAAACACTGCAGTTCACTCGGCTGTGTGCTGGTTTTTGAAGAAACTGCTGTGTTGTCGAAAGACGGAGATAAAACGAGGGAAATAATCGAGGCCTTTGAAATAAGACGATCAGCCGACCGATGTATTAGCATGCCATCAGTAATGCTGCATGACCATGAGTACGCTTATCTGATTGACCCCCTTGGATGACCTCGGAAAGCAGAAGATTGCACTTGTACAGTCCGATGAGTGATTGCGTTTTTGTTTCTGTTGATTCGTTGCAATTATTTGATGTCACGTGGAAGATTGATGTATGTATATTTTTAGTGTTCACCAACTCGCCCAAATGACAGTCCTCTTGAGACGAATAACCACTCAGGATGGTGTCGCAGCGATTTACAAGTGCACCTGCAGGCTTCTTTTGCACTGCGGGTGCTGTAGCAATTGTCGCTCCCTGAAGCGCACATTTCTAATGTACGTGTAGATGTATAAATCTAGTTGTTTTCAACAATGCGAAGCTGCCTCTCGTCACACTAAGAGATGTAATGCAGCCACATTTTCTTCCGCATACACGCAGACACAGACATACACAAAGTTATACATCGTAAGGCGCCGACCACGGCTCTTTATTATGTGAACCTTGGCAAGAACGACAGCTGAGTGAGACCAGGAGAAGCGCGCGATCGCACTGGTGATGGTAGAGGGTGTACGGCGAAGGCCATGGCGAGCGAGGAGATTGGCACTGCTCCATAGCCTCGGCGAGTAGGAGGCACATGCGAGATTCCGCTCTCCTGCGGTGGGTGCCTTAGAGGCCGCCACTTCCTAGCGCCATCTACTGGTTCACTTGAGCGCTCCCTCTCTTGTTTTCAGCAACTGCTCAAGTGCACCGCTTTTCTGGCTGGCTTTGAATTGGCCTGGGTTTGAAGCGTGGCATTGCAAAATGCTTTGCAAGGAGGAGCAGCAGGAATAACAGTTATTTTTTTAGGGAAAGAAGAGAGGGAAGGGAGAGTGGGTGGTAGCCTCAGTCCAGGCTGCCTTCAGGCCCCCCAGAAGCCCTCGCCCGGGAGATCAGGTACCTCTGATCCTGAAGCTGGTCAGCCTATCTTCCCACTTCTCCAATGTAGGTGATGGAATTGGGTCGGGATGTTTGACGCACTCCCATACGAGGCGATAGGTGGTGTTTGGTGTAGTGCATGTTGTGCAGTTGTAGGGAAAAAAAGTTGGTGAAATGGGATGTAAGATTGCCATGTGTTAGGATTCGTCGCCAGATTCGAGAGTCTTGTGTATTGTGCGATGGGTGAGGAGGAGGGTAAAGGAGACATTCCCGGCGATAATGGTATACTATGACCGTGTATGTTTTTGGAACTGAGTGGCTGGCCGAGGCGATTGTAGGTGCGTCGTCAGCCTCCCTTGGGAATGCCTGGGGTAAAATGTCGTGGGCAGCGGCGTGAGCCGCTTCATTCCCAGGGAGGGAGGCATGGCCAGGGGCCCAAACAATGTGAATGGTCTGTAGTGTTTTTGCTTGTTTTAGAGGTTTGAGCGCATGTGGAGATATTCGCCCTGATAGTTAATGGCGGCACGCCTCATGTGAACCAGTGATTACTGTAATAATTCCCTTTTTGCTGTAAGTAGCCGCTAGGGCAATGGCTGTCTCTTCTGCGACATCTGTGTCGGTTGTTCGGACTGTTCCAGCTGAGATTGCTGTCCCTTCGGAACCCAGGACCACTGCAACCTGGGCCTGGTGGCCGGGATATCTTGCAACGTCTGTATCATACACGTCCGGGCTGACGGTGAATTTATTGCTTATATATATTGTTGTTGCCTCTTTTACCCTTTGGTTGTATTCCGGGTGCATGCGTCTTAGAATGGGGGCTACTTGGATGTTGGTACGTATGTTTGATGGGATCCGGGTAGGCGCGTTAGATGGTGCAGGGATGATGTAGCCCACTTTGTCCAGAACCACGCGGCCCGTTGGAGGTAGAGCTAGTCGATTTAGTTGGCTTGCTCATTGCACTTCGAGAATTTCGCTCAAGGTGTTATAGAGTCCGAGCCTGAGAAGGTCGTCTGTAGTCGTAAACGCGGGAAGTCCCAGGGCCAGCTTATACGATTTTTGAATTAGTGCATCTATTTTGGAGTGTTCCTTGGGGCGTAGTAGGACGTAGGGGGTGCCATAGGTGATGCGGCTTGTCAGAAGTGCCTGAACGATGCAGCAGGTGTCCTGTTCTTTAAGACCACTCTGGTGGGTGCAGATCCGTCGGATCAAGTGCATCAACTGCATGGCCATGGTGTTTAGTTGTGGTATCAAGTCGGTACTTGAGCTGTCGGCATGAAGTGGTGCTCCCAAAATCCGAAGTGATGTGACTTGAGGTACCGGACTGGATGCGATGCTGCCGGTTGGGTCAGGCGATGGGTTTGGTGGTCTACCTCGTGTGCGTGCCCGAAGGACCAGTAAAGCCAACTTGGCAGGGGCCACGCAAGGCGCCGTCTTTCCAAGTACTCCGTCACGCAGTCTATGGCCTATTGAAGTCTGTTCTGCTGTTCTCCAGCTGACCCCGTGTTCATCCAGATTGTAAGATCATCGACGTAAAAGGCGTGATGTAGTTCGGGGATCTCTGACAGCTGGGAAGGCAGTTGAAGCGGGGCAATATAATAGTAAGGGCGAAAACACGGAGCCTTTACGCGTGTCTTTCGACAGTGTTGAGAACGTAGAAATGTAGCCGTACGGCCTGACAGGAACGCTCGTACAAAGTTGTACGTCGCTTCTCCGCAGTTGGTGCCTTAGAGTCCTTAGAGGATCGCTTCGTGGGTGACTTTGTGGAAGGCGCCTTGAATGTCTAAAGCCAGGATGGCACTTGGGGGTGGTTTTGCTGAAGTTGTATATAATTCCAGCTGTAGCAATGCGTCCTGGGTAGACAGATGGGAGCGGAATTCGAACATTGTGTGAGTGTAGAGGTTATTATATTCAAGATGTTCTGTCCGACTACGGTTCACCAGGTTTTCGAAGAGCTTTCCAAAGCATGATGTAAGCGAGATCGATCGAAGGTTATCATTGCTGATTTGTTTGTGAGGTTTAGGAATTAACGTTATGTTGGCGTGCCTCCACTGTGGTGGTACGGTGCCGGCTAGCCAATGTTTGTTGAGAAGTGCCAGGATGGAATCCTGTGTGTCTTCGTTCAGGTTTCGTAGTTAGCTCCTTCGTAATTCTTTCCTTGCCTGGCGTGGTGTGACGGCTCAGACCCTGCCCCCTGTGGCTCTTGCATTGTAAAAGGGGCGTCCAAGCTTGCGTTCGGTTCGCCTTGGTATGGAGGGATATTCTGTTGATGCTGTTCTGTGCCGAATAGTTTTTCTATAGTTTACAATAATTGGTCCGATGGGCTTAGTTGGTTTTAAGCCCTGAATCGATGCACCATGCGTTGGATCTGCTGTTGCGTCACGGACCTTGATGGTTTTGAGCCCAGTAGATGTCGTAGTATTTTTCACGTTCTTTTAGTGCGGAACGTGCCCCTCATTTCGCAACAAAATATTCTCCAATTTTGGTTTTGCACTGTTAGGGCACACCCTACTACCTCTTTAGTGATTCGAGATATTTTTAGTTTTAGTTTTCGGTCGGTTTTTCTGGTTTTCCAGCATTTCATTAGTGCTCTTCATGCTGCCCAAAGATGGTCGCGGTGAGTGTCGAAGTTATAGTTTTGGTGTGGCGTTGTACCAGTTCCTCTATTTTTGCTGTCCAGAGTTCAAGATTTTCTTCTACAGGTGGTAAGTCAGTCGAATCTTGCCGAATCGCGGGCCAGTCTCCGAGCTTGGATTGTCCTAGCACTCGGCGCAGGGAGTCGTGAACCAATGTTAGGCTGACGAGATTATCACGTTTCCAAAGACCACGCAGTTGTATTCAAGAAAAAACAGGTTTATTGGAGTGTACTTGTGCTCCCATAACAACGCAAATAATACACGGGCGGCGAAGCAGCATTCAGCAAAGTGACATACGCGAGCGTGTGTCGGAGATCGAATTCCGCGGCGTCTGCTCTGCAGGCTTTTATCTTTCGGCCCAAGTGTTTCTGGAACCATCGATTCACATCGTAGATCAGAGGAGATTTTTCTGGGCTATTGACGTTAGGGGGAAACAGACTGCTTATCTGAATGTGATAGCCCGTGCGGCATAAAAGAAAAGAATGGAAGACGCGCTTCGTTTGGAACGCAGATAACCCAGCGGGGCGTGGCCCGGCAGTAAAAATTTCTCCCACCTCCCCTCGCGGGAACCCCTGTGTAGATGCGACGCATAGGGGGTGTCGTTGTTTCCGTTAGGTTGATTCTCCCATCGCGTGAAACGTGCGGTGAACCCCCTGCCGCGGCTATGACGCAACGTGGCGCGGCTATGACGCAACATAATCCAACACAATCCACTTTAATCTAATGCAATCCAAATCCAATCCAATCCAATTTAAGCCAAGCCAAGCCAAGCCAATCCAATTGAATCCAATCCAATGCCCCTCGCAAGAGAGTGTTCGCTATCGGAGAGGAGAGGGGCTTAGCGGCGGAGAGCGCAGCTCGCGCGGCGAGGAGAATGGGGGAGGGGTGTGGACGGACAACAACGCTGTATGAAGGGAGAAGGCGAGTGAATGAGATGCAGTCGCATCTAAAACAAACAATAAATAAACAAACCCATACATGGTTCGCGGCATTACCCCCCTCTAAGATTGCGGCATTACCTCCCTTAAAGAACGCATCATTGTTCTCGGATCGGGATTTAGGGAACGGGCCCAGAAAGGCCATTCCAATCTGTTGGAAGGGCCTAGATGGGACGTCGATCGGCTGCAGAAGTCCGGCGGGTCTCGTCGGTGGCGTTTTTCGTCATTGGCAGTCACGGCAGCTCCGGACGTAGTGGCTGACGTCGGATGCAAGGGGGGGCCAGTAGTACATCTTAATTTTCCCAATTGTGCGAGCTGTGCCGAGATGTCCGGAAGATGGGTCGTCGTGGCACGCTTCGGAAATTTCGTCACGAAGATCTGCAGGAATGACAAGAAGATAATTCGCTCTCGTTCCGGGGCTGAAATTCTTCTTTACGAGGAAGCAGTTTTTCAGGCTGAATGCAGGTAAGTTGAGTTCGAAGGCCCTGGGCACGGCGACGTTGCATCTTTGGAGGTAGTCGATCATGACGCGTAGATCGAGGTCGGCACGCTGCTGGGCAGTCAGGTCGCTCTCAGTCATTACTCCGAAGGACGCGCTGTCTTCATCGGAGTCTTGTGGTGGTGGGTCGACGGGGGCACGGGACAGGAAGTCGGCGTCTGAGTGTTTCCTCCCGGATATATAGCCTACTGTAACGTGGAATTCTTGCAGTCGCGAGCTCCACCTACCAAGACGGCCAGAGGGGTCCCTCAAATTGGCGAGCCAACACAGCGCATGGTGGTACTTCACAACCTTGAATGGTCTTCCATACACGTATAGGCGAAATTTTCAAATGGCCCATTTAATCGCGAGTCACCCTTTCTCAGAGGCTGAGTAGTTTCTTCTTCATTGGACAGACCACGGCTGGCATAAACGATTACTTTCTCGCCCACGCTTTGCTTTTGTACGAGGACGGCACCCAAGACTATATTACTGGCGTCCATTTGCATTTCCGTTTCGGCGTTTTCGTCGAAATGCGCGAGCACAGGCGGGATTTGCAGGCATTATTGCAGCTCGCAGAAGGCTGTTTTTCGGGAATTTTCCCAGCTGAAAGGGGTGCTATCTTTCGTCAAGCGGGTGAGTACCTCTACAATGCGGCAAAGTTTGCGAGGAAGCGCCTGCAGCATGCGCATATTCTGAGAAATCTCCGCACGCCCTTCTTATCTTTCGGTTCTTGGAAGTTCGCTATGGCGGAGGTTTTCGCCGGATCAGGCCGGACTCCCGCGGCGTTGACGACATGGCCCAAAAACTTGAGTTCCTCGTAAGCGAAGCGGCACTTTTGAGGCTTCAGCGTTACCCTGACGTACGGCTTCAGCGTTACCCCGAACCTTGAAAGGTGTTCGTCGAAAGTATGGCGAATACAACAACATCGTCGAGGTATACAAGGCCGGTGTGCCAGTTCAGGCCAGCTAGCAGGACTCGTTGAAACCAGGACTCGTTGAAACGTTGCTGGCGCCGTGAGCAACCCTAACGGCATCATCTTGAACGCGGATAAGCCGTCTTCTCTCGGTCTTCATGCAGTCTTCTCTCGGTCTCTCTCGTCCACTTCAATTTGCTAGTAGCCGGTCTTCAGATCCATCGATGAGAAGTACTTCGCGTGGTAGAGGTGGTCGAGGGCGTCGTCGATTCGGGGGATGGGCTTCACGTCCTTTTTAGTAATATTTTTAGTCGCCCCTAGTCAACGCAGAACCTTAATGTGCCGTCTTTTTTCTTCAAGAGTACGACCGGCGCAACACGGGGCTTTTCGATAGCTGTATAATGTCGTTACTGAGCATGTCGTCGACTTGAGTCCGGGTGGCTTCCCCCTCGTGTGAAGAGACTCGGTATGGTGACTGTCGGGTAGGTCGGGCTCCATCTTCAGTAATTGTTTGGTGCTTCGCTAGGGGTGCCTAATGTAGTTTAGATTTCGACGAAAAACACTCTCTGCAGCGATGCAGCAAATCCAATAATTTCTTCCGTTCTTCTTGCGGTAAGGCCGGATTCACGTAGAACGGATTCGGAAGCTTGAAGATATCTTCGGGTGCGCGGTCAAAGTCGGCAACCGCGATCACGTCACTTGCTTCTTGCGTTTCTTCGAGGAACCCAATTGCAGCGCCCCGGTTTAAATGCTGATATTCTTGGCTGAAGTTAGTGACCAAAACTTAGGATTGGCGTTGCGTAAATCGCGGAATGCCTCTTCCAATGGAGACACCGCGGTTGAGAGCAACCTTTGGTCAGACTCTACGATAGCGTCGACGTCAGGAACAGCATCTTCGCAGTAGACGGTGATCATCAAGCTTGCACGGGGTGGCAGGGTTACATCGTCATCGGCGCACCTTAAAGCCGCACGGTGTTCGGGGTTCGATTCCGGCGTAATGGAGTGATCGGAGGACAAAGTTATGAATATGCTCTGTAGATCAATAATTGCACCGGTCTGCATCAAAAGTCCATTTCAAGAATTACGTCGCGGAAGCAGTTAGGCAAAATGACGAATGCCGCAGGGTACGTTGTGCCGTCTATGGTGACGCGCGATGTGCATGTTCCACTTGGCGTCACGAGGTGGCCTCCTGCGGTGCGACTGTGCGGACCGTCCCATCTGGTCATAACTTTCTTCAGCTTAGACCCAATAGGCCCGCTCATGACTGAGTAGTCGGCTCCCGTGTCTATGAGGACGACTACTTCAAAACCGTCTATGGACAGCTGAACGTCGGACGCTGCCTTCTTCGATTTCCGGGTGCGTCGTGGCGTTGTATCTCGGCTTCTCCGTGTTGTCGGTCGGGCACTGTGCGTCGTGGTCTTCCTTTTATTCTAATCGGCAGGTTTCGTCATGTCGGGTACGCGTCGCGCTGTTTTGCGGTCGTCGTGGTCGGGAGTCACGTATGGGTTAGATTGGGTAGTCAGGGTCGGTGCATGTCGTGAATCATGGTTTTCAGTGAGTCGCTGCGTCGTTGGAGGGTTTTCATTTTTCCGCCGTTGTGCAACTTTACCTCCCGAAGTTGCTGCTTTTACTTTCACCTGCGTGGGCTGGGGGACCTTCTACGTGAGAAGTCAGCGTTGCTACGGCGACTTGGCGATTGGTATTGGTAGGGCGATGGCGAACGGTTGAAACGGGCTTTGCCACGGCTGATTTGAGATAGGTAGTCGTCGGTCTCACGTGGTCGTTGCCCAGGGAGAGGGCGAGGTGCGTCGACGGAGAAACCCCACAGTCCGAGTCTCTTGTAGGAGGGTTGCAAGCTGGGGTAGTTGGAAAGACTTTATTGGATAAAACCAGCTTGTCTTTGAGTTCGCGCTGGTTTTATCCAAAAACGAGTCCCTTGTATGGGCAACGACGATAGGTGTGATTCGGCCTCTACACAGTGGTAGCACAGCGGACGATTATCGTTGGTTCACCAAACGTCGGTCTTCTTCAGCGTCTGGTTTTGGGCTGTGGACGGCGGTATGGTGGACAGCGGCGACGGTGGCGGGAGTGGACGGCGGTACGGCGGGGCTTATTGTAGACGGGTTGGAGCAGGGCGGGGTCGACGAACAGCCGCAGAGTAGCTCAGCACCTGTGGCTCGCGGGGTGCCTCGGATGGCATGGCATAGAAGAGCCCAAAGCGTGTTGAACCTGTTCGCAGATGTCGTCAGTCAGGGAAGCCACTCGAGGTTGCGGCGTCGTAGTAAAATGCTTCCGAAGCTCCTCCCTGACCACTGCTCGAATGGTCTCGCGCCGTGTGTCGGAGTTTGTAGCCCCGGCACCGATCGTCTCGGACACCAGCGCGTTGACTAGGTGATCGTACTGTCTCGTTCGAATTTCGAGCGTCTTCTCCATCGCAGCCACCTCAGACGCAAATTCGGCCACCGTTTTTGGAGGGTTGCGGACAAGGCAAGCAAAAAGCTCCTGCTTTACCCCTCGCATGAGAAACCTTAGTTTCTTTTCTTCTGTCATCTCCGGATCCGCACGTCGAAAGAACCTCTTCATCTCCTCAACAAAGATCACTACCCCTTCGTTGGGGTGTTGCGTGCGCGTTTCTATCCAAAGTGCGGCTCGTTCCTTTCGCAACCCGCCGCGGTGGCTCAGTGGCTAAGGCGTTGCGCTGCTGAGCACGAGGTCGCGGGTTCGATTCCCGGCCGCGGCGGCCACTTTTCTGATGGAGGCGAAAAGCAAAAACGCCCGTTTGTACGAGATTTCGGCGCGCGTTAAAGATCCCCAGGTGGTCAAAATTAATCCGGAGCCCTCCACTACGCCGCGCCTCATCGCCTGCGTTGCGTCGGCGCGTTAAACCCCACAGTCAATCAATCAATCAAATCCTTTCGCACGATGGGGGCGAACGTTTTAAGGAACTCGCTCTTGAAGAGAGTCCAATCAGCCAAAGAGCTTTCATAGTTCTCGAACCAAGTTCGAGCTGCATCCTTCAAATAGAAGAAGACACGCCGAAACGTTTCTTCGTCATCCCACCTGTTAAAGATCCGAACACGCTCTACTTTTTCCAACCAGTCCTCAGGATCTTCCGTGGGTGATCCATGAAATGGTGGTGGTTCCTGGGGTTGCTGTAGAACTACCGGATGGCTCGATGCGTTGGACATCATGGATGCGTTGTTCATGTAAAAGGTCGTGACGTGTTCCGCCTTCAATTTATCTGTCAGTAGTCCGAACTCCGGCTCTAGGCCTTGCTGTCGGCGGCTGGAACAAGTTGGGCTTGCTTCACGACTTGAAGACGGTGAGGGTGCATGTACCCAGCACCTTCACCAGATGTCACGCTGCCAAATACGACGCAGTTGTCTTCAAGAAAAACAAGTTTATTGGAGTGAACCTGTGCTCCCCTAACAACACAAAAAATACATGTGCGGCGAAGCAGCAGTCAGCAAAGTGACGTACGCAAGCGAGTGTCGGAGATCGAATGCCGCGGCGTCTGCTATGCAGGCGTTTATCTTTCGGCGCAAGTGTTTCTGGAACCGTCGATTCGCCTGCAGAACGTTGTAGATTACGGGAAATTATTCTGGGCTAGTGAAGTTAGGTCGAAAGAGTCTGCTTATCTGAATGTGATAGCCCGTGCGGCATAAAAGTAAAGAATGGTGGAGGCGCTTCGTTTGCAACGTAGATAATACAGCCGGGCGTGGCCCGGCAGTAAAAACAAACAATAAATAAACAAAGTTTTACATGGTTCGCGGCAATATAGTGACCGCTCCCAAGATTGTTTGGTAGCCGTTGCCAATCAAATTGGGTGACATTACGTACAAATGTAATATCTGGATTGGTGTCCCTTGACACTCTTGTTGCCATATTGTTTTTACTGTGAAATGTTGTCGAGGCTCGATTCTGCGCATTTTTACATTACGTACGGAAGCTCATGCCTTCGTCACAGTCAGCGCCTATTATATTGCCACAAAGCCAAAGATGACGCAGTTGGCTTGAAGGGAAAAACAAGTTTATTGGAGCGAACTTGTGCTCGCCTAACAACTAAAAGATAGTCAGACAACGAAGCAGCAGCCAACAAAGTGATGTGCGTAGGCGAGTGTTGGCGAAAGCATTGCCGCGGTGTCTGCTCTGAGGGAATTTAACTTTCAGAGCGAGTGTTTCTCAAACCATCGAGTTACTCCGAGATCTCTGTAGATAAGACTATTCTAGGCTTGTGGCGTCAGGGCGAAACGTTCTCCTTATGAAATTAGATAATCCGCACGGTGAAACAAAGAATGCAACGTGCGCTTCACTCGCGACACAGATAACATAGCCTGGCACAGCCGGGTGATAAAAGCAAGAACATAAATAAACAACGCCAATGCATGATTCGCTGCATTACCCCCCTCTATGAGTGCATCGACGCGATGCTAGAATAAAGCGCGACAGTCCGAAGAGAAAATAAAGTCCGTCATCTTTGCGTAGAACGCTTTAGGTGAGCCACGGGGACAACTTCCGGCCCGCTTGGGGCCTGTATGTCCAACGAGACGAAAGGTCCAACGAGTAGAAAGGTCCAATTCCTCACGTGATCAGAGAACCTGAATGTCAAACGAGACGAGAGCTCCAATCGAGCCTGAATGTCCAACGAACGAAAGATCCACAGAGTCCGAAGGTCCAACGAGATAAAAGATCCAACGAGACGAAAGGTCCAATCGAGGCTGAATGTCCAACGAGACGAAGGATCCACCGAGTCTGAAGGTCCAATCGAGCCTGGAGCTCCAACGAGATGAAAGATCCACTGCGACGACGGGTCCAGCAATGTTAAGGCCCGACTGTTTCATTAAAGACACGCATTTTTTAGAAGATTAAGCAAAGAGCGATAGGCGTAGTGAAGCGTAGTGCAGTGGCCAATCCGCCTTTGGTGTACCGCTTGCCGAAGAGAACAGGAGAACAGGGACGAAGACGGAGAAGAAAAGAGGACGTCGGAAGCTGTTCGGTCTCGGAAGCAGCAAGACAGCCACCCTCGCGGTGTAGGCCCGAGGACCGTCGCCAGCTCTTCCGTCCGAGCCACCACTCGGGCTGTCCACGAGATGACGGCCGACAACGGGACGACAAGACGCTGCAGCGCCAGTCGGAGTGAGCGGTGTTCCGGCGGCCTGGAGTGGGGGCAGCGAGGCTTCCCCGTGGAGCAGGCCTAACCCCTTCCGTCCCGTCGCTAGCCATCGGCCACCGTCACGTGGTTGCCCATCCAGACACCTCCACAACGACACCAGTAACCCCCTTGTGGCCAGCCAGGGAACTGCGTCTCGCGAGTAGTCACATCCAGACCATCTCGTCCCTGCGATCACCGTCTGTGAGCACGAACGCCATTCCTGACTTTGTCCGGAATCAGCCGCACCTTCGTGTTTCCGCGTGTAGTCCATATGTGAGCTGCAGTGTCTATTCCGGCTTTGTACGTTAGTTGAGCTAATATAGTTGGTGTGTGTGTGTGCATTTTCTAGAGCATAGTCCAGGCTCGTGGCTTTCTACGCGATCCGGTCCAACATTCATTACAATAGGTTCAATTGTGTTTTGCCAAACGTTAGACTACGTTAATAAATTGGGCGTGGTGACAGTGCAGGTAGTCGTGTGCACTCCTCACTTTTGCGCAAATATGAAGGGTTTCACATGAACACGCTGTATCGGATGGCTTTCGTCAACCTCCTCAAAATAGTTCCACCACAAAACAAGCAAGAAAGTGTGATTTTCAGTGTGGGAATCCATAGGACTAATCTGTTTGTTTGCGGCACAGAGTATCATCGTATGATTGATGGTTTGTGAGACTGGCCCGGAAATCACAAACTTTTGACAATTACTCGTAAGCTGGAAAAACGAACTTCTGCTCAATAGATTTTTAGCAACGTATGGGCTATCTTCTCGAGTTAGCTATAGCACTCCTTAATGGTTGACTAGAATTAACGTGCACACAAAATCAGCTGAACCGCTTTGAGCATAAATAATTGCATTCAAGCAGCACCGGTGGCTGGCGCTCTCTCTCTTGTTCGCTCCTTCGTTTCAAGTACAGTTGTCCATCCCTCAATAGTTGTATGTTACTCCATCCGAGAGCAATCCGAGAGCGATATCCTACAGCGGTATCCATTATCCCGATATCCATTACGAAAAGTTTAAACATGTGTTAAAACACGGAGTTCGGAACAAAATATGGTCACGAAGCCAGAAACAACGCAGTTGCCTTGAAGAAAAACACGTTTATTGGAGCGAACTTCTGTTCCCCTAACAACTCAAAAAGTACACAGGCGGCGAACCAGCAGTCAAAAAAGTGACGTGCGTAAGCGAGCGTCGGCAATTCGAATGACGCGGCGTCTGCTCTCCAAGCTTTTGTCTTTCGGCGCGAGTGTTTCTGAAGCCGTCGATTTGCATCCAGAACATTGTAGATCATAGAAAATTAATCCAAGCTAGTGACGTAAGGGCGCAACGATCTCCTTATCAAAATGCGATAACCTTTGCGGCATAAAAATTTTGAATGGAACTTGCGCTTCACTTGGCCGACGGATAACACAGATAACACAGTCTGGTACAGCCGGTCGGTAAAAAGAAAACATAAACAAAACCCAACACACATTTCGGGGCATCGCCCCCCCCCCTCTAAGAGGACATCGACCGGATACTAAAGTTAAGACAGTCAGGACAAAAAAAAAAAAAAACGTTTGTCATCGTGCGTAGTAAGGTTTCAGGCGTACCACGTGGACGACTTCGGGCCGCGTGCGTCGTAGTGATGTTCCCGAATTACCATCGTAGTTAAGTTGGCCAACACGTAAAATCCGGTATGGTCCGAAATACCGTCGTAGAAGCTTCTGACTGTGTCGACATCGTCAGATGGGAGTCCGAACCCACACACGATCCCCTGGTTGGTACCCGGCGTCTCGGCGTCGGAGGTTGCAGCGTCCGGCGTCCACCAGCTGCTGGTCCGCTGTGCGAACTCGAGCGAGCTGGCGGGCCTCCTCCGCCCGCTGAAGGCATCCTTGGACGTCTTAATTGAGGTCATCGTCTTCTACGTGCGGAAGCATGGCGTCAAGCATCGTAGTCGACCGTCTTCCGTAGACAAGCTCGAACGGTGTCATCTGCGTAGTTTCCTGAATAGCCGTGTTGTACGGAAAAGTGACATGCGCAAGGACTTCGTCCCAAATCTTATGTTCAACGTCGACGTACATTGACAGCATATCCGCGAGCGTCTAGTTCAGACGTTCCGTTAGTCTGTTTGTTTGGGGGTGGTACGCCGTCGTTCTTCGGTGATCCGTATTGCTGTAGCGTTAGATTCCTTGCATGAACTCCGCAGTGAAGGCGGTCCGCGGTCCGTGATTAGGACTTCAGGGGCACCATGCCGCAGCACAACTTGGGTTATGAATTAGTTTGCGATTTCTTGTGCAGTCCCCATCGGAAGAGCAGTGATCTCTGCGTAGCGCGTCATGTAGTCGGTCGCTACGACAATTCATTTGTTCTCGTATCTTGACGTAGGGAACGGGCCTAAAAGATCCATTCCAATCTGTTGGAAGGGCCTCGATGGGATGGCGATCGGCTGCAGAAGTCCGGGGGGCCTTGTCGGGGGCGTTTTTTGTGGCTGGCAGTCACGGAAGCTCCGGACGTAGTGGGGTACGGCGGATGTAAGGCGAGGCCAGTAGTACTCGTCTTGATTTTTCCAATAGTGCCAGCTGTGCCGAGTTGTCCGGATGTCAGGTCGTTGTAGCATGCTTCCAAAATTTCGTCACGAAGTTCTTCGGGGACGACAAGAAGATAATTTGTTCTCGTTCCAGGGTTTGAAATTTTTCTTCACGAGGACGGAGTTTTTGAGCCTTAATGCTGGTAAGTTGCGTTTGAAGGCACGGCGTCTTTCGTCCTTCGTTGCGTCCTTCGAGGTAGTCCATCATGAAGTGCAACTCGATGTCGGCACGCTGATGGGCAGCTAGGTCGCTCTCTGTCACGACTCCGCAGAACGCCCTGTCTTCATCGGAGTCTTGAGGTGGTGGGTCGACTGGGGCGCGGGACAAACAGTCGGCGTCAGAGTGTTTCCAAACAGTCGGCGTCAGACGATTGTTACGTCGAATTCTGGTAGGCGAGAACTCCATCACCCAAGACGGCCAGAGGGGTCTTCAAATTTTCGAGCCAACACAGCGCATGGTGGTCTGTCAAAACCTTGAACGGTCTACCATACACGTATGGGCGAAATTTTGAAATGGCCTATATAATAGCCAGGCACTCTTTCTCGGAGGCGGATTAGTTTTCCTCCTCCTCTGACAGACCGCGGCTGGCATAGGCGATTACCTTTTCGCAACCGCTTTGCTTTCAGACGAGGACAGTCCCAAAGCCTGTATCACTGGCGTCCATGTGCATTTCCGTTTCGGCGTTTTTGTCGAAATCAGCGATCATAGGCGGGCTTTGCAGGCGTTGTTGCAGCTCGCAAAATGCTTCCTCTTGGGCATTTTTCCAGAAGAAATGGATGCTATCTTTCGTCAAGCGGGTGAATGGCTCTGCAATTCATGCGAAGTTTGCGACGAGGCGCTGGTAGTGTGCGCACAGTCCAAGAAATCTTCGCATGCCCTTCTTGTTTTTCGGTCTTGGGAAGCTCGCAATGGCTGAAGCTTTTGCGAGGTCAGGCAGGACTACCGTGGACTTGACGACGTGGCCCAAGAACATCAATTCTTCATACGCGAAATGGCACTTCTTAGGCGTAAGCGTTAACCCCTAAGTACGAAGTCCTCAAGTGCAGACTCCAACCTTGCAATGTGTTCATCGAAAGTCCAAGCGAATCCCACAACGTCGTCGAGGTATACGAGGCAAGTGTGCCACTTCACGCCAGCTAGCACAGTGTCCACGACTATTTGAAACGTTGCTGGCGCCGTGCACAGCCCAAAAGGCATCACCTTGAACTCGTATGCGCCCCCCGGGGTTATGAATGCAGTCTTCTCTCTGTCTCTCTCGGCCACTTCAATTTCCCAGTAGCCTGTCTTCAGATCCATCGTTGAGAAGTACTTCGCGTGGCAGAGGTGGTCGAGGGTGTCGTCGATTCATGGCAAGGGGTAAACGTCCTACTTCGTGATTTTTTTCAGTCACCGGTAGTCAACGCAGAACTTTAATGTACCATACATTTTTTTACGAGTATCACGGGAGCAGCCCAGGGTTTTTCTAAGGCTGCAAAATGTCGCCGCTCAGCATGTCTTCGATTTCTGTCCGGATGGCTTTTCGCTCGTGTGAAGACACGCGGTACGGTGACTGTCGGGTAGGTCGGGCGTCATTTTTAATTACAATTCAGTGTTTCGCTAAGGGTGCCTGGCGTAAATTTGAACTCTACACAAAATACTCGCTGTAGCGACGCGGCAAATCGAATAATCTGTCCCGATGTTCTTCGGGCACCGCCGGGTTCACGTCGAAAGGATGCGGCAGCTTGGAAGCATCTGCGCGTGCGCATTCAAAGTTGGCAACCGCGATCACTTGACTTGTTTCTTACGTTTCTTCGAGGAACGCAATTGCAGCGCCCTTGTTTAGATGCTGGTATTACTCGGTGAAATTAGTGACCAAAACGTGGGATTTGCATTGCTTATGGCACGCAATTCGTCTTGCGATGGAGACACCGCGGTCGAGAAGCAAACTTTGGTCACTCTGTATCATAGCTTCGATGTCAGGAGCAGCATCCTCACAGTAGACGGTGGTCATCAGGTTTGCGCGGGGTGGGGCACAGTGACGTGATCGTAGGCTATCCTTACAGCAGTACGGTGTTCGGGGTTCGGTACCGGCGTCATGGAGTGATCGGACGAAAAAGTTATGAACTTGATCTCCAGATCAATTATTTCACCGTTGTCCGTCAAAAAGTCCATTTCAAGAATTACGTCGCGGAAGCAGTTAGGCAAAATGACGAATGCCGCAGGGTACGTTGTGCCGTCTATGGTGACGCGCGATGTGCACGTTGCACTTGGCTTCATGAGGTGGCCTCCTGCGGTGCGACTGTGCGGACCGTCCCATCTGGTCATAACTTTCTTCAGCTTAGACGTAAAAGGCCCGCTCATGAATGAGTAGTCGGCTCTCGTGTCTATGAGGGCGACTACTTCAAAACCGTCTATGGACAGCTGAACGTCGGACGCTGCCTTCTTCGAGTTCGGGGTGCGTCGTGGCGTCGTATCTCGGTTTGTGCGTGTTGTCGTTCGGGCTGTGTGTCGTGGTCTTCGTTTTATTCTCATCAGCAGGTTTAGTCATGTCGGGTACGCGTCGAACGGTTATGCTGTCGTCGTGGTCGGGAGTCACGTCAGGGTTAGATTGGGTCGTCGTGGTCAGGCCATGTCGTGAATCACGGTCTTCAGCGAGCCGCTGCGTTGTTGGAGGGTTTTCATTTTTCCGCTGTTGTGCAACTTTACCTCCCGAATTTGCTGCTTTCAGTTTCCCCTGCGTGTGCTGGGGGACCTTGCACGTAAGAAGTCAGCATTGCTATGGCGGCTCGGTGATTGGTAGGGATAGGGCGACGGCCAACGGTTGAAACAGGCTGTGCCACGGCTGGTTTGACATAGGTAGTCGTCGATCTCACGTGGTCGTTGCCCAGGGAGACGGCGAGGTGCGTCGACGCAGAAACCACGCAGTCCGAGTCTCTTGTATGGGCAATGACGATATATGTGATCGGCCTCTTCGCAGTGGAAACACAGCGGACTATTATCGGCGGTTCGCCAAACGTCGGTCTTCCTCGGCGTCTGGTTTGGGCTTTGTACGGCGTTACGGTGACGGCGCTGCAGTAGGGACGGCGGCGGGAGTTGACGGCGGTACGGCGGAGCTTCTTGTAGACTGGTTGGAGCATGGCGGGGTCGACGAAGCGCCGCGGAGTAGGTCATCGCCTGTGGCTCGCGGGGTGCCACGGATGGCATAGAAGTGCCCAAAGCGTCTTGAACCTCTTCGCTGATGACGTCAGTCATGGAAGCCACTTGAGGTTTTGGCGTCGTTGGAAAAAGCTTCCGAAGCTCCTCCCTGACCACTGCTCGGATGTTCTCGCGCAGTGTGTCGCAGCTTGTAGCCCCGGAACCGATCGTCTCGGAAACCAGCGCGTTGACTGGGCGATCGTACTGCCTCGTTCAAACTTCCACCGTCTTCTCCATCGCGGCCGCCTCAGACGCGAATTCGGCCACCGTCTTGGGAGGGTTGCGGACAAGGCAAGCAAAAAGCTCCTGCTTTACCCCTCGCATGAGGAACCTTAGTTTCTTTTCTTCTGTCGTCACCGGATCTGCACGTCGAAACAACCTCTTCACCTCTTCAGCAAAGATCACTACCCCTTCGTTGGGGTGTTGCGTGCACGTTTCTAGCAAAAATTCGGCTCGTGCTTTCGCACCGCGGTGGCGAACGTCTTACGGAACTTGCTCTTGAAGAGAGTCCGATCAGTCAAAGAGCTTTCATGGTTCTCCAACCAAGTTCGAGCTGCATCCTCAAAATACAAGAAGACAGGCCGAAACATTTCTTCGTCATTCCACCTGTTAAAGACCCAAACACGCTCTACTTTCTCAAACCAGTCTTTAGGATCTCCCGTGAGTGATCCATGAAATGGTGGTGGTTACCGGGGTTGCTGCAGAACTACGGGATGGCTCGATTGGTTGGTCATTGTGGATCATGGAAACGGTCGTGACGTCTTCCGCCTCCAATTTATCTGGCAGTAGTCCAAACTCCGGTTCTATAGGCCTTGCTGTCGGCGGCTGGAACGAGTTGGCCTTGCTTGACGACTTGAAGAGAGTTGAAGCACCTCCATCAGATGTCACGTTTCCAAAGACGACGCAGTTGTCTTGAAGAAAAACAAGGCGATGGGAGCGTACTTGTGCTCCTCTAACAACTCAAAAAACTCCCACCTCCCCTCGCGGGAACCCGCTGTCTAGATGCGACGCATAGGCGGAGCGCGGCAAAGGGACTGCGTTTTATAGCGCGCATAATGTTGAGGGGACTGCATAAGCCGGTCCCAGTCGATGAAGACGTTGGCGTACTTGTAAAGCGGCGTGGACTCTAGGTGTTTGAGCCAAGCGTGGATGTTGCTTCGCCGGAGAACGGCACACCCGTTATATGCGCAGCGCGCCCGAAGGAGATGAAACCGCGGAAGACAGAGTACTGCACATTGTAAGTCAGAGTTGTAAGTCAGCGCTGTGTCCGTTCCTTCTTCCTTTTGTGTCCTGTTTTATTTGCGCTGTTACCAAGCAATACTGCACATACGCCGGCCCCAGCCCGTCTGCCGCGGCTATCACGCAACGTGCCGCGGCTATGACGCAACACAATCCAACACAACCCACTTTAATCCAATCCAATCCAAATCAAATCCAATTCAATCCAATCCAAGCCAAGCCAAGCCAAGCCAAGCAAAGTTAATCCAATTCAATCGAATCCAATCCAATGCCCCTCGCGAGAGAGTGTTCGCTATCGGAGAGGAGAGGGGTGAGACGCGGAGAGCCCAGCTAGCGCGGCGAGGAGAATAGGAGAGGGGTGGACAACGCCGACGACAACGACGACGACGCCGGAGGGACAAGGCGAGTGAATCAGATGCTCTGCATCTAATAATAGAAGAGCGGCGAAGCAGCAGTCAGCAAAGTGACGTACGCAAGCGAGCGTCGGAGATCGAACGCCACGGCGTCTGCTCTGCAGGCTTTTATCTTGCGGTGTAAGTGTTTCTGGAACCGCCGATTCACATCTAGAACATTGTAGATCACAGAAGATTATTCTTTGCTAGTGACGTTAGGGTTAAACAGTCTGCTTATCTGAATGTGATAGCCATGCGCCATAAAAGTAAACAATGGAGGAAGCGCTTCGTCTGGAACGCAGATAACACAGCCGAAATAGCATCGTAGGAGCTTCTCATTGAGTCAACGTCTTCCGATGGGTAACCAAACCCACGCAGGATCCCCTGGGTGGTACTCGGCGTCTCGGTGTCGGAGGTTTTAGCCTCCAGCGTCCACCAGCTGCTGGCCATCAAGCCAACTCGAGCCAGCTGGCGGGCCTCCTCCGAATGCTGGAGATATCCTAGGACGCCGGCGTTGAAGTCCTTGTCTTCTACGTGAACAAGCATGGCGTCAAGCCCCGTAGTCGGCCGTCTTCCGTAGACAAGCTCGAAGGTTGTGATGGCGTAGTTTCCTGGATAGCCGTGTTTTACGCAAACGTGAGATATGGAAGGACTTCGTCCTAATTCTTATGTTCAACGTCGACGTACATAGACAGCATGTCAGCGTGTTGAGACGTTCCGTTAGTCTGTTCGTTTAAGGGTGGTACGCCGTCGTTCTTCAGTGAACCGTGTTGCTGTAGCGTAACATTCCTTCGATAAGTTCCTCAGTGAAGGCCGTTCCGCTGTCCGTGATTAGGACTTCAGCGGCTCCATGTCGCAGGACAACATGGTTTATGAAGAACTTCGCGACTTCTTGTGAGGCCTTCTCGGAAGAGCGGTGGCCTCTGCGTAGCGCGTCATGTAGTCGGTCGCTACGACAATCTTCTTGTTTTTGGATGGTGACGTAGGGAATGGGCCCAGAAGGTCCATTCCAATCTGTTGGAAGAGCCTCAATGGTACGGCGATCGGCTGGAGAAGCCCGGCGGGTGTTGTCGGCGGCCTTTTTCGTCCCTAGCAGTCACCGCAACACCGAACGTAGTGGTTGACGTCGGATGTATAGCGGGGCCAGTAGTACTCGCCTAGATTTTTTCACTAGTGTGAGCTGTTCCGAGATGTCCGGAAGACGGGTCGTCGTGGCAAGCTTCCAAAATTTCGTCAAGAAGGTCTGAGGGGATGACCAGTAGATATTTCATTTTCGTTCTCGGGCTGAAATTCTTTATGAGGACAGAGTTTTGGAGGCTAAATGCTGGTAAGTTTCGTCTGAAGGCCCTAGGCACGGCGACGTTTCGCCCATCGAGGTAGTCGATCATGACATCTAGTCGTGGTCGGCATGCCTCTGGGAGGCTAGGTCGCTCCCCGTCAAGACTCCGCGGAACGCGCTGTCTTCATTGGAGTCTTGTGGTGGTGGGTTGGTGGGGCAGAGATCGGGAGAGCACATAGGACAATTATCAGGTGTCCGCTGTACCTTCGTCTTCCTCGACCCGCCGCGGTGGCTCAGTGGCTAAGGCGTTGCGCTGCTGAGCACGAGGTCGCGGGTTCGATTCCCGGCCGCGGCGGCCGCTTTTCTGATGGAGGCGAAAAGCTAAAACGCCCGTGTGTACGAGATTTCGGCGCACGATAAAGATCCCCAGGTGGTCAAAATTAATCCGGAGCCCTCCACTACGGCGCGCCTCATCGCCTGCGTTGCGTCGGCGCGTTAAACCCCACAATCAATCAATCAATCGTCTTCCTCGGCGTCTCGTTTCAACTCTAGGGGGTCGGGCGGGCGATAGTGGGGTGCCGTGCGGCGGGGCCTCTTGACGACGGGTTGGAGCTGGGCGGGGTCGACGAACAGCTTCGACGTAGGCCACAGTTTGTGGCTTAGGGGTTGCTTCCAAAGTCGTAGAAGTTACCAGAGCGTGATGTACGTCGGTCACGTTGGTCACGTCGGCCCCGGATTACGTCGGTCAGGGAGGCGGCTTGGGGTAGCGACGTTGTTGGGAAAGGTTTCGTCAGTTCTTCGCGTACGACGGCGCGGATTTTTTCACGTAAGTCTTCCGTCGCGAATCCAGGGGCGTTGACCTGGTTCTCGAAAAGCGCGTTGAGTGTCCGATCGTACTGCCTCGAGCGCATGTGCAGGATCCTCACAATCATGAAGCCTCGGTCACGAACTCGGCGACGGTTTCTGGGGGGTTGCGAATGAGTCCAGCGAAGAGCTCTTGTTTGACTACCCACCAGAAAGCGCCGGTTCTTCTCTTCCGCCATTTCAGGGTAAGCTCGTTCTTGCCAACAATTGCTTCATCTCCTCAAGGAACACTACAACACCTTCGTTGGGGTTTTGTATTCGCGTCTGCAACAAGAGACAAGCTCGTTCTTTACGCACAATAGTCACGAACGTTTTTTAAAAAATTCTGTTCTGAAGATTTTACATGATGTTAGCGAGCTCTGATGATTTGAAAACCACACTCGAGCCCAGTCTCTGAGGTAGAAAAACACTTGCCTCAACGTTTCTTCTTCAGCCCACTGATTGAGTTATTGGCCACACTCCAGCTTCTCCAGCCACTCTTCCGGGTCATCACCAGGGGATATCCTCAGGATGATGGCGGCTCCTGAGGTTATTTCAGAACGATGGGAGGATTGGCGTGGTTGACCATGGTGGTGGTCGCGACGTCTTCCTTCTTCGGTTTCGCCGGTAATACACCGAGCTCGGGCGGGAGGCCTTGCTGGTGGCGGCTGGTACGAGTGGGACTTACTTGGCGACTGTGCATGTACCCAGCAGCTCTATCAGATGTCACCAAACCAAAGATGACGCAGTTTGCTAGAAGGAAAAGACATGTTTATTTAATTGAACTTGTGCCCCCCTAACAACTCAAAAAATATTCAGGCGGCGAAGCAGCAGTCAACAAAGTGACGTGCGCAGGTGAGTTCCGGCGAAAGGAATGCCGTGGCGTCTGCCCTGCGGAAATTTATCTTTCAGCGCGGGTGTTTTTTTAACGGTAGAATTGCGTCGAGAACACTGTAGATGAAAGAAGACTATTCTAGGCTAGTGGCATTAGGGCGAAACAACTTCTTTATCAATGAGATAATCCGTCCGGTATCAGAAAGAATGAAACATGCGCTTCACTCGGAACACAGACAACAAAGCCCGGCTCAGTCATGCTGTAAAAGCAAACAGAAACAATAATAAACAAAGTAAATGAATGGTTCGCGGAAACAGATATATATAAATATTGTCATGGGGCATTGTTGTGGGCAATGCCACTAAGCGCCATTACACAGGACCACAGTGACGACGACTACGAAGAAGGTGCTGGTATATATATATATATACAGAAAGAAATGCCGGCAGTCTCCAACGCCAAAGAAAGCATACAGGAATGGTTACATTATTTTTTACCGTTAGTGGCGTTACATATTTTTTTATTAATTACCTGAGAAAGAAAGAAAAACACACGCCCAGAGTGTTTATATATATATATATATATATATATATATATATTGTCACGGGACCAAAATGTTACGCGACGGCAGGACACAGATGAGACGAACGATGTAATGGGGTGGAACGATCTATTTACAGTATTTACAAGCGGCCATGACTGAGTCCGCTCAGTCTGCTCGAGCCCTCTTCCACGTCGTCTTCGATCTCGAGCTAATCCGCCATGGGGCATTGTCCAGTGGTCCCGTGACACTATATATATATATATATATATATATATATATTGTGATGTGATAGGGTGTAAAAATCAAAAGACTATGGACAATCCACTGGAGGTGTGCGGTGCAACAAAGACAATGATAGTTGAATGGTATCGTGATGACGAAGAGGAAAGCAGAGGAGGAGAAAGAAGACGTTGAGAATCGGAGGGCAGCGCAGCGCACTCGCTGTTAGTGATCAAGTCGTAAGGTTCTGCGGCCTGTCGACCGGACGGCCAGAACCACGGTGTCCTGCGTCTGTCGACCGGACAGTCAGGCGCCACGTCCGCACCCTCCACAAGAGGCCGAGGAAGCATCGTGCCGCAGCTCTCTGCATCCGCTGCTTCACCTGACAACACAGATGTCAACACTTCGCCTCTGCAACCGCAGCGAGACTTGTTGAATCGTGAGACTGCACCCATTCCACTTTGTTTATCGGTTACGAATTGGACTGTTCCGTTGTCCGCATCATTTCCGCCACCTGAACATTTCAACTGTACTCCGTATCCGTTTGTGTTGCGCCTGCCGGCATCTTTATTGTCAGTCATAATTGTTCTTCCTCGCATAGTTACGAAACCCCGTGCTGCAGTCTCTGATCTGTACCTCCGAGTACCTCGTCTCGAGTCTCCAAAACCTCATAACACCACAAAGTGGCGTCCGCGACAGTGCTCTCCCATAACACCTTGCAGAGTCAGGCTCAGACAAGTGGAAAGGATCTACAGGGTTGAGATTGTTAACATGGGGCTCGAGGAACTGGAAAAGCTTATTGCTGATAGAGCCCGGCTGGGACTCAAAGGGCCGGAACTTCGCATGTGGGTTGAGAGTGAGCGTGCCAGATTGAAAGCACAACGCGAAAAAGACAGAGAAAAGTTGAAAGCACAGCGCGAGGCTGAAGAGCAGGCGCTACGGTATGTCCACGAAAAGAAGCTAGCAGTCCTGAACCGCCAGTTAGCAATTCTGGAAAACCTGTATAAGAGAAAGGTGGCTGAATCCTATTTGGTTGCCAACACGATGGCAGGCCATTACAAGTTGGTAGACGGTTGTGAACCAGACAGCAAGGTGCATCTTTCCAGGCCAGAAAGTGTCGAAAGTTCAGCTCAAGGAACCTTTGGAGGAGGACTCCAACAGGATGGCGAAATACTGACTAATGAGAGTACTTTTAGCACATGGATACCAACTTTCAAGTTCGAAAGCAAACTAGTGCCTCAAGAGGCCCATGCTAGGTGTCCAGAGGCAAATCTCTGAATGTTGATGACTCCGAATCATCAGACATTGTGGTGAAAGAAGCTTCAGCTATAGGCGCAGCGATCACCCGAACAGATACGCCGTTTTCCTCAGTTGACAAAGGTTCTGAAGCTTCCAGAACTGGGTGTTTTGAAATTCAATACAGCCAGACCGAAAGGGAATCCAAACTTTCTTCAGAGTGGAGGAAAATGAGGGAAGGCAAACACAAGCCCAAAAAAGAGAAGAGGCCTTCCTACACCTCGGGTTCGAACAACCCCAAAAGCCGTGAAGTACAGCAGAGGCTAAAATGCGCCAGGAGGAAGTTGAGCATACCTTTGTTCTTGAAGCGGAGGGTACTCAAGCGCAAAGCTGGCATGCTGAATCGACGTGAGACGCGCTCCGTCGGTGTAACAGAACGAACGGTTACAAGACAGCCGAGAGCTAAACGAAGCCAAGTGAGAACTTTCAGGAGTTTCGGCCGCCAACCGCTTTCATCTCAGAAGAAACCGGATGCGGAAGGGCCAACAAACAGTCCGGGTGAACAGAGAAATAATTATGGCCACAAATCTGTCGCAGGACCACACGGTAGCCCAAAGACAGACAAGTCACGGATGAGGGCAAGACATGTGAAACTTCGTGGTAAGCTCCTTTGGAAGTACAGGAGAAAGGAAGATGTGCTGAACCAATCGGCTTCCAACAGCACGACCCCTTTCCTGCCTTCGGACTTGTATGCTCTTCTCTGATGCTTCCCTTCAGGATGAACCTGTGAACTTTAAGTTAGAAATGACTGTGACGAGACTCCGAGACACTTCTTAGAATGTGACCTTGTTCTTTTGCTTTTATTTTTGAAAGTGTGTGTGGCTCTGCCCCAGCAACTTTCTTTGAGGGGGGAGTATTGTGATGTGATAGGGTGTAAAAATCAAAAGACTATGGACAATCCACTAGAGGTGTGCGGTGCAACAAAGACAATGATGGTTGAATGGTATCGTGATGACGAAGAGGAAATCAGTAGAGGAGAAAGAAGACGTTGAGAATCGGAAGGAAGCGCAGCGCACTCGTTGTTAATGATCAAGTCGTAAGGTTCTGCGACCTGTCGACCGGACGGCCAAAACCACGGTGTCCTGCGTCTGTCGACCGGACAGTCAGGCACCACGTCCGCACCCTCCACAAGAGGCCGAGGAAGCATCGTGCCGCAGCTCTCTGCATCCGCTGCTTCACCTGACAACACCGATGTCAACACTTCGCCTGTGCAACCGCAGCGAGACTTGTTGAATCGTAAGACTGCACCCATTCCACTTTGTTTATCGCTTACGAATTGGACTGTTCCGTTGTCCGCATCACTTCCACCACCTGAACATTTCAACTGTACTCTGTATCCGTTTGTGTTGCGCCTCCCGGCATCTTTATTGTCAGTCATAAATGTTCTTCCTCGCATAGTTACGAAACCCCGTGCTGCATTCTCTGATCTGTACCTCCGAGTACCTCGTCTCGAGTCTCCGAAACCTCATAACATCACTATATATATATATATATATATATATATATATATATGTATATATATAAATATATGAATAAGGGTCGGCAGTCAAGACAACCTCAGAAAGCAACGGGGAGGATATGGTCGGTTAATGAAACAGATAAGGAATTTGGAAAGAAAGTGGAGAAAAAATGCCCGCGAGGTGGCATCAGAACCCACTACCTCCAGAATACCGGTCTGGTGTGATAACCACTGTGCTACCGGTGACCTGACGGGCCTTTTTTCTCCATTTGTTTCTCCACTTTCTTTCCAAATTCCTTATCTGTTTCAATGACCTACCATATCCTCCCCTTTGATTTCCGAGGTTTTCTTGACTGCCAACCCTTATTTCTGTCTTATTTCAACGAGCCCCTCATTTCCAATTTCTGTTAGTCTACATGCATAGCGAGGGCCTCTGTTCTGGCTGTCTTGGTGCCATAGGGAGCTTAAGAGGGTTCAACGCTGGTCGACCGCTCCCGACATGTCATACACTCAAGTCACGGCCCGGGGGTTAAAAAGAAGGTCCCCTTCACCCCGAGAAGTCAGAGTGGCACTGGCTACCACCCCCAAGCACAGGACAAAATTACATTGACACCAGAAAGTGGAGGGGAAAAATAGCCCCGCCGGTAGCGTAGTGGTTATCGCACCAGACCGGTATTCTGGAGGTCGTGAGTTTGGATCCCACCTGGCGGGCATTTTTCCTCCAATTTCTTTCTTTCCAAATTCCTTATCTGTTTCAATGACCTACCATATCCTCCCCTTTGCTTTCCACGGTTTTCTGGACTGCGAACCCTTATATCTGTCTTATTTCAAGCAGCCCCTCATTTCCTATTCTGATTCGGTATATATATATATATATATATATATATATATATATATATATATATATGATGCATATAAAATTGCGCTTTTCAAAGACGGGACGACAGAAGACACAGGTGCTTAAATATGCTAAGCTGGCAGAGCACAGACACGACAAGGCCAGCAGATGGCGGGAATCCCGATGAATGAATTATGAAACAAATCTTTATTAACAACACCTGCAGTTGTTAGGGCACATTGATGGTATAGGGTATTGAGCGCTAGAAAGTAGTTGCAGTTGGCTGGATAGTCTGCCGGATAAATGGCATGAAGAAGGGTACAGTGTGGATACGTGTTAGTTTGAAGTCGTCTGAACGTTTTTGCTTCATCCCTTGTGAGTTGGTGGTGTGGAATGGGGAAAATTTCCCGTTTGTATTGGTAGTCCGCCAAGATATCTGTATAGCGCAAGAGAGGTTGCGGGTTAGGTGGAAGAGGTGGTGGACGAACAAAAGATCGCGGTGATTCCTTATATCCACCAGCTGAGCCACACAACCTGGAGAGTATCGCTCGACGTGCAGGGACGAATGTGGTTTTTTTCTGCATCGTACAAGCTTGCAAAGCTTTGTCGCCAGGTCAATGGCACTGAATGCGAAGAGAATGGGTGCTGCACGAAGCACCAATGTAGGTTATTTGGCTGTACGGAGGGAGTGGTTTGCTTGATTTCGTTGCCCAGCAAAGAAGTAGATATGGGCCAAACTGGCAGACGTAATAATGATAGACTCCGTGAGCACAAAAATTATGTTGGTGACACAATAAGCGGGCATCTTGGAATTCATTGCTGTGATTGTAAGTGTTCTCTATTTTTTTAAAAATTTCAGGTGCTCGCTATGAGCACCGGCTCGCTCATGCGGGAAATAATACGGGAGCGTGAAAATGGGCACGCGGGGGATGTTTGCATTGGTGTTGCTTCATTATAGTTGTTGGGAAAAGAAATTGCGTTTCTTGATAGTGTCTAATCCGGTTGAGACGGCATGTGTGATGGTGAAAGTGTGCGTTTTAAATTAAAATCAATTCAGGTTGTTAGTCTGCACTGTGTGGTGTCTTCTTCTGCCGTCGGTCCTTGTAGTACAATTTTATTTCCATCATGTCAGACCAATATATATATATATATTGTTACGAGGCATATATATATATATATATATATATATATATACATATATAGTAAGGAAATGAGGGGCTCCTTGAGGAAATACAGAAAGATAGGTCGGCAGTCTACAATGCCAAAGGAGGCATAGGGGTGTGGTTAGGCTCTTTTCTTTTTCACTACGGTTAATTAAGTAAACATTTTTTTTAGCATACAGAAGAATGAAAGAAAGAAAAACACGCGCCCAGAGTGGGGACCGAACCCACGCCTTTCGATTACATGTCGAATGCCTTACCAATTCGGCTATCTGGGCGACTGTGTTCTCCCTCACTTTCTGGGCTATTTATATTTACTAGAAGTGTATCTGACGCTTGAGGGTGGTGGCCAACACCACTCTGACTACACGGGGAGAAGGGGACCTTCTTTTCAACCCCCGGGGCGTGACTCGAACGTCTACAGCCTGTCATGAGCGGGTTACTGGCGGGAAGCCCTCTTATGCTACCTAGGCATCAAGGCTGCCAGAACCGAGACCCTCGCTATACTTTCGCAGAATAATATAGTAAGGAAATGAGGGGCTCGTTGAGGAAATACAGACAGATAGGTCGGCAGTCTACAATGCCAAAGGAGGCATAGGGGTGTGGTTAGGCTATTTTCTTTTTCACTACGGGTAATTAAGTAAACATTTTTTTAATATACAGAAGAATGAAAGAAAGAAAAACACGCGCCCAGAGTGGGGACCGAACCCACGCCTTTCGATTACATGTCGAATGCCTTACCAATTCGGCTATCTGGGCGACTGTGTTCTCCCTCCCTTTCTGGGCTATTTATATTTACTTGAAGTGTATCTGACGCTTGAGGGTGGTAGCCAGCGCCACTCTGACTACACGGGGAGAAGGGGACCTTCTTTTCAATCCCCGGGGCGTGACTCGAACGTCTCCAGCCTGTCATGAGCGGGTTACTGGCGGGAAGCCCTCTTATGCTACCTAGGCATCAAGGCTGATAGAACCGAGACCCTCGCTAGGCTTTCGCAGAATAGTATAGTAAGGAAATGAGGGACTCGTTGAGGAAATACAGAAAGATAGGTCGGCAGTCTACAATGCCAAAGGAGGCATAGGGGTGTGGTTAGGCTCTTTTCTTTTTCACTACGGTTAATTAAGTAAACATTTTTTTGATATACAGAAGAATGAAAGAAAGAAAAACACGCGCCCAGAGTGGGGACCGAACCCACGCCTTTCGATTACATGTCGAATGCCTTACCAATTCGGCTATCTGGGCGACTGTGTTCTCCCTCACTTTCTGGGCTATTTATATTTACTAGAAGTGTATCTGACGCTTGAGGGTGGTAGCCAGCGCCACTCTGACTACACGGGGAGAAGGGGACCTTCTTTTCAACCCCCGGGGCGTGACTCGAACGTCTACAGCCTGTCATGAGCGGGTTACTGGCGGGAAGCCCTCTTATGCTACCTAGGCATCAAGGCTGCCAGAACCGAGACCCTCGCTAGGCTTTCGCAGAATAATATAGTAAGGAAATGAGGGGCTCGTTGAGGAAATACAGAAAGATAGGTCGGCAGTCTACAATGCCAAAGGAGGCATAGGGGTGTGGTTGGGCTCTTTTTTTTCACTACGGTTAATTAAGTAAACATTTTTTTAATATACAGAAGAATGAAAGAAAGAAAAACGCGCCCAGAGTGGGGACCGAACCCACGCCTTTCGATTACATGTCGAATGCCTTACCAATTCGGCTATCTGGGCGACTGTGTTCTCCCTCACTTTCTGGGCTATTTATATTTACTAGAAGTGTATCTGACGCTTGAGGGTGGTAGCCAGCGCCACTCTGACTACACGGGGAGAAGGGGACCTTCTTTTCAACCCCCGGGGCGTGACTCGAACGTCTACAGCCTGTCATGAGCGGGTTACTGGCGGGAAGCCCTCTTATGCTACCTAGGCATCAAGGCTGCCAGAACCGAGACCCTCGCTAGGCTTTCGCAGAATAATATAGTAAGGGAATGAGGGGCTCGTTGAGGAAATACAGAAAGATAGGTCGGCAGTCTACAATGCCGGCAGTCTACATGTAATCGAAAGGCGTGGGTTCGGTCCCCACTCTGGGCGCGTGTTTTTCTTTCTTTCATTCTTCTGTATATTAAAAAAATGTTTACTTAATTAACCGTAGTGAAAAAGAAAAGAGCCTAACCACACCCCTATGCCTCCTTTGGCATTGTAGACTGCCGACCTATCTTTCTGTGTTTCCTCAACGAGCCCCTCATTTCCTTACTATATTATTCTGCGAAAGCCTAGCGAGGGTCTCGGTTCTGGCAGCCTTGATGCCTAGGTAGCATAAGAGGGCTTGACATCAGTAAACCGCTCATGACACGCTGTAGACGTTCGAGTCACGCCCCGGGGGTTGAAAAGAAGGTCCCCTTCTCCCCGTGTAGTCAGAGTGGCGCTGGCTACCACCCTCAAGCGTCAGATACACTTCTAGTAAATATAAATAGCCCAGAAAGTGAGGGAGAACACAGTCGCCCAGATAGCCGAATTGGTAAGGCATTCGACATGTAATCGAAAGGCGTGGGTTCGGTCCCCACTCTGTGCGCGTGTTTTTCTTTCTTTCATTCTTCTGTATATTAAAAAAAATGTTTACTTAATTAACCGTAGTGAAAAAGAAAAGAGCCTAACCACACCCCTATGTCTCCTTTGGCATTGTAGACTGCCGACCTATCTTTCTGTGTTTCCTCAACGAGCCCCTCATTTCCTTACTATATTATTCTGCGAAAGCCTAGCGAGGGTCTCGGTTCTGGCAGCCTTGATGCCTAGGTAGCATAAGAGGGCTTGACACCAGTAAACCGCTCATGACACGCTGTAGACGTTCGAGTCACGCCCCGGGGGTTGAAAAGAAGGTCCCCTTCTCCCCGTGTAGTCAGAGTGGCGCTGGCTACCACCCTCAAGCGTCAGATACACTTCTAGTAAATATAAATAGCCCAGAAAGTGAGGGAGAACACAGTCGCCCAGATAGCCGAATTGGTAAGGCATTCGACATGTAATCGAAAGGCGTGGGTTCGGTCCCCACTCTGTGCGCGTGTTTTTCTTTCTTTCATTCTTCTGTATATTAAAAAAAATGTTTACTTAATTAACCGTAGTGAAAAAGAAAAGAGCCTAACCACACCCCTATGCCTCCTTTGGCATTGTAGACTGCCGACCTATCTTTCTGTATTTCCTCAACGAGCCCCTCATTTCCTTGCTATATTATTCTGCGAAATCCTAGCGAGGGTCTCGGTTCTGGCAGCCTTGATGCCTAGGTAGCATAACAGGGCTTCCCGCCAGTAACCCGCTCATGACAGGCTGTAGACGTTCGAGTCACGCCCCGGGGGTTGAAAAGAAGGTCCCCTTCTCCCCGTGTAGTCAGAGTGGCGCTGGCCACCACCCTCAAGCGTCAGATACACTTCTAGTAAATATAAATAGCCCAGAAAGTGAGGGAGAACACAGTCGCCCAGATAGCCGAATTGGTAAGGCATTCGACATGTAATCGAAAGGCGTGGGTTCGGTCCCCACTCTGGGCGCGTGTTTTTCTTTCTTTCATTCTTCTGTATATTAAAAAAAATGTTTACTTAATTACCCGTAGTGAAAAAGAAAAGAGCCTAACCACACCCCTATGCCTCCTTTGGCATTGTAGACTGCCGACCTATCTTTCTGTGTTTCCTCAACGAGCCCCTCATTTCCTTACTATATTATTCTGCGAAAGCCTAGCGAGGGTCTCTGTTCTGGCAGCCTTGATGCCTAGGTAGCATAAGAGGGCTTGACACCAGTAAACCGCTCATGACACGCTGTAGACGTTCGAGTCACGCCCCGGGGGTTGAAAAGAAGGTCCCCTTCTCCCCGTGTAGTCAGAGTGGCGCTGGCTACCACCCTCAAGCGTCAGATACACTTCTAGTAAATATAAATAGCCCAGAAAGTGAGGGAGAACACAGTCGCCCAGATAGCCGAATTGGTAAGGCATTCGACATGTAATCGAAAGGCGTGGGTTCGGTCCCCACTCTGTGCGCGTGTTTTTCTTTCTTTCATTCTTCTGTATATTAAAAAAAATGTTTACTTAATTAACCGTAGTGAAAAAGAAAAGAGCCTAACCACACCCCTATGCCTCCTTTGGCATTGTAGACTGCCGACCTATCTTTCTGTATTTCCTCAACGAGCCCCTCATTTCCTTGCTATATTATTCTGCGAAATCCCAGCGAGGGTCTCGGTTCTGGCAGCCTTGATGCCTAGGTAGCATAACAGGGCTTCCCGCCAGTAACCCGCTCATGACAGGCTGTAGACGTTCGAGTCACGCCCCGGGGGTTGAAAAGAAGGTCCCCTTCTCCCCGTGTAGTCAGAGTGGCGCTGGCCACCACCCTCAAGCGTCAGATACACTTCTAGTAAATATAAATAGCCCAGAAAGTGAGGGAGAACACAGTCGCCCAGATAGCCGAATTGGTAAGGCATTCGACATGTAATCGAAAGGCGTGGGTTCGGTCCCCACTCTGGGCGCGTGTTTTTCTTTCTTTCATTCTTCTGTATATTAAAAAAATGTTTACTTAATTAACCGTAGTGAAAAAGAAAAGAGCCTAACCACACCCCTATGCCTCCTTTGGCATTGTAGACTGCCGACCTATCTTTCTGTATTTCCTCAACGAGCCCCTCATTTCCTTACTATATTAATCTGCGAAAGCCTAGCGAGGGTCTCGGTTCTGGGAGCATTGATGCCTAGGTAGCATAAGAGGGCTTCCCGCCAGTAACCCGCTCATGACAGGCTGTAGACGTTCGAGTCATGCCCCGGGGGTTGAAAAGAAGGTCCCCTTCTCCCCGTGTAGTCAGAGTGGCGCTGGCTACCACCCTCAAGCGTCAGATACACTTCTAGTAAACATAAATAGCCCAGAAAGTGAGGGAGAACACAGTCGCCCAGATAGCCGAATTGGTAAGGCATTCGACATGTCATCGAAAGGCGTGGGTTCGGTACCCACTCTGGGCGCGTGTTTTTCTTTCTTTCATTCTTCTGTATATTAAAAAATGTTTACTTACTTAACCGTAGTGAAAAAGAAAAGAGCCTAACCACACCCGTTGCCTCCTTTGGCATTGTAGACTGCCGACCTATCTTTCTGTATTTCCTCAACGAGCCCCTCATTTCCTTACTATATTATTCTGCGAAAGCCTAGCGAGGGTCTCGGTTCTGGCAGCCTTGATGCCTAGGTAGCATAAGAGGGCTTCCCGCCAGTCATCCGCTCATGACAGGCTGTAGACGTTCGAGTCATGCCCCGGGGGTTGACAAAAAGGTCCCCTTCTCCCCGTGTAGTCAGAGTGGCGCTGGCTACCACCCTCAAGCGTCAGATACACTTCTAGTAAATATAAATAGCCCAGAAAGTGATCGAGAACACAGTCGCCCAGATAGCCGAATTGGTAAGGCATTCGACATGTAATCGAAAGGAGTGGGTTCGGTCCCCACTCTGGGCGCGTGTTTTTCTTTCTTTCATTCTTCTGTATATTAAAAAAAATGTTTACTTAAATAACCGTAGTGAAAAACAAAAGAGCCTAACCACACCCCTATGCCTCCTTTGGCATTGTAGACTG
The DNA here is from genome assembly GCF_048455015.1 of Haemaphysalis longicornis. NCBI lineage: Eukaryota > Metazoa > Arthropoda > Arachnida > Ixodida > Ixodidae > Haemaphysalis > Haemaphysalis longicornis. The sequence goes on from NW_027526460.1 coordinate 164,023,445, forward strand.
CCGACCTATCTTTCTGTATTTCCTCAACGAGCCCCTCATTTCCTTACTATATTATTCTGCGAAAGCCTACCGAGGGTCTCGGTTCTGGCAGCCTTGATGCCTAGGTAGCATAAGAGGGCTTGCCGCCAGTAACCCGCTCATGACAGGCTGTAGACGTTCGAGTCACGCCCCAGGGGTTGAAAAGAAGGGCCCCTTCTCCCCGTGTAGTCAGAGTGGCGCTGGCTACCACCCTCAAGCGTCAGATACACTTCTAGTAAATATAAATAGCCCAGAAAGTGAGGGAGAACACAGTCGCCCAGATAGCCGAATTGGTAAGGCATTCGACATGTAATCGAAAGGCTGCCTCTGAGTTAGCCAGAATGAACTAAACAAAAGAAAGAAAGAAGAAATCGCCACCGAGTTTGTGCCTTATCTGCACACACGCCTTATCAAGGTGATGCGCTGTCTCTTCGGGTGGGTGACACCGGAAGCACTTGCTTTCAATCAGCTTATTTGGGGACGCTGCTTTACAATGCGCGCGGATGCGCCGTCACGTGGTATTTTTCATATTTCGCGGGTTTTCTTTATTATTCAGAATAAATGAGTACGCAATTAGTCCGTCGCTCAAAATACCGCAGTTAGATGCCCCTCGTCGATACCTACAAATGCCTCATTGACACTTCAGTGATCAGGACAGTAATTATCGAGTTAGATAATTAATTAGAAATAATTAGTTAAGTCTCATTAACGAAAAAATTAGTCACCGCTTCTTCACAGTACTGCAAACATTATCCAGTAGGTTTTCTTCGAGTTACGCCATTACTCTTTTTTTAAAACTTGGTGCATGATAGCTGGGACACCCTGTATATATATATAGGGAGTAGTAGAACTTTGAAGATGGTAGAGAACACAAGTGAAGAAAACCTTCGAACAAGGTAAAAGTACGATTGTGGCCTACGTTTCAGCAAAGAGAACTTGCTTTCCTCAGGGCGAGGAAAGCAAGCCTTGAGGAAAGCAAGTTCTCTTTGCTGAAACGTAGGCCACAATCGTGCTTTTACCTTGTTCGAAGTTTTTCTTCTCTTATATATATATATATATACATATATATATATATATATATTGTAAATGAGATACTCGACGTTCCTGTAGAAGAATGGGCCCGTTTATTCGTGAACGAGGCGTCAGCGCAGCAGGGGCGAGCCGAGACAACCAGCTCATCACGAGGCTGAGCTTCAACGAGAGCGTCCTCTTCTTCGTCGTCATCCGGAGCATAGCCACATACGGAGAATTGCCCGTTATGACTTATGCTGTTCACAATTGCTCGTACATTTGCGCTACATACTTGCTACAATACCCCCGGCAAAAAGGGGAAGCCATCCTGGCGACCTGAGGGGTACACGACATGAGCGGGTCATAGTAGGGCTTAAGCCGCGCGGCATGAACTGTCTCACGCCCCCGACGGCGGCGATCTGAAGTAGGCGTTACAGGCTCAACAACATAATTCACCGGCGATGTTCGCTCAACAACCCGGTAGGGGCCATGGTATTGTGACACAAATTTCGGTGACAGTCCGGGCGTCGGGCACGGTATGTAGAGCAAGACGAGGGATCCGTTCGGGAAAGTTGGAGCTGAGACCGAAACGTCGTGACGTGCCTTCTGGCGCTGCTGGTCTTCCGATGTAAAGCGACGAGCAAGCTGGCGACATTCCTCGGCGCGTCGAGCAACGTCTGAAACTGGCATGAATTCGGAGGCGTGAGGTCGGTACGGAAGTATACTGTCCAGCATGCATGAAGGCTCACGACCGTAGAGCAAAAAGAACGGCGAAAATCCTGTGGTTGTCTGCTTAGCGGTGTTGTAAGCATACGTCACGAAAGGAAGGACGAGGTCCCAATTGGAATGGTCCGAGGAAATGTACATTGCGATCATATCCCCCAGTGTGCGGTTAAACCGCTCTGTCAGTCCATTGGTCTGTGGGTGGTATGATGTGGTTTTGCGGTGAAAAACGTTGCATTCAGCTAGAAGGGTCTCCACGACGTCGGATAAAAACACGCGACCTCGATCACTGAGTAGCTCGCGAGGGGCGCCGTGGCGGAGAATGAACCGCTGAAGGAGAAATGACGCTACTTCTCCAGCCGTGGCCGCCGGTAGCGCAGCCGTTTCGGCGTAACGCGTTAGATGATCAACGGCGACGATGATCCAGCGGTTACCGGCAGCTGTGCTGGGAAGTGGGCCGTAGAGATCAATGCCCACTCGGTCGAAGGGGTCTCGCTGGACAGGGCAACGGCTGAAGTGGAGCCATTGAGAACCAGTTGGGCTTGTTGGTACATAGTTAAAATGGTTGCAGCGCAAAAACGACAACGGACGAGTGAGGAACAAACGGGACGAGCGCTAACTTTCAACTGCTTTATCTGCGAAAACACACACACTGAGAAAACACACACACGAAAAACACACAAGTGGAGCTCTGGTGTGCTGCGGAGGACTCTTGCGCCGTTGACAGTCTGGGCAGGATTTAACAAACTTTTTCACAAAGGTATACATCCCATGCCAGTAGTAGCAAAGTCTAAGGCGCTCGTACGTTTTCAGGACTCCAGCGTGAGCACACTGCTCGTCATCGTGAAATGAAGATCAAATTTCCTTGCGTAGGTGGCGAGGAATCACTAGCAGCCATCTTCAACCGTCGTCGTGGTAGTTGCGGCGGTACAAGAGCTCGTCACGAACGGTGCAGTGGGCAGCTTGTCGGCGCAGCGTTTGCCGGCGGGCATGAGAGATATTCGAGAATCGAGGTGATCCACGGGTCCTTACGCTGCTCACCAGACATGTACGCTATGGCGAGAGGCGCCAGGGTGTTATCTGCCGTCGACAAGCTCGCGACATTCGATGGGCGTCACGACATTCGAAAGGGCGTGAGCGTCGTTATGTTTGCGTCCTGACCTGTACACAACACGGATATCATACTCTTGAAGGCGGAGGGCCCAGCGGGCGAGGCGACCGGAGGGATCCTTTAGTGAAGACAACCAACAAAGAGCATGATGATCCGTCACGACGGCGAAAGGGCGCCCGTACAGGTAGGGGCGAAACTTGCTGATGGCCCAAACGATAGCCAAACATTCCTTCTCTGTCACAGACTAGTTCGTTTCCGCCTTCGTCAATGTACGACTCGCGTAACTGACTACGTATTCCTCATAGCCGTCCTGTCGTTGGGCAAGGACTGCACCCAATCCCACACCGCTGGCTCGGTGTGGAGTTCGGTTGGTGCGCGCGGATCGAAATGTCGGAGTATAGGTGGCGACGTAAAGACACGGCGTAGCCTCAGAAAAGCGTTTTCACAGTCATAGGACCAGTCAGAAATTTCCCCACTTCCACCGAGTTGCGTGAGGGGCGCAGTGATGGAGGCAAAGTTTCGCACAAAGCGCCAGAAATATGAGCAGAGGCCGATAAAGCTTCGCAGGTCCTTATTCGTAGTCGCCTTTGGGAACTCCGCCACGGCACATAGTTTCGCTGGATCCGGGAGGACGCCATCTTTCGAAACTACATGGCCCAAAATGGTGAGTTTCCGAGAAGCGAAGCGGCACTTTTTAAGGTTCAGCTGCAAACCGGCGGAAGTCAGGCATTTCAGTACTTGTTCCAGGCGCGTTAGATGGGTCGTAAAATCTGGTGAAAACACGACAATGTCATGTAAGTAGTGTGGCCCTGCTCTCTACGGCATGCCAAGGAATGAGGCACACTGCGGTTGCGTGAAAGAACTCTTTACTTACATCCTCCACGCTGTCGCCCGTCCGGGCATACACACGCACACACCAAAACACTCTGCTCGTCCCGAGTCCCAGTCCCCGCGCGCAGTTCTTCAGCACCACCGCCCGTCCCTACCCGTCCACTCGCGCCATCTCTCCGGCGACCGGGCCGCACGGTAGGCGAGGAGGGCGAGGGAAGGGAGCCCATGGCGAGGGGCTCCGGGCGACACCCCCTAGGCCAGAAGGTGTCGGGCCAAGGCGCTCCCCACATCTCTCCCCCCCTCAAACACGGGATACGGGTCCATCATTGAAGATCGCCCTCGGGGTTCTAGTGCACGAGGAACCGCTGGTCGGCGCCTAGGGCCGCCCTGTGCGGCTGTGGGTGGGCTGGCACCCGCCGAAGTGTGGCAGCATGCCGCTCTGTCGCCATCGCCACCATGTAGGCGTCCGCGGGAGCGCATTCTCGGCTGCCCGGCGCAGGATTCCACCGAACGGCCAGGCTCCTCTCGACAGCGCCCTGGCGTCCCGATCTCCGCTGCTCGGCACCGGAACCGGAGACTCCGCCGTCGACCAGGAGGCGAACCGCAGCCGCCTCGCATCTCCGAAGGGCGGCAGGACCACCCGAACCGTGGCAACAGCTCCTGGGTCACACCAGGAATGCCCTCTGCTCGGCAGGCCCGGGCCGGACTCGCAACGCCCAGGCAGGAACGTATCGCCCCGCACCACCAGGCCGGTGGCGCGAAGCTCCCGGGTCACACCGGGAGGGCCCGCTGTCGGCAGGCCCAGGCCGGACTCGCAACGCCCAGGCACGAACGTTTCGCACCGCACCACCAGGCCGGTGGCGCGAAGCTCCCGGGTCGCACCGGCAGGGCCCGCTGTCGGCAGGCCCAGGCTGGCATCGTAACGGCCAGGCACAAAACCACGCCTCGCACCACCGCACAGGTGGCGCGATGAAGCTTGAAGCGGTGACTTCGCTGCGGGTTGCTCCGTGGTAGAACCACGTGAGACCCGGACCCGTGGGGGGTAGACACTACCGCACCCTCAAGTCGTAACGATGGGTGCGAACCCTATCGCCGGCCGTTCTGTCATTAGAAGCGGGACTCCCACCTTCTGGTTCCGCTACCACCTGTTCGTCATCGCCAGTGCGAACATGATAGGCCTTGAGATCTCTAACGTGCACAGGACCCACCAGCTCGTCGCTTTCAAGCGACTGCATCTCATACGTGAGCAGAGTCGTCTGCGCCGTAATTCTGTATGGCCCTTGCCATTTGTGTGCGAGCGCTGCAGTGAAACCGCGTGCAGCGTTGCTGAGTGGGTGTGTTCTCCTTAGCACTAGGTCACCGATGTTGTACACAAGGTGATGACGGCCTTTGTTATACTGCTCGGCTTGCTCCATGCGCGCCACGTCGAGATTCTCCCGAGCCGTGCGTTGCGCTGCCAAAAGGCGTTCCCGGAGCCTAGCCGCGTACTGCGACAGAGAAGGGGCGTTACCCGCCGCCACGTACTGCAGTGCATTTTCCATTGGAAAAGCGATCTCTCTACCGAAATTTAGGTAACCTGGTGTCAAACCCGTTGACCTATTTACGGTAGTCCTAGTCGTGAAATCCAGCTGAGGCAAACGCGCGTCCCAGTCCTTATGCTCCTTGGTTGTCGCAACCAGCATGCACTTCAGGTTCCTGTTCACCCTCTCAGTGATGTTACTCTGAGCATGATAAGGACTTGTTTTCCTGTGCCGAATGTGCAGCGCTCGACAACAGTCTGAAAAGACTTTGCTTGTGAAATACGAAGCATTGTCAGTGATCAGGTCGGAGGGGAAGCCAAAACGAGTGAATGTCTCCAACAGCTTCTCTACGATCCGCTCCGACGCTAGCTTTCTAAGGGGAAACAACTCCACCCACTTAGAAAAGTGGTCCGTTATAACCAGAATGAACTGGTTTCCTCGCGCGGATCTTGGGAGGGGTCCCATTACGTCACACGCTACAATCTGCCACGGGTAGCTGCTTTCCACCGGCTTCATGAAACCCACAGGTTTCCCAGCGCGCGGCTTCGCTACCTGGCAAAGAGGGCAAGCGCGGGAATAGCTCATTACGTCTCTCCTCATGCCTGGCCAGGTCGCGACACGGCATAACTTGTCGTAAGTCTTACTGCCGCTGCCATGTCCTGCCAGCGCTGAGTCATGAAAGTACCGCATGAACCGTTTCCGCAACTTCCTCGGGACCACGACTCGAAAGGGGGAAGAAACCGCCTCTTCGTCGTCCAGTTGGGGAAAGTAGCGAAGTAATAAGCCATCGTCGCCCAGCAGATACGCGTCAAACCCCTCAGCGTTACCGGTGCAAGCTACGCCACTCGCTAGCCTTTTCAGCACCCGCTGGCACAGACCGTCTGCTTTCTGGGCCTCAATGAGCTCTTCCTTACTCACTACCTCCCCCCACGACAGATTCCTTTCTGTCTCCGTTCTCGGGGGGCGAGAAATCGCCGCGGCGAGACGCCGCTCCTCTTTCCCTTTGCGGCCGGCCTTGACTCCTCCGTCCGGCCCTTTCCTCCCCCTCTCGGGGTGGCCCGCGCCGCCCATGAAATCACTGCACTCGGCGCGCGCGCTTCCGCCACCCCCTTCCGATAAGGGGAGCAAACTTTCCGCCAACATTCGGCGCTGATCATCGGATCCTGAAAAAGATGCGACGATCGCTTCTACATCAGTGCTCATCTTTCCTAACGCCTCCCCCTGGCTTTCCGCAGCGCAGTAGAGTTTATTTGCCCCGTGTGGTTGCAAACCGTGCATCGGCGCGTTCGCGAAAGGAAAGAAAGGGGGTTGCGGCCCGTACCGATAGCCGTTCCTCCCCATGTCGAGCACAACACCCTCCCTCGAGAGAAAATCTCTGCCCAGTATGACTGGAACAGACAAACCAGGCAAGCAAACAAAACGCTGTCTGCGCTTTCTGCCATCAAAAGCGAGCGTGAGTCTCACAGCTCCCTCTGCTTTTGCCGAACCCGCTGCTAAGCTCAAGGGTGTCTCGGCGGGCCTGACCCGGATTCTTCTTTTCCGGCAGGCTTCGAAGATTTCGTCCCCGATGAGAGAAACCGTCGAGCCCGTGTCGACCAGTGCAAAAAGTTCTTGACCGACTAATTGCACTCGCATGAATGGGGCAGACGAAGAGGGGTCTCCCTGCGCCCTGCATGCGGAGGGGGCCAGTTGCCCGTCGACGCCAGCTTCGGGGTGCCCTGGGGGCTCCCTCGCGCCCCCTCTGTCTGGCCCCCTCTTCTCGCTTCCCACCGGCGACGACGAGCCACCGTCCTTCACCGTCGCCGGCGATCCGAGTTTCCCTGCGTGCTACGCATTTTCTCGCGGCATTGACGGGAGAAGTGGCCAGGCTTGCGACAAAACCAGCACAAGCGGGCTGCTTCGTCCTGCCTCCCTCTTCCGTCGCCTGCGTTGCTTCCGACCGAGGATTTTGTGGGGCCGTTATCCGCTCCCCCTCCCGACCAGGCGCAACCCGGTTCGAGCGATTCCTCGGGTCTCGGCGGCAACCTGTAGTGAAGCTCGGCGAGTAAATCCGCCTGAATTACTCGCGCTTCTTGTGCGAGGGCCTCCAAGTTGCGAAAACTCCGGCCCCGCAGGTACGGTCTGAAACGCGGGTGGCATTGCCTGCACACGCGCGCTACCTTGACCGCGTCGGCTGCCTCGGGGTCGGCCCGTTCGTACAGCTCCTGCATTGCCCGCACGTACTCGAGGAGACTCTCCTCAGGGTGCTGCGTGCGAAGGGCAAGCTCGTCCCTCATACGGTGTTCGTAATCGGGTGGCAGAAATTCAGCGCGGAAGCGCTCCTTAAAATCTGCCATCGACTCGAAAGCCGGTTGGCAGCGCCTCCAACGCGCAGCGCTTACTACCAGTGCCACGGGCAGGACCTGCCTCAACACGTCATCATCCGATGCGCCTACCGCAGTCTGATACGAATCCAGTTGCTGCAGGTATTCGCAAACGGATTTCACGTCTCCGTAGCCGGAATAGGAGGGAACCTCGATATTCAAACGCAGCTTCGAGACCGGCACTACAGGACCCGTGGTGGGAGCAGCTAGCGCCGAACCGAGCATTCGGGTCATCTCCGCGAACATCCCGGTCATCTGCCTCATCATTGAGGCGAGATCTGCGGGCTGCAACTGATCAGCAGCCTCCTGCGCAGCGGCCGCTGAGTCTCCCCCCGAGCCCTGCAGCTCCTCCTTCTCTCCCGTCTCTCTCCGTGTGGTAGGAGCCATTTCCAGCGAACTACCCAACAAAAAGCTGGCTCAACCACGCCAAACTGTAGACGCGAAGATACAGAGCAAGGCGCGCTAACTGCATGTGCTCCGCGACAGACACACCTCACACACAAATCTATAATGGAATCAAAAAAGGAACGCCAAGACAATACATTGGACCAACGGGGCTGAACTACAGCCACATTACAATACAAAAAACTACAGTAGGAACACGTCAAAATACACAAGCGACTAATATCCCTACAAACGCTAAATACACTCGCAATGTAACCACTCAGGCCGTTACCCGAACAACAGAGAAAAAAACGCAAGAAAAACTTCAGGCATCTACAGCCATCGTAAAACCTAAGCAAACTAAAACACTGGCCTCAAAACTAATTTACAAACATGCATCTACACGGCTCAAAGCCCTGTTCTCCCACTGCCAAAATGGCGCTTCCTTCCCGGAACAAAGGAATGCCGTCCCAAACCGCAGTGGGCGCCTTCCCGGCAGCCGCAGAGAGCAAATGTCCACGGGTGGGCTTGACATCAGCCCCACGTTCGGGCGCCAGATGTGGGCCTGCTCTCTACGGCATGCCAAGGAATGAGGCACACTGCGGTTGCGTGAAAGAACTCTTTACTTACATCCTCCACGCTGTCGCCCGTCCGGGCATACACACGCACACACCAAAACACTCTGCTCGTCCCGAGTCCCAGTCCCCGCGCGCGGTTCTTCAGCACCACCGCCCGTCCCTACCCGTCCACTCGCGCCATCTCTCCGGCGACCGGGCCGCACGGTAGGCGAGGAGGGCGAGGGAAGGGAGCCCATGGCGAGGGGCTCCGGGCGACACCCCCTAGGCCAGAAGGTGTCGGGCCAAGGCGCTCCCCACAGTAGCAAAGGCATGTTTTCCATTTCAGACCGCGCAATACGTTGTCCATCATTCGTTCGAATGTCGCGGGCGCATTACAGAGTCCAAATGGCATGACATTGAACTCGTAGAGCCCATCTGGTGTTACAAATGCCGTTTTAGAGCGATCGGCGTCGGCCATGGGGACTTTCCAGTAGCCGGACCTCAAATCCAATGATGAGAAGTACTCGGCCCCTTGCAAGCTGTCCAGGGCGTCATCAATTCGGGGCAGCGGGTAAACGTCCTTGCGAGTTATTTTGTTGAGACTTCTATAATCCACGCAGAAACAAATGGACCCATGTTTTTTCTTGACAAGTACCACAGGAGAAGCCCAAGGACTCATCGATGGTCGAATGACGTCGCGTTTTAGCATGTCCTCCACGTGTTCCTCAATAACACGACGCTCGCTGGTGGACACACGATACGGCCGCTGTCGCAATGGTGCGTGGGTGCCAGTGTCGATCTGATGCGAAACAGTTGACGTGCGGCCCAAAGGAGTGCCATGACAGTCGAATGATGTACTGAAGCGTCGTAGAACGGTCAATAGTTTGTCACGTTGGGTCGAAGTAAGGGCGTCGTCAATGGCGTTGAGCAACATAGTCGCATCAGGTTGGATATCACGTAAGCAACCGGAGCTAAGCGCGGTGATATGAACGGGAGAAACGTCTTCAGCTACGTCGATAAGAACGAAATGCTCAACTTTCTCTATAAGGCCAACGCATTCACTGCGAAAGAGTTTGATGGGGTACGGATTTGGGTTGGAGAAAGGCACAGAACAGGAACCGGATTTGATGTCGAGGACAGCGAACGGCAGTGGAAAGAATTTACGAAGCGACAAGAGACCAGAAGAAGCGAATATGACTGTGGCGTCCGAAACACTGCTGCACGACAATGGCACAAGCACAGTTAAATCCGGTTGGATGTCCGTGTCGTCAGCAACAAGCAATTTTGCCGCGGCTTTCTCACAATCGTCTCCAAGTACCGGAAACAGCTCTACTTCAGCGCGCGCGCAGTCAATGATGGCGTGATGTCGTGACAAGAAGTCCCATCCGATAATGAGATTGTGAGAGCAGGACGACAGGACGATGAGCTCGATGATGTAGACGACCCCTTGAATTGTAACCCGAGCAGTGCATGCGGGCAGCGGTTCCACAGGTTGCGCATTAGCGGTGCGCAGAGTAACACCATGTATAGGCGTCGTCACCTTTCGCAACGATCGGCAAAATGTATCGTCAATAACAGAAACCGCAGCTCCAGTATCAATGAGCGCCAGGGTAAAAACACCATCAACATACAAATTGATGAAATTAGGCGGCGAAGAAGGAGGACTTTGGCATTTCGACGGTGACGCAGTTTTCGCGTCCGGAACTGTGGCGTCTAGTTTTCCGTCTGACTAGTCGTAGGGCGACGGCGCATCGGAGAGAGTGAGCGGCGTCGTGGAGAGTGCGAGCGATGGCTGGCGACGTCACGGTCATCGGACGAGATGGGTGTCGTCGAAAACGGGGCTGGGGCGTGCGTCATGGGTGGTGAGGGCGCATAAGGAAAGGACCACGATGAGTTGCGCGTACCCGTCATGCCACGGCGACAGTAGCGTGCCACATGTCCCGCAATCCCACACGAATAACAGATAGGGCGCTTATCGGACGTGCGCCAAGGGTTTGCGAATGGGGACGCCGGATGCGGCACGACAGGCACGGGGCGAATGCGTTGAACTCCGGCAGTGGCATGACCCCCAGTGCTTGCAACAGTCGCAAGGTAGGGTCCCGGTACGGCTCCAGTGAAGGGCCGTGCCACGGTCTCGGCATAGGTTACAGGCATATGTTGTACTGCGTCGGCGAAAGTCAAAGGAGCGGTCATCGGCGTTTGCGGCGTGATGTCGGCGTAAGCCACTGGGGCTACCGCGAGATTGGGCTGCCGGGTGCATGGAAGTGCGTCAGCGACTTGTTGTATCACGCTCTTGAGGGTTGGGGCTAAATTGGGCTGAGGCATATTCACTACGTCGCCAACGAGAGAAAGCTGACGAGCCACTTCTTCGCGAACAAACTGCTGAATCTGGGCGAAGAGGACACCCTTATCGTCAGAGGCTAAGCTGCAAAGCGAGTGGTCTTGCTCCGTGGGTTTAGAGTGACAGCCCTCTCTCTGCGGAGTTCATCGAAGTCCTGGCAAAAATTGATGATTTCAGCAACGGTGCGAGGGTTTTTCGCGATCAGCATCTGGAAGGCATCGTCTTCTATGCCTTTAAGGATATGCTTGATTTTTTTCTCTTCGGTCATAGCGTTGTTTGCCCTGTTACATAAGTCAAGGATGTCCTCGATATAAGAGGTAAAGCTTTCATTCGTGCGCTGAGCGCGTTCGCGCAAACGCTATTCAGCGCGCAGTTTTCGAAGTGCCGGGCGCCCAAACACTATGGTAAATTCGGTCTTGAAGTCTGACCACGTGCGAAGATCAGACCCGTGGTTCTTATACCACGTCTCTGCAACACCGGTAAAAGAGAGACTGACGTTGTTTTGCTTATGCTTATCGTCCCAGTTGTTATGGGTGCTCACACGTTCAAAGGTGGCGAGCCAGTCCTCAGCGTCCTGGTCATCAGTGCCGTTGAAGAAGGGGGGATCCCGTTGACGGACCGTGCCAGGGCAGACGCTCGGTGCCCCAGGAGGTGTGGACTCGTGGTGGTTACCGTGAGACATCGTCGAGGGAAGTGTCCGACTGCGCAGCTCCAGGGTAGACAAATGGGGACCCGAGCAGGACCGCAACCTCCACCAAAAATTGTAAAGGAGATACTCGACGTTCCTGTAGAAGGCTGGGCCCGTTTATTCGTGAACGAGGCGTCAGCGCAGCAGGGGCGAGCCGAGACAACCAGCTTACCGCGAGGCTGAGCTTCAACGAGAGCGTCCTCTTCTTCGTCGTCATCCGGACATAGCCGCATACGGAGAATTTCCCGTTATGACTTATGCTGTTCACAAGTGCTCGTACATTTGCGCTACATACTTGCTACAATATATATATATATATAAGGTTTGGAAATGGAGGGAATACAGAAATAATACAGTTAGGAAATACAGAAAGAAATGCCGGCAGGCTGTACACGTTTGAGTCACGGCCCGGGGGTTGAAAAGAAGGTCCCCTTCTCCCCGTGTAGTCTGAGTGGCGCTGGCTACCGCCCTCGAGCGTCAGATACAGTTGTGGTAAATATAAATACCCCAGAAAGTGAAGGAGAACACAGTCGCCCGGATAGCCGAATTGGTAAGGCATTCGAGATCTAATCGAAAGGCGTGGGTTCGGTCCCCACTCTGGGCGCGTGTTTTTCTTTCTTTCTTTCTCACGTATTAATAAAAAAAAATAATGTAACGTCATTAACGGTAAAAAATTGTCTAACCATTTCCTTATGCCTTCTTTGGCCTTGTAGACTGCCGGCATTTCTTTCTGTATATATATATATATATATATATATATATATATTGTCACGTGACAACGCAGAGATAGGTAGTCAGGAAGAAGGTGTACTTACAAAAGACACCTTAGTCACCGGGAGAGAGGCGGTTTGATGGTGCGAACCCAGTCCAGCGGGAGCTCTGACTTCGTCTACCTTCTCTTCATTCCATTGGTCATCTTACTCATCTACCAGCGTCTTTCCACCGGAGCACATACCCAGATGGGGAGAGATTGGCCACATGGATATGGGGGTATGCTCCTAGTAAGTTTCTCGTGAAGCTTGCCAAAGTCTGTGACACAACTCCCCTACCGCCGAAGCACCGTCCCGGTGCCTGTTCTGAAGGAGGAGCAGTAGCATGTAGATTCCGTCGGTCGTACTGCTTGAGGCGGCTCACGTGAACGAGCTGAGGTGCTGAGTGCCCAGACAAGGTCGAAGACAACAGAGGCACAATTTCGTAGGTGACGGGGGTGACGGCACGCTCGACGCGGTAGGGGCCAGTGAAGGGGGACATGAGCTTTTCAGACAGTACAACTCGGCGAGAAGGGGTCCACAAAATTACCAAGGAGCCAAGAGGTAAGTGTGTAGGGTGGTGGGGCTCGTCGTATCGAGACCTCTGGGATGCTTGTTATGCCAATAGTCGTTCTCGGGCAAACTGGCGTGCCAGTCCAGCGTGGGCGATGACGTCACGAGCATATGCAGTTGTCGGCTCACTTGAGGTCGGTAGGGTGGTGTCGAACGTTGAAGTAGGCTCACGGACAAAAAGAATGTAGAAAGGAGAGTATCCAGCAGTGTCATGCCGGAGGGAATTAGAGGCAAATGTGACGTAAGGTAGTGTAACGTCCCGATCTCCATGGTCTGTGGAAACTTACATTGCAAGCATGTCAGTGAGCATTTTGTTGAGTCACTCAGTAAGGCCATTTGTTTGAGGATGGTATGCAGTCGTCCGTTTGTTCTTTGTTTCAAAAGAGCAAAGAAGGTCCGCGACAACCTTTGATAAAAAGTACCGGCTACGGTCCATGAGCAACTGTCGCGGAGCACCATGACGCAGGATGAGATCCTTCTGGAGGAAATCGGCGACACCTGTAGCACAGGTCGTGGGGAGCGCACGGGTGATAGCGTAGCGGGTAGCATAGTCTGTGTCTACCGCAATCCAACGATTTCCGGGGGAGGACAACGGAAAGGGGACTAAAAGGTCTAAGCCAACACGATACAATGGTTCGGTGGGAATGCCAAAAAGTTGCAATGGGCCGGCGGGACGTAATGGGGGAGTTTTTCGACGTTGGCAAGGATCGCATGCCGCGACATAGCGACGCGCAGTCCGGTAGATCCCTGGCCAGTAAAATCGCCGGCGGATGTGGTCGTAGTGCGAGCAGCGCCAAGGTGGCCAGCCATCGGCACGTCGTGAAACTGGCAGAAGACATCCGGACGAAGTTGCTCGGATACCACCAGAAGCAGGTCAGGTCCATCAGCCCGGAAGTTGCGGCGGTATAGGACACCATGCCGCAGCCCGAACGCGTTCAGAGAAGGGTCCGCTGGCTCTGAGTGGAGACGGTCGGTAATAGGCCGAAACGTCGGGTCACGGCGCTGGTGTTCACCGATGTCTCTGAAGTCCGACAACTAATTAAGACACATTGATACTCGTGTCGGGCTCATCAGTAGGAGGCTCTTCGAAGGGATGACGAGATAAAAAGTCGGCATCTCTGTGCAGTTTGCCAGACTTGTACACAACCGAATAATCATGGTCTTGGAGGTATAGAGCCCAGCGAGCAAGCCGACCTGTGGGATCTTTGAGAGAAGAAAGCCAGCATAAGGCGTGGTGGTCGGTTACAACGGTAAACTGCATGCCGTACAGGTATGGTCTAAATTTGCCGACGGCCATCACCAGAGCAAGGCATTCGCGCTCGGTTATAGAGTAGTTGCGCTCGAATGGGGCCAACAGACGCCTTGCGTAAGCTATCACCTGGTCGAGGCCCGCTTGTATTTGGGCCAGCACCGCTCCTATGCCATGGCCGCTGGCCTCTGTCTGGATTTCCGTCGGGGCAGAGCTGCCAAAGTGAGCCAGGACTGGCGGGTTCGATAGGCGGCCGATGAGCGCTGAAAAAGCCGACTCTTGCACGTGGCCCCAAGAGAACGCTGCATCTTTTTTAAGAAGATCAGTGAGGTTGCGAGCGATGGCAGCGAAATCCTTGACAAAACGGCGGAAGTACGAACACAGCCCTATAAAACTGCGTACGTCCTGCACTGAACGCGAAATGGGGAAGTCTTTGCCGGGGCGTATCTTCTCGGGATCGGGTTGAACACCGGTGGACTCGACTAGGTGACCGAGAATCTTGATTTGGCGGCATCGGAAATGGCATTTTTTGGAGTTCAGTTGCAGACCGGCTCTGAGAAAAACACCCAGAATGTCTGAGAGACGTTGCAGGTGAGTCTCAAATGTGGGTGAATACAGAACGACGTCGTCCAGGTAACACAAACAAGTTGTCGACTTGAATCCGCGAAGAAGAGAGTTTATCATCCTTTCGAATGTGGCAGCCGCGCTACACAGTCTGAATGGTATGACTTTGAATTGATTCAAACCGTCAGGTGTTACGAAAGCGTTTTTTTTTCTCTTTTTAGTCAACAGCTATTTGCCAGTATCCGTACCGCAAACCGATGAATGAAAAGTAGGAGGCACCATGCAGGGAGTCGAGGGCGTCATCAATTCGAGGGAGCGGGTATACATCCCTCTTGGTAATTTTTTTAAAGTGCCTGTAGTGGACACAGAAGCGCCATGAGCCATCCTTCTTTCTCAGCAAAACAATCGATGATGCCCATGGGCTAGACGAGGGTTCAATAACATTCCTTCTGACCATTTAGTCGACTTCCCGGTGAATGACCCCTCGCTCGGTCTGAGACACGCGATATGGGCGTCGGCGTATAAAACTGGCATCCCCGGTGTTGATGTGATGCGTCACAACGGACGTCTGACGTAAGAGCCGGCCGTCGAAGTCAAAAATATCGCGATGGCTGGCAAGAAGACAGCGAAGCTCGTGAGCTTGGTGCGCTGGAAGGTCCGGGGAAATCATTGCCACAAAGTCCTCTGATTTTGCGAGGTTGTGCTGATTTTGCTTTGTCAACTTGGGCTGTGTCAAGGGCCATGGTAGAAATCTCGCAGTTATCCAATGGTGAAAGAAGGGCAAGCGCTATTCCTTGAGAAAGGACTTGTGTCGAAAGTCCGAAATTTAGTAACGGCAGTGTGATCCGATTCTGGGCAACCGTTACGACCGAAAACGGGAGAGCCACGTGGTGGTTGAGCAGCACGTTTGTAACCGGTGAAACGATGTAATCACCATCCGGCACGGGCGGAGACGAGGTCAGCGGAAGGTAGGTCACTCCCTTTGGGGCCAGGCGAATGTGCTCAGTGGAACGAAACTGGGGCTGAGGTTCGACATCAGTAGTAAGGGGGCTGGGTAGCTCGAGCCTTACAACACCCGAGGCACAATCGATTAAGGCTACGTGGTCCGCGAGAAAGTCCAGGCCGATAATAACGTCATGAGGGCACGTGTCCAGGACAGCAAACATAACAGGCAGTTCGTGGCCGGCCAGACCAGCACGCGCAGTACACAGTCCGCCTACGGAGGTCATCCCACCATCCGCAACGCTCAAAACACGGGGCGGGCAGGTGTGAGGACTTTCCATAGGGGCGGCGAAAGGATGAGCTCATGGCGGACAACTTCGCACCTGTATCGACTAAAGCAGTTACCGGTAGAGGATCGACATGAAGGGCTAATGAGTTGTGCTTTCCAGAACGAGGAGGTAGAGGATTTTCGAGCCAGGTCGGAAACGCAGCATCACCTCTGGAAGCTGCACTGCCTAGTTTTCCGAGGAGTATCGGGCCGCACGGTCGGGCATCGGGTACGAGCGGCGAGGTTGCGGTGATCTCGGACTGGTGACATTAGGGCGAGGGTGAGCGGTTGAACCGGGTATGCACAGGGTCTGCACTCAAGTGTTGGGTATTCGAGCTTGGGGGAGTACGGCGCTGCTCATCGAGAGTGTAGCTGTAGGAGAAAGACCGAGAGCCATAAAGAGGTGACGCATTGGGTGGGGGTGGAGTCCAGTGGTTCCTATAGTAACGAGCGATGTGGCCAATACAGGAGCAGGTGAAGCAAATTGGTCTGTCGTCAGACGTTCGCCATTCAGCAGGATTGCGGCGGCAGTTGCTAAAAGGCACTTGGGGGCTTATGTGCGTGGTCGGCCAAAACTGTTGGGTAAAAGAAGGTGGGGATGCCCGATACTGCAGACTTGATGAAGGCCCATGCTTGCCATTTCATCACGAATGATGGCCTGGATTGCAGCTATCGTAGGACGTTGGCAGCGATCATCTGCATATGGCAGTGTGGGGGTCAGGACCATAGCTTCCATTTGGCGGCGCACGATTCTGGTGATATCCGCAGACGGGGCGACAGGGTCTGGCTTGCGCGGAGCAGGAGCGGGTAGATGGACGTCATCGCAGGAAGTCGTCACAGCAGTGTGCGGGAGCCGGGCAAATTGGTAAGCTATACAGCGCCCCTTGGCCTGCTCAAATCGCCGACACTCCTTGATGAAGGAATCAACGGTGGCGCAGTACCTCCAAATACGAAGGTGAAAGGCGTCATCGGCAATGCCCTTAAGGATATGGCTAGCCTTGTCCGTTTCGGACATTCCTGGGTCAACTTTGGAGCATAGGGCCAAAACGTTGTGAATCTAGGCGACGTAACATTCAGTTGATGTTTGAGCACGTGTTGAGAGCCGTTGCTTTGCCGCAAGCGGGCGACCAATGGGCTTCCCGAACACCTTTCGAAGCTCTTTTTTGAAAACATCCCAACTGGTTAGTCATGCTTCATTCGTTTCAAACCGTGTCTCAGCCGTTTGTTTGAGGCAAAAAGCAGCGTTGGCGAGCTTAAGCGTGTCGTCCCATCTGTTGTGAGCACTCACACGTTCGAACCTACGTAGCCAATCTTCTACATCAGTGTCGTCCGTCCCAATGAAGTCACCGGGGTCCCGACACAACGATGAACGGTGAAGAGGATCCGGGCTCATTGGTAGACATCGCGTCGCCGCGAGCGTTGCGCCCACTCCGAAGTTTCGTGTTGGTATGAAGCCTCGCTGACTAGAGGTACAGGAAACAGGAAGTCCAGCGCCTTCACCAAAGATGTCACGTGACAACGCAGAGATAGGAGGTCAGGAAGAAGGTGTATTTACAAAAGACACCGTAGTCACCGGGAAAGAGACGGGTAGATAGCGCGAACTCAGTACAACGGGAGCTCGGACTTCATCTACCTTCTCTTCATTCCGTTGGTCATCTACCAGCGTCTTTCCACCGGAGCACATACCCAGATGGGCAGAGATTGGACACATGGATATGCGGGTATGGTCAGTGTAAGTTTCTTGTGAAGCTGGGCAAAGTCTGTGACAATATATATAGCGAATCAGAATGGGAAATGAGGAGCTCGTTGAAATAATACAGACATAAGGATTGGCAGTCAAGAATGCCAACGAAAGCAAAGGGGTGGATGCGGTAGGTCATTGAAACAGATAAAGAATTTTTGGAAGAAAGAAAGTGGAGAAAAAATGCCCACCGGGTGGGAACTGAGCCCACGACCTCCAGAATACGCGTCTGGTGCGATGACCACTACGCTACCGGCGGGGCTGTTTTCCCCTGCACTTTCTTTAGGGGATTTGTTGCCTGCGCTTAAGCAGCTAGCCAGCACCACTTGAACTACTTGGGGTGAAGGGGACCTTGTTTTTACCCCCGGGTCGTGACTGGAGCTTCTACGACATGTCAACAGTGGTGAGAAAAGCGTTGAACCCTTTTAATCTACCAACGGGACGAAGACTGCCAGAACAGAGACCCTCGCTATGCATGTAGAGAATCAGAACGAAAAATGAGGAGCTCCTTGAATAATACAGAAATAAGAATTGACAGTCAAGAATACCAAGGAAAGCAAAGGGGAGGATGCGGTAGGTAACTGAAAGAGATAAAGAAGTTTTGGAAGAAACAAAAAAAGTGGAGAAAAAATGCCCGCCGGGTGGGATCCCAACCCACGACCTCCAGAATACGCGTCGAGTGCGAAAACCACTGCGCTACCGGCGGGGCTGTTTGTCGTAGGTCACGCGTTCGGATCCCACCCGGCGGGCATTTTTAAGTGCGAATGCACTTTATAAGCGACCCCAAACCATCCACCGCCGGCGTCGGCGGCGGCGTCGGCGTCCGCAGTGCTCCTCTATAAAGAAACAGCATCCGGCGCCAGGTTTCGATCCGCGGACTTTGCGGCCGCAGCGCGACGCTCTACCGACCAAGCCACGGACGCGACGTGATATCAGCGTTAGTGACGCGCCTTATATCTTTAACGCATTCAAACTACGTCATCAGCGGCGTGCGTTGGCGACTCAGCGGCGTTATAGCGGCTTGATAACTGCGTGGTGTACACGTGATACTACAAACCCGATGAAAGAGATAGAAGAGAAGGGAGAAGGCGGCGAGGCGGTGGGCTGCGGGGGCCGAGCGCAAGCGCCGCAAGCGGGCCGACAACCGTGCATTCGCACTTTCACATTCTCCCCCTCGGGGAAATGCGGGGGAATTCTCCACTTTCTTTCTACCAAAAATTCTTTATCTGTTTCAGTTTCAATGCTTTCCTTGGCATTCTTTACTGCCAATCCTTAATTCAGTTGAACTTTTGAGCAGTTGAACTTTTCAAGATGGTGGAGAACACAAGAAAAGAAAACTTTGAACAAGGTAAAAGCAGGATTGTTGCCAACGTTTCAGCAAAGAGACTTGCTTTCGTCAGGAAGCAAGTGTGCGCAGACTATATATATATATATACATATATAGTCTGCAAAGATAAAAACTCACACAGAGCGCGAAAAAATAAGGTCAGGCTTATTTCTAATATCTGCGTCTTTCTCGTGTGTCTCTGTCTCTACTAACCTTATATATATATATAGCGAATCAGAATAGGAAATGAGGGGCTCGTTGAAAATAACACAGAAATAAGGGTTGGCAGTCGAGAAAGCCTCGGAAAGCAAAGGGGAGGATGTGGTAGATCATTGAAACAGATTGAGAATTTGGAAAGAAAGAAAGAAAGTGAAGAAAAAATGCCCGCCAGGTGGGATCCGAACCCACGACCTCCAGAATACCGGTCTGGTGCGATAACCACTACGCTACCGGCGGGGCGATTTTCCCATTCACTTTCTGGGGTATTTATGTTAGGTATGTTTGTTTCCTGTGCTTGGGGGTGGTAGCCAGCGCCATTCGGACTAATCGGGGTGAAGGGGACCTTCTTTTTAACCCCCGGGTCGTGACTCGAGTGTCTACGACATGTCCAGAGTGGTCGACCAGCTTTGAACCCTCTTAAGCTCCCTTTGGCAACAAGACTGCCAGAACAGAGGCCCTCGCTATGCATGTAGCGAATCAGAATAGGAAATGAGGGGCTCGTTGAAAATAACACAGAAATAAGGGTTGGCAGTCGAGAAAACCTCGGAAAGCAAAGGGGAGGATGTGGTAGATCATTGAAACAGATTAAGAATTTGGAAAGAAAGAAAGAAAGTGAAGAAAAAATGCCCGCCAGGTGGGATCCGAACCCACGACCTCCAGAATACCGGTCTGGTGCGATAACCACTACGCTACCGGCGGGGCGATTTTCCCATTCACTTTCTGGGGTATTTATGTTAGGTATGTTTGTTTCCTTGCTTGGGGGTGGTAGCCAGCGCCATTCGGACTAATCGGGGTGAAGGGGACCTTCTTTTTAACCCCCGGGTCGTGACTCGAGTGTCTACGACATGTCCAGAGTGGTCGACCAGCTTTGAACCCTCTTAAGCTCCCTTTGGCAACAAGACTGCCAGAACAGAGGCCCTCGCTATGCATGTAGCGAATCAGAATAGGAAATGAGGGGCTCGTTGAAAATAACACAGAAATAAGGGTTGGCAGTCGAGAAAACCTCGGAAAGCAAAGGGGAGGATGTGGTAGATCATTGAAACAGATTAAGAATTTGGAAAGAAAGAAAGAAAGTGAAGAAAAAATGCCCGCCAGGTGGGATCCGAACCCACGACCTCCAGAATACTGGTCTGGTGCGATAACCACTACGCTACCGGCGGGGCCATTTTCCCATTCACTTTCTGGGGTATTTATGTTAGGTATGTTTGTTTCCTGTGCTTGGGGGTGGTAGCCAGCGCCATTCGGACTAATCGGGGTGAAGGGGACCTTCTTTTTAACCCCCGGGTCGTGACTCGAGTGTCTACGACATGTCCAGAGTGGTCGACCAGCTTTGAACCCTCTTAAGCTCCCTTTGGCAACAAGACTGCCAGAACAGAGGCCCTCGCTATGCATGTAGCGAATCAGAATAGGAAATGAGGGGCTCGTTGAAAATAACACAGAAATAAGGGTTGGCAGTCGAGAAAACCTCGGAAAGCAAAGGGGAGGATGTGGTAGATCATTGAAACAGATTAAGAATTTGGAAAGAAAGAAAGAAAGTGAAGAAAAAATGCCCGCCAGGTGGGATCCGAACCCACGACCTCCAGAATACCGGTCTGGTGCGATAACCACTACGCTACCGGCGGGGCGATTTTCCCATTCACTTTCTGGGGTATTTATGTTAGGTATGTTTGTTTCCTGTGCTTGGGGGTGGTAGCCAGCGCCATTCGGACTAATCGGGGTGAAGGGGACCTTCTTTTTAACCCCCGGGTCGTGACTCGAGTGTCTACGACATGTCCAGAGTGGTCGACCAGCTTTGAACCCTCTTAAGCTCCCTTTGGCAACAAGACTGCCAGAACAGAGGCCCTCGCTATGCATGTAGCGAATCAGAATAGGAAATGAGGGGCTCGTTGAAAATAACACAGAAATAAGGGTTGGCAGTCGAGAAAACCTCGGAAAGCAAAGGGGAGGATGTGGTAGATCATTGAAACAGATTAAGAATTTGGAAAGAAAGAAAGAAAGTGAAGAAAAAATGCCCGCCAGGTGGGATCCGAACCCACGACCTCCAGAATACCGTATTCTGGAGGTCGTGGGTTCGGATCCCACCTGGCGGGCATTTTTTCTTCACTTTCTTTCTTTCTTTCCAAATTCTTAATCTGTTTCAATGATCTACCACATCCTCCCCTTTGCTTTCCGAGGTTTTCTCGACTGCCAACCCTTATTTCTGTGTTATTTTCAACGAGCCCCTCATTTCCTATTCTGATTCGCTACATGCATAGCGAGGGCCTCTGTTCTGGCAGTCTTGTTGCCAAAGGGAGCTTAAGAGGGTTCAAAGCTGGTCGACCACTCTGGACATGTCGTAGACACTCGAGTCACGACCCGGGGGTTAAAAAGAAGGTCCCCTTCACCCCGATTAGTCCGAATGGCGCTGGCTACCACCCCCAAGCACAGGAAACAAACATACCTAACATAAATACCCCAGAAAGTGAATGGGAAAATCGCCCCGCCGGTAGCGTAGTGGTTATCGCACCAGACCGGTATTCTGGAGGTCGTGGGTTCGGATCCCACCTGGCGGGCATTTTTTCTTCACTTTCTTTCTTTCTTTCCAAATTCTTAATCCGTTTTAATGATCTACCACATCCTCCCCTTTGCTTTCCGAGGTTTTCTCGACTGCCAACCCTTATTTCTGTGTTATTTTCAACGAGCCCCTCATTTCCTATTCTGATTCGCTACATGCATAGCGAGGGCCTCTGTTCTGGCAGTCTTGTTGCCAAAGGGAGCTTAAGAGGGTTCAAAGCTGGTCGACCACTCTGGACATGTCGTAGACACTCGAGTCACGACCCGGGGGTTAAAAAGAAGGTCCCCTTCACCCCGATTAGTCCGAATGGCGCTGGCTACCACCCCCAAGCACAGGAAACAAACATACCTAACATAAATACCCCAGAAAGTGAATGGGAAAATCGCCCCGCCGGTAGCGTAGTGGTTATCGCACCAGACCGGTATTCTGGAGGTCGTGGGTTCGGATCCCACCTGGCGGGCATTTTTTCTTCACTTTCTTTCTTTCTTTCCAAATTCTTAATCCGTTTCAATGATCTACCACATCCTCCCCTTTGCTTTCCGAGGTTTTCTCGACTGCCAACCCTTATTTCTGTGTTATTTTCAACGAGCCCCTCATTTCCTATTCTGATTCGCTACATGCATAGCGAGGGCCTCTGTTCTGGCAGTCTTGTTGCCAAAGGGAGCTTAAGAGGGTTCAAAGCTGGTCGACCACTCTGGACATGTCGTAGACACTCGAGTCACGACCCGGGGGTTAAAAAGAAGGTCCCCTTCACCCCGATTAGTCCGAATGGCGCTGGCTACCACCCCCAAGCACAGGAAACAAACATACCTAACATAAATACCCCAGAAAGTGAATGGGAAAATCGCCCCGCCGGTAGCGTAGTGGTTATCGCACCAGACCGGTATTCTGGAGGTCGTGGGTTCGGATCCCACCTGGCGGGCATTTTTTCTTCACTTTCTTTCTTTCTTTCCAAATTCTTAATCTGTTTCAATGATCTACCACATCTTCCCCTTTGCTTTCCGAGGTTTTCTCGACTGCCAACCCTTATTTCTGTGTTATATATATATAT
This sequence comes from Haemaphysalis longicornis, assembly GCF_048455015.1. Lineage (NCBI taxonomy): Eukaryota > Metazoa > Arthropoda > Arachnida > Ixodida > Ixodidae > Haemaphysalis > Haemaphysalis longicornis. The sequence continues at coordinate 164,046,289 of NW_027526460.1, forward strand.
ATATATATATATATATATATGTAGTCGTGAAGTAGAGTCCTTAGTTGCTAAAGGAATACGCACAAAGTAGAAGTAAGATATATATATATATATATATATATATATATATGAAAATCTTCTTAATGGTATACTTTCTGTTATTGCTGCGAAGCCGATAGTTTTCCGGTGATGGTCCGTTACCATAGCCAAAGAAATCGTTGCTGAAGACATCGCAGTGGTGTTAGAGTGCGCTGTGGTTGCCTGTGGGAGTGGTCACATCTGGGCCTATTCTATTGCAATCAAGCTCAATTTTGCTGGGGATAGTTCAGAATACCTCACAACAGCCATTGCTAAAAACATAGGCCTCTCTGGACGCATAATTTATAGAATTTATGGGATCGCATGGGCTCTGACCGCGTCTTGTCTTCGTGCTCCTCCTTCAATGAAGTATCTCGCTTCAAGGCAAAGCTTATCATTTTGAGCACCACATGCTTCAGCCCAATATTGTCTCCGTTGTTATTGAGAAAACGATGTCGGTATGTGTTTGCATGTAACATGAAAAAGCGTGAGAATTGTCGTCGTTGGAAAGGAACGGGCTGTGCAAGTAACAAAAATTGTCCTCCTGAAGAATACCTACCTCCATGGTATTAGCTTTTCGGCGGTACTCGACCACATGGAATCTCAGCACTGCTGTCTTCGCTAAATTCACGCTTGTTGCTACAGGCTTGTCATCATACCTGTACTCAAAGCCGTATTGTGCCGAGAAATCAATTCTAACGTAAGTTTGCATGTGTTTGTTATACAGCCCGTAGTAGATGGAATATTTGTTACTGGGAAGAAAAAAGGAAAATAGACATTTTAAAGTGTTGCAACCATGGACGATGAATGGAAAAACAGACCACGCAGTTTCAGTATAACTTGAACAGCAGGTTAGTTTCGACAGCATGCGGATGCTCTGCTATAGGGAACGCTTTGTTAACAGATCAAGCCCACCTAAATGCTTTACTGCGTGATAAGTCATGAGCTCATGCATTACGGGGCCGCTTGGTAGCGCGATAAGCGGAAGAGGAAGGACGTGAACACTCGTGGTTGGTGACTCCCTTGCACTATAGGCTGGTTGTCCTATCAACTGTCCTTATATATCCCCAGCCAATCAGGAACCAATGGTTGCTCGTTGAAAGCTTGGGTTGGTATGGCGTCGGTTTCCTTACGGTTCGACAGTAGAAGGAAAAAGTTATGGCTTCATAATAATAACAATAATAATAATAATAATAATCAATCAATCAATCAATCAACCTTTATTAAAGTGCCCAGGAACAGCCGTAGCCTTCGTGCTGGCGCACTGAGAGGGAAGAAAAACAAAAGAAAAAGGCCGCATTAAAGTACATCAGCGGCTAACACACAAACAGCCAGGAAAGCAGGTGGGTGAGTGAAAAAGAATAAACTGGAATACTACAGAGAATAAAGTTGAAAGTGGTATCCAAACTACATTACAGGACTAACAGACACTGTAAATTATGGTACATTGCCAAAAAACATCGTACAATGACCATAGCAATCGGATGAAGCATCAATTACACAAAAATGTATAAAACAAAGTACAGGAAATATTTGTAACTATTAACAGAAAGTGATAATTTATAGAAGAATTTGTTACTGTGCCCTGCCCAGGCCACTGATAAATATGTATGAAGAGTTGACTACAGAAGTATATCATAGTACGTACAGCGATTACGCCCGCAGCTCCAACAACATATACGAACAAAGGAGAACAAACTGCGTGAAAACAACACACACTTAAGAAAATAACTGAAAAGCACAAGTACTGTCGAAATGAAGTAAGCGCGCCACGGCTAACAGCTCGGCCAAAAACCCCCCATGCGGACGGCAAAAAATATCAAGTTCCCCGGAGTGAAGGTTATATAGGCGTTGCAGTCTACCAAGAGGAGAACATCTGCTAAGTTGTGCATCTGTGTGGAAATGGTGCTTAAGCCTTGTTGTTTTTTTCGGAACACGAAAACCGATTCTTGCAAGCAGTTCTGGGCATAAAATTGTACCATGAAGCAGTTTGTATAGGACAAGAAGGTCTGAGCGGGTTCGCCGGTAACATAAAGAGACAGTTATCGGGAGAGGCTCAGAGGGAAAACGATGCGTAAATATTGATAAATATTTGGTCTGTACACGCTCTACACGTTGACAATTAGATATGCAGGTTCCATTCAAAATGACAGAGGCATAGTCAAGTTGGGGAATACAAAGTGCCATAAAAAGTTTTAGGTACGATTGAGGAGACTGGAAGTCTCGTGAAAACCTGCATATAGCACCAAGCGAGCGGAGCGCCCGCCGAGTCAGTTGAGTGACATGAGGCGAGAAAGTTAAGGCGCTGTCGAAGAGCAGTCCGAGGTCTTTGATCTCGTCGACTCTAGACAGAAAACCGTCACCAATACTGTAGCAAAAGAAAATGAGGTTCGTTTTTCGGGTATAAGACATCACCTTTGTTTTCTCCGGATTAAGATTTAGTATGTTATCTGAGCACCAGTTAGCAAAGGAGATTATATCTTGCTGCATGGCATCACAGTCATCGATGGACTTTGTACGTCTGAATATTTTGATGTCGACAGCATAGAGAAAAAAAGAAGACTTTTTAATTGCGACTGACACATCATTCACAAAAATGGAGAACAAGAGAGGGCCAAACCCGGAGCCTTGGGGCACACCGCTTGTTGATCTATACATAGAGGACGTCTGCCGATTAACGCTAACGAAACTGAAGCGATTGCTTAGATAGCTACCCAGCAATGCCACGAGGGGTGTATCAATTCCCGACTGCGAAAGCTTATCAAGTAACAACGCGTGGCAGACAACATCAAACGCTTTGCTCAGGTCACAGTAGACAACGTCCAAATGGCCTCGCTCGGAAAGTGCAGCGGAGGCCTGCTCCATGAAGCAGGGGAGATTAGTTGTTGTCGACCTTCCTGGCGTAAAGCCATGCTTTTGACTTGTAAAAAACTGCTGTACAGAACCTGACAATACCTTGTGCAGCGCTGCCTCAAAAAGCTTGGAGGCAGCACAAAGGCGAGAAACTGCTCTATAGTTTTTTGCGTCAGATTTGGTGCCTGATTTGAAGATGGGGCACACTCTAGAAATTTCCCACTTACGAGGAAATGTGTTTGTTTTTAGACAGTGATTGAATATCGCAGTTAAAACAGGAACAAAAATGCTGCTGAATGTTTTTAAAATAGCGGGAGGTATTCCATCAGGACCATATGACAGCGACGGTTTCATGCGCTCTAAACTCTGAAGCCCCAATTGCTCGTCCAATTGTACTAAGCTAGAACCCTGTACATTATTTAACATTACGTTTATTTCACTATCATCCCGCTGGCCATATGTAGTACTAAATTGCTGCGCAAAATGGTTGGCAACATCACAAACTTCTTCCCCAGAGCAATCAACAAGACGGATTTGCTCATATGAGTGATTGTTACGGAATCGAATATATTTCCAGAATGTTGTAGGCTGGGAATTAACGCTACTCTCCACATAATCGAGATAAGAGCGCTGGTCCCGCTCATAAAGACTTTTGCACGTTTTACGGTAAGAGCGGAAGTCCTCTTTCCATTCATCAAGCCCGGTTTTCTTATATTTTCTATGGCAGCGGTCTTTTAACTTAAGAATTGTACGAAGTTCATTAGAGAACCAAAAGGGGTGTTTTGAACGGCACGGTTTGCACTTGGGTATAAACTGATTCATGCCGCTTTTGACTATTTAAGTGAACCGCTCGACCTGCGCATCGCAATCAGGGAGTTCTTGAATTTCCAACCAATCGAACAAAGAAAAAAAGTTATACAAGGCAATGTAATCACCATGGGCATAAGTGTAGGGAGCGAATTCATTATTCTTCAGTGTAGCATTGCAACGCTGAACCGAGACGGGAGCAGAAACTAGGAAAGGAGGATGGTGCTTGTGGGGTTTGACAAAAGAGATGTCAGACAACGATACTCGCGTGTTTTGAATGTCTGAAAAGCAAAGATCTAAGATATTTTCAGAGCTTTTTTAAAATTATTAAGTTGCACCAAGGATGTGAAGTCTACGAAGTCTAAAAGCATGCTGAATTTCTGCTGTACGTATTAATTGTAGCGTTGATGGGTAAGATGTCCCCATTGTACACCCGGTGTATTGAAATCTCCCAAAATGATATGCTGGTGATTCGGGTGTGATAAGCAAACTTCTTCTACAGATGTAAGGAGCTTTCTAAACGACGATATAGGAACATCAGGTGGAATGTAAAACGTCCCTAGTAAAAGCTTCTTAACACCAGTCAGACGAATGCCCAGCCAAACAGACTCGTTGTCGCCCTCAAGTTCGTGACGCCGCATAGATTGAAACGCGCTATCGACCGCTACTAACACCCCCCCCCCCCCCCCCCCCCCCGTTTCACCCCAGAAAACTCCCTACCTTTACGGAAAACATTGTAATTTTCTGGGAAATAATCGTACGAGCTAATGTCATCAGAAAGCCAGGTTTCAGAAATAACAATAATCGGAAAATTTGAAGAAATCGCGTTTGAAAAGAATTCAGTCGCTTTGGTGCGAAGGCCGCGCGCATTCTGATAATAGATGTCCACACTTTCGCATCTTTTAGTGGTCATTTTGAACATCGGTGGGACATAACATGTCGGCATGCAGCTTGCCACGGAAGGGTTTGTAAAGACAGGCCTTCGGCCATAAGAAAGGATCGCCCAGACGCTGGACGGAGACCTCGTCGACAGTCACACAGAACGAGGAGTACGAGGTATACTTAGTTTTCAGCCGCTGGCAAGCCAGGGGTACGATGTCTACTGTCGACAGGTGCTCCGTCAGTTGCGCTGAGGTGGTGGAAGGGGACAGTTTTGACACAAAGATGTGCCTTGGACGCTGCGAACGCTGGACCATGGAGATTCGACACGAATCAGACGCACCCACACACGCCGAACGCCCGTTCCCTTTGTTTGCCCGTTCCCTTTGTTTGTCAGAGTCGTCGCAACGTTCCTCAGGGGACACAGCAGAGGTTGCCGGGGCTGGGGTCAGCTGCTCCGGTGTTGAAGGTGTTCCGTCTATTTTCGCCACTGTAGCGGCGAACGATGCATGGAGCCCACGCTGCTGGGTAGGTGTCGGCGGCGCCTCATCAAGCTGAGGTGTCGGAGGGCAGGCAGGCGGCCGGCGGAGGGGAGGCGGAGGGGAGCCCGTTTGGAAGGGAAGGGGCCGGCCCACTGATCTCCACTTAGTTGCTGGGTGGCGCTTCGCCGCTGTCGCGGCCGGGCGCGCGCACGGCCACCGGAAGTTCAACGGCTCGTCCCGGAAGTCAGGCGTCTGCTACGCTTTTCAAGCGCCCAATTGGCGCATTTTGGCATTTTGTTCTCACTTTACTGCATTTTGGCTATACACATCACGTTCAGATCGCAACTTGTGCTATACCGAAATATGCAACGTTAATATGAAGCAGAATTTAATTGCAAACGAGAACGAGAATGTCACTGGGGTCGTGGTTTGAGAGGAGACGACACAGCTCCAACGGGATTTATGCTAGAAATTTATACTAGGGATTTATGCTAGAAAGAAAACAACGTGGGCACGCCGTCAGGCTGTAGCCGAGTTCGTGCGCCCGTTCTGTCAAAACAGTTGTCAGTAAAGTGGTCACTGCAGAGCCTGCTGCCTGGGGATGGAGAGCTATATAGCTATATAACTATAATTACACGAGCACAGTTAAACACGGTTAAGCAAACCGCGGTTAGACAAAACCGCAGTTTGCTGTGTTACACGACACACGAAACTGCGGTTACGTCGCTAACCATGGTTAACGCAAACTGAGCTTCGCCACCTCGGTTCGGTCACGCTGACCGCAGTTTCCGCAGCCGCAGTGCTCATAATCGCACAATTCAGTTCGGACGCAAGTGGCGGCGCATCAGCGGAGGCGAAAAAAAATCACCTGGCGTTCGGAAGAGACGAAGGTTCTCAAATAGCGGGCGCCCCAAAGCTGTCCCCAAGACGCGCGCGTTCTTTGCATCGCTCTCGCAATCAGCGCGACTGCCCGTCATCAGCGGCTCGTTTCCCGATCCGCCGGATCAACTACGACAAAAGCCGTGCTAAATTTGTAAATTCCGCGCGTAGTCTGCCAAAAATGGATATAGCAGGCAATCTTGAAGCGTTTTCAGCACTTGGAAACGATCGGCGCGCGCGTCGGCCGTCCCTGCAAACACGCCGGCGCGCCTGCCCGCACGGCACTGCTTGCGGCCCGAACCGGCCCAGACCACGGCAGCAACAGCTTATCGCATCACCGCTCTTCGAAATCAATCTAATCGCGGAAAAGAACTTCCGCATGCGAGAAAATGGATGTTAGTGCGGTGAAAAATTGTGCTATGAATTGTAATTCGCAGTTGTAGAGATAGCGGTGGTCAAATATCTGCCGCGATGCTAAGCTGAAAGTTCCCAACACCGAACAGACCTAAGCAAACCAAGCCGGATGCGAGCTGTTGGGGAAGCCCCTCTTCTCGCCGCGCACGAGTGCGTTGCGTTTGTGTCAGAAGCGAATGCTTTAACGATATTTCTTTTTGTCTACACTGCTTCTCTTTTGTTTTTTATCGTGAAGTTAAAAGTGTGGTAATTTATTTTTGTTGCGATCATAATCAAGTGATTGCGGTCACCAAACTTGCGATTTCGCGTGTAACATCCAAAACCGCAGTTTGCGATAACCGCGGTTAACGTTTAGTAACCATGGTTAAACTTAACTTCGGTTACTTTCGCCGTGTAACTAGGGTATAAGTTTGCCACCCAACGCCGGTATAAAATCCGGCTAAGAGCCAGGGAATCTACGTAACAAGAACCACAGCTTAAAAACGACACTGATTTGACATTTGCGTTTTGCTGCGTATCACGCACTTCGTACAGAATATTGTAATACTTCCAAAGGGAACGTCTTCCCAGACGACTACGGCGCAGTTGACGGCGCAACAAGCAGACATTTTTGGCGGAATGCGTTGGAAACCAGCCCATGCGTAGCATGCGCAATGCTGGAACGGCCCGACTTCCGGGACGAGCGCTCGATCTTCCGGCGGCCGTGCGCCGGATAAGTAATTTTAGGGACCTTAGCGCCGGAGAGCTCGAAGCGCCATCCAGCAACTCTAGTGGAGATCAGTGGGCCGGCCCGTAGTAGCCGCTCCCCTCCAAGGCTGCGAACTTCCTCCCGCAGCGAAGCAATTATGCCTGCCTGCTGGGCGAAAGCACGTGCATTATCCCTGCCCAGGCATTCGTTGGCCTCCCTCAACTTTGAAACCTCGTCAGTCAGAAAAGAAAGTCCCTCGAGGGCGTTGAATACCATTGCGCGGAGTTCGGATGCGTCTTCGCCAAGGTCGCCCGATCGGGGAGCGGCTTCCAGTTGTTGCGAACACGGGGAAATGCGCTGGCTTCCTTGCATGGACTCGTCGCTAGGACTATCCGCAGCCTCAGTCACCGAGGACGCACAGAAATTGCACAGAAAGGGCCGCTCACCAGTCTTCAAAGCTTGCGGCTCCATGTCGGGCGGCTGAATACATTTAGAGTGCGCGCGTTTTTTGCACGACGTGCAATGAAAAAACTCCTGTCTGCCATAAAAAACAGCGGAGCACAGCACACAGACATCCGTACTGGGCGCCATCTTGGGCACAAGATGGCGCCCACTACGGATAATAATAATAATAATAATAATAATAATAATAAATCAAGCTTATTTACGTGCCCAGGGACAGCCACAGGCCTGATTGCTGGCGGACGGATAGTTACATAAAACAGAATACAAAAAACATATTCCAAGAAACAAACAAGCGACAAGACACACACAAAAATTGAAGTAATGAAAATGACAAATAAAACACAGGTGGATTGAGAGTTGTGAACAGGTAAAAAAAGACGCCTTTGTGGCTCCGCTTGGTTTAAAGACCGCACAACAAGTAGAGCAACAAAGGTTGACAGTAATACGACAAAAACAACGTCAATAGTAATAATCAATCACATTTATTTACGTGCCAATGGCCTGAGTGCTGGTGCAGGGATAGTGATACAAATACAAAATACAAGAAACTTATTATAAGAAATAAAGATACAACAACCCCAAACAAACTAATGTGCTGTAAGAGAAATAAATAAAACACAGGCTGCGTGAAATTTATGTACAGGTGAAAAAAGAGACACCTTCACAAACGAGTCTTATAAGAGTACGGTGAGGGTAATAGCAATAAGTTGCACTGCTGTAAATTATTGGCAAGGAGCAACGACCGACGCTTTTGCAGTTACTCATCTTTTCAAGACAACACAAGCATAGCAACAAAGTTTGACAAAAAGTAACAAAAAAAACATTGGAAGGAGTATTGACATAAAGGATAAGGCGAACAAATCACAGGCAACATATTGAAAAATTGGGAACTATTAGGTGGTTAAACTGAACCGCAGCAATCGAATAAACAAAAACGAATGAAAAAAAAAACAAAAAATGGCAACACCATGGTTGTTTAACATACTGCATTGAACAGTTCAGTGCGGTAAATTTTGAAGGAACTTTGAAAGGTGTTAAGGCATTCAAAGAAATGGTTGTAAGAATTCTGCATTCTGCGGACAGGAGAGTGAGTACAGTTCCGCGCAGTTGTCAGAACGGGCGATGCGAGCAGGTGTGCCTTTGTAGAACACTGAACTCCAAACATTTAACCATGTCTGCGCAAGAAAGGTCACCATGAACAATTTTGCGAACGATTGTAAGATCTGAACGCACACGTCTGCAGTTAAAGGAAGGGAGGGAAGGAACTATAACTAAGTCAGAATTAGGACCCGTGCCATGATTGTGATGACGGTGCTTATACTATTGGAATAAAAACTTCTTCTGGACACGTTCTCGTAATTAACTACTATATTTGGAGATGCCATTCCAGGCAACAGAAACATATTTAACTGAGGGATTACTTGTGTTGCATAGCTTTAGAAATGGGTTGGAGGAAGAAAATTCAATTGAAATCCGACACACATTTTTGAGTCTTCGAGTGCCCGTCGGCTGATGAGCCTAACGGGAGGAGAAAAAGACAGGGTATTGTCGAAGACTACCCCGTGGTCGCTAAGCTCGTCAACCCTTTTCAGAGGAGCTCCCTCAATTCTGAAGGGAAACAGTAGACGATGGATGTTCCAACTGTACGTGATACCCTTTGTTTAGGAGGGTTCCAAATTGGTAATTTTTTGCCCCACCGAACTTTGGAGGCTGCACCAGCTGCCTCCAACGACTCTATATAGAGCTGGTGGTCCCGCCGTTAGAGGCTTTTACAAAGTGAGCGATACCGACAGATATCCACTTTCCACTTGTCGAACCCAGAATGCTTTGCCTTTCTTTGGGCGTTTTCCTTAAGAGAACCAGTGGAGGAATTGGGAATGAACAGGTTTACAAAGAGGGATGTACTTTTCCAAAGCCACTCCCGACAGTTTCGGTAAAACGTCCAACCTGATCGTCAACATTATTGACATCAAAGACACTTTACTAATCAGCGGAAGAATAAAAGTTATACAGCCCAGCATTATCTCTAAGTTTGAAAGAATATTGCAAATAAAGAAAGGGCGCTAACCAGACGAAGACGAAGCAGAAACATACGCCACATACAGGCGCCACCTTCCAATTGTTTATTCATAAAAACCACTCTTACCCATACACAGGCTAATACTAACGAATCCAGATTACTGCCATGAATGAGCATTTGCTGACGGCTATCAGATAAAATAGTAACAGCATTTCACATGTTGGCACACAGACGCACTACTAAATACTACATACACATAATGATGTAATCATGGCGAATAACGCACGTTCTACACAGGGCGATTATAAGCTGTCTTTCATAAGAGACAGCTCTTTATCACTAAGTGATAGTGACGGCGTGCTGACGCAGTCATCCCCAGCTTTTTTGATGAAGTAAGCCTCGATAATCTCCCTTTCCGTCTTGTTTCCTGATGTTTTCAAGAAGGTCGTCTGGTCCAGAAATGGCGTGCAACCGCATCCCTCACAGTGATCCGCCAAGTGTTGCTGCTGTAGCAGCCCGGAATGTCGGCTGCGGACGTAGCCCGGCTGCAGCCCGGAATGTCGGCTGCGGTGAGAATGCGGACGTAGAGCTGGTTTGCCGTTTCAAGACAAGACAGTTTATTTTCAAAAGATGCGTACGCGGACAGTTTCCGCCGACGAAGGAAAGTAGGGGAACCCCCGCGTCTTTCTAAAAGAGAGAGGAAAAAGCCCCCCTCCCCCTCCAAGCGAGCAGACGGCAACGGCGTCAGGCCTAATGCCAACAGTCGTGTGGCCAACAAGTAAAGCGTTCCCCCAAAAGGCGAGCGTGGAAGAGGGCGGGGAAATTTCCCCCGTAGTAAGCAGGCGGCGGCGTCGCCAATACGCGTCTTCCACAAAAGGCGCACTGTGGACAAGCCGGCGGCAGAACTGAAAGAAATGAAAAGTCTCCGTCGGTGGGAGCCGCTTCCGCGGCGGGGCAGACCTGTTTCCGCTACACAGGCTCCCCCGCTTTTAAGAAAGGCAGCAGTTACCGGCGGAATGGCGAAAGGTCAGTGTCCACTGGTTATCATTGAAAACGTACTTGAGTAGCTGCATGAACAGAAGCCTCAATATGAGTAGGCTTGGCGCGGTCGACGCAAACGACTTCTCGTTTGCCCCGCACGTCGATTGTAATGGCTTTGTTATTACGTCCCAAAACTTTGAAAGGGCCATCGTACGGCAGGGTGAGGGGCGGCTTCGTTGCGTCGTGTAGCACGAACACATTTGTAGCTGAGTCCATGTCGGGAAAAGTGAAAACCTTCCTGTTGCGGGCGATGCGAGGTGCTGTTGGCCTGAGTTGCACGAGCCATGCGCCCAGCTTCTCGATGTGGTCGGAGGTTGGTGTGGCGGAAATTGACTGGTCGGAGAAGAATTCTCCCGGGAGCCGCACTGTTGAGCCGTACACCATTTCCGCTGCGCTGAAGCCAAGGTTTTCCTTCACCGTTGATCGTAGGCCAAGAAGAACGAGCGGGAGCTTTACCACCCAGTGCTGGCGACCGAATTTCACTGTAAGTGCAGCTTTGAGTTGCCTGTGCAAGCGCTCAACCATTCCGTTGCTGGCGGGGTGGTAGGCGGTTGCATGCTGCAGCCTCGTCCCGAGGAGGGTCGAAAGCGCGGAAAAGAGGTTGCTGTGGAATTGCCGTCCCCTGTCATTGTTATGCGGGCGGAGCAGCCGAAGCGGGACACCCATGTCTGAATAAAAGCCTGCGTGACAGTCTCAGCTGATATGTCCGCAATTGGTATAGCTTCGGTCCATCGGCTTTATTTGCCGATGCATGTGAGCAGGTACCTGAAACCTTGGCAGGGCGGTAGCGGCCCCAACAGGTCGAGGTGAACATGGTCAAACCGCGACATGGGAGTCCGAAATTCCTGTAGTGCTGCCCGAGTGTGGCGAGTCACCTTCACTTGCTGACACATTTCACATGTCCTAGCCCAAAGACGCACGTCCGCGTTGACGCCGGGCCAAACGAAGCGTTCTGTTATCAACCGCTGGGTGGCGCGGGCACCTGGCCACTCGGCTAAAATTTAGTGGGACGAAAGGTCGTGGGGTTGCCTGGGAGGTATCGCACGTTATCGTGCACTGGACGTAGGGAAGTGCAACCTCCGAAAGCACGAGTGAAGATCCCCCCCCCCTTTCAGTCTCGTCAACTCAGTGTCCTCCCGCTGAGCCGCGGCCATCACCTCGATATCCAGGACTTTGGTGCCGGAAACGTTGAGGCGAGACAAGGCGTCGGCTGCTTGGTTTTCAACCGCGGGAACGTCGCGGATGTCTATAGAAAACTCAGAGATGAATGAGAGCTGGCGAATTTCCCGTTCTGAGTAGGAGGAAGTGTTGTTGAATACGTAGGTGAGTGGCTTGTGGTCTGTCAAGGTGTGGAACTCACGACCTTCGAGGAAGTAGCGGAAATGCTTACTGAATCAATAGATTGCGAGCATCTCCCGTCTAAGAGTGCTGTACCATAATTCTGCAGGCTTCATGCGTTTCGAAAAGAAGCCGAGTGGCTTCCACTGCTCACCCTCCTGTTGCTGCAGGCGTCCACCATGAGGCGTGTAGGAGTGTTAGGCACTGGATGAATGAGAAGGGTAGCCACGTCCAGCTCGTCCTTAGCTTACTGAAAAACGTTCTGGTGCTCGCCAGGCCAACAAAATTCGGCTGCCTTTTGGTCGTCTCGGCCCAACAGGACGGTCAATGGCTGGAGTACACGAGCACAAGGCGGAATGAACCGCGGGTGGAAGTTTAAGAGCCCGAAGAACTCTCTCAGCTTGCGGAAAGATGTAGCAGGAAACTTCTCAGCGGATTCCACCCTCGATTCCCATGGCATAATGCCTCCAGCAGTGATGTGGTGGCTGATGAAGTTGAGATCCTCGACACCAAACACGCACTTTTGAGGTTTGAACAGCAGACCGTGCTCAACCCTATGTTGAAAGAGCTAGCGGAGGTCCTGTTCATGCTCGCTAGTAGTTCTGCTAGCGACGAAAATGTCATCCAGGTAGACGAAACCAAGACCCCCGGTGACATCATCCATGAACCTTTGAAAGGTCTGTGCTGCATTTTTCAAGCCGTAGGGCATACGGACAAACTCAAACAGGCCGAATGGAGTTATTATGGCTGTTTTTGGTACGTGCTTCGGTTCGACGGGGATTTGGTGGTATGCTCTTGCTGTATGCTCTGTATGCTCTTGCTGTATGCTCTTACAAGGTCGGTCTTGCTGTATATTTTGTACGTGCCAGCCGCGCTTTAAAATCGTAAATGTGTGGCAGAGGATACTGTTCCGGCGTTGTCGATGCGTTCAAGGCTCTCTAGTGACCGCACGGGCGCCAGTCGTCCCCGTCGTCTTTAGGCACCATGTGCAGTGGCGATGAATGGTTGTTAGACGAAGGGCGAATAATTCCCGGCTGCAGCATATCCTCGAACTCACTGCGTGCACCTTGAAGCCTGTTGCTGGACAGCCGTCGTGGCCGGGTGGTGAATGGTGGCACCGTGGTGACGTGGTGAGTCACGTTATGTTTCGCCTGCTTTTCCGTGTTGCAGGGCTGGGTGAGAGAAGGGAATTCGGCCAGGAACGTTTTGATAGGCAGATACTGGCTGGGAGGCGCACATGCCAGATGAGCAGATGTTTGACTCTAAACCACGTACTTTCAGGGATGTGTTGTTATCCTTGAGGCAACGGTCACGTACGCTCACATCCAGGTTGAAGTGGCTCAGAAAGTCTGCTCCGAGTATGGCGAAATTAACGTTCGCCACCACAAAGACCTAGAGAAACAGGCTCCTGAGTCCGACGTCTGTTGTCAGCGAGCGGAAGCCGTACGTAGCAAAGACAGTGTTGTTCACCGCCTGCAGCGACAATATGTTCTTGCTACGTCGGCGATCCTCGGGTGTTGCCGGGAGAATAGAGATTTCGGCTCCCGTGTCGACTAGCAGGCGCGAATTGCTTATGCAGTCGACTACGAAGAACAGGCGACTGGGTGGAGGGCCGATCTCGTAAGCCGCCGTTAACGACTGGTCGGAGCGTTTCTTTGAAACGAGCAAGGTTGAGTGCAGCGGCTAGCACTCTGGGATCAGGGCTGCGACGACGTGAAGGTACTTCGTGGACTGCGAGCTGATGTGCCGGAAGGAGCTAGAAAGCGGACGTAGAGCTGGCTTGCAGTTTCAAGACAAGACTGTTTTTTTTTCAAAAGATGCGTACGCCGAGAGGTTCCCCCGACAAGGGAAAGTAGGGGAACTCCCGCGTCCTTCTAAAAGAGAAAAAAAAAAACCCCAAGCAAGCAGACCGCAACGGCGCCAGGACTAATGACAGAAGTCGGCCGGACAACAAGTTAAGCGTTCCCCCGAAAGGTGACCGTTGAAGAGGGTGGGGGAATGACTCCCGTAGTAAGCAAGCGGCGGCGTCGCCAATACGCGTCTCCCACGAAAGGCGCACTGTCGACAAGCCGGCGGCAGACCGGAGAGAAAGGAAAAGTCCCCGTCGGCGGGAGCCACTTGCAGGGCGGTGCAGAGCTGCTTCCGCTACACTGCTAACAGCGAGCATGTGCTCTCTTGCCCGGTAGTTGAAGCAGCGGCCCGTTTGGCCAATGTACACCTTCCCGCAGTTCAATGGGATACTGTGCACGACATTGCATGAACAATCTGTGTAGCGGGTAGCGTGCTTCTTGGTTCATGTTGCTGCTGGCTTACTTGCTATCAAAAGGAAAATCTTAGCCAGCTTGCAAGGGGCCGCGAATACAATACGCCCTTTGTATCTGGCAGAGACCTAGATATTGTGCGATAGTGTATGCACGTGTGAAATAACGTACACTTTAATGTTTTCCTTTTGCTTGTGCATCTTTCTGCCATATTTTACCATCTGCTAAAGGCTTTCGCACACAGTCCTAATGACAATGGGGGGAATCAAGCTTCAAGCTTCTTGAAGGCGGCTGAGGTGGTTACTGAAACCCGTAACCAAAGTATGCTCACAAGACTTGGTTAAGGCCGAATCGAGGCATGTGTTAGAAATCCCCCTCTTGATCAGTTCAGAATGCGCGCTGTAGAAAGATAAAATGCTTTTCTTAATTCTAAGGCTATACATCCAGCAAACATGTGCCCTCATGAAGCTATATTTGAGGTTCAGAAACTTAATTTTATCATCTTTTGGCAATTCACATGAGAACTCTAGACCGCAAGGTTCCGCCAGGAACCGATTAGTGAGATTTGCCACAGCAACGTATAGGCTAAGGTCATTAAGATTTAAAAGAACAAGGTAGTCATCCACGTATCTATAGATTCTGACAAGATTATAAATATTTAAATGGGCATTGATGCGCTTGTCAATGAATGATAGATGTCGCACAAAAGAGGAGCTACAGATGACCCTATGCAAATGCCGTCTTTTTGAACATACTGAGATCCATTAAAACTTATGATGTTTTACTGCAAGCAAAATTCTAAAAGTTCTAAAAACTGTTCTGAGCTCAAGCCAGCACGGTTCTCGAATTCAACTTCGGCGTTGTCACAGGAAGCCGGAGGGAACTGGGGAAAGTTTGTATGGTTCTGGAATGGCGTTTGGGTAACAACTTCAGAAGTTTTCGCCAACATTAATTGGTTCACCCATCCATTCAACTGCTTGGGCACTACACTGGAGTATTACAGGGATAGTGACCCCTATTGCCCTGCGCAAGCTCAAGAGCTGCGCGAGAAGGCTGACAAATGGAAGGGGTGGGTTTGTCTACGTTCGCTATAGGACAAACAAATGTAGCGCGTTCCTTTCGAGCAGATTGTGGCATGTCATGCATGTCTACATTGATGTCGAGTGAATGTGAAGAAACTTTATCGCGTGTTCTAGCGATAACTTTATCGCATGTTCTAGAATTCCTAGCCGCCTCAAGTTCGTAGTGAAGTCGCCGAGCAAATCTTTTCAGGCGAGGTCAGAAGGGTTTGTTCGAGCGACAGCTTTTTTTTTTTTTTTGGTATCTGCGTGATTGTTTTTTGCGGACTGCGTGTCAAGTTCGACGCTGTCGAGCTTTGCTGGAATTTGTTTTCATGAGTGGGCGCATGAATGGCGGCCTTCACAGCTACCTAAAGGAAGTGGCGGACAGAGTAAAGCTGATGAGCGTGTGTTTTAGTGAGTATTTCTGAACTCATTCTGTTCCCTTTCAGATACGGGACAGAAAGCCCTCTGGGGAACAGAAGAAGCACACAATCTTTCCTGAGGATAGGAGAGCCTAAGGGAAACATAAAGCGAGATGTTCATTCGAGACTAACTTTAGAAAGATGCTTTCTCTCGGGGTAGTCATGGCGAACTTCGGTTTCTCGCATGCCGGGAACTTAGGCAGATATTGGATCGCCGCTTTCACTACCAGCGGTAATCACAATTCCAAACACAATTTTTCAACACACTTTCAACTCCCTTTTTGCTTGTGTAACATTGTTTCTACATACGGGCAGGCGGTAACAAGCTATTTGCAGTGGCCTGATTTGATTTATGCACGAAGGCACCAGCGATACAGCCGCTGCCGGTTGCCGCGTCGCGCGTAGGTGCTGTTGCCGGGTCGCTCCGTGGCGGGTCTGCGGAACTTTAGGCTTGGCACTGCTGCACATACGCAGTTTTAGAATAGGGGAACCGATCTTTTGGGGCCCCCAGAATTTAGGGGAACCCAAGTGGAACAGGCTCGCGCGCCACGAGTTTCACAAGTGCGTCTTCCCCAATATTTTTGATGTTTGGAACTTTAGGCTTAACATTAGGGTAGATATTTGGGCACTGCTGTCTACAACTGCGAATGACAATTCTTGACACAGTTTTCACCACACGATCCCCCCTTTTTCAGAAGTGAAACCTAAGGATTTTCACGTTGATCGCCATATTAGCGATCGCTGCTGTGTTCATTCTTGCACGCAGGTAGCGCCATCCTTCGGCCCCTCGCCGCGTCGTGTGCTCAGGCAGTTGCCGCCGTCGACCAGCCTCCTCGGCAGGTCGGTGTAGAGAGGTGCAGGCTTCGCATCGGGGCATCGCCGCTTTCAAAATCACCCCGGATATCAATCCCTAGCCAAAATTATTCAGCACACTATCATCCACACTCTCGCTCGTCTGCTTTGTTTTTCGCGACTGCTGCGATTCTGCGAGCGATTGCTGCGCGGCCTGCGCGGTTCGATCATGCACGGCCGGCGTACCAGAAAACGCTGAATGCTTTCCAGATTGCTCGATTTCTTGTTAACGACGCGCGAATTCTACATACTCAGCTAAGCTGTCGGCATAACCCACAATGTTGAGCGTGAAAACGAGCAAGAAGTTCGGGAAACCCAGAGCGTTGTGGTTCCACAAATTTTCTAATCCCTTTATAATATTAGAGCAGGAAAGGGTAATAAACCTCTACTATCTATAAGTCGTTTTACGGAATCACAAAAAACACACTACCATTATGGCTAAAAATTCACTCCGAAGCAACTCTACACAATAAAGATTCATTAAAGCTTACATTACACGTGCTTTCTTAATTCGAAACTTTGCCCAAAAAACTGGGACATAGCGAATCGTCGGCGCATGCCGCTGGCACCCTTCCCTCGTGCGCAGTTGGTCCGGGGCAGTACAAAAGCAGACGACCGGCGCCGCCCTGCATAAGTTTTCAGTTATAAGCCACAGCGAAACCTGGTTGTACATACTTGTGTTGGTTGTACAAATTTCTGGGACCGCAACCACGTTTTGGTGGCTTTAACTAATATAATACTAATAAAATAGCATATAAAGTAGTTACAGAAGCTAAACAATGTAATATCCGCTAAAACAAGCCGAGTTGTCGACTTTCCCTTCAGCGAGCTCCAGCGATCGTCGTGACGTGCGTCAGTATCGTCAGGTCGGGTGACCAGTTTACCACCATACAGTATAACACCGGCCCGGCACCGCCTTGAAAATGAGATGAAATTGTGTTTTATATTTTCGCAAACTATAATATTTTTCACGAAATATTCTACGCCCCACGAATTACGTACGGGAGGGTAAATGTATACGAGAGGGTAGCTGAGGCAACTGCAGCAAATAAACAAATTAAGCGCAATTAAAGGACGCGACACAAGCACCCAATATCACGTGCGCTGTCTGCTTACATGTGTGCTTCTTTGTTTACATAATATAATGCAGCCACATACATTTTGCACGGCTCAAGTATTTGCATACGATCGTCATTGACTGTGTTGGTTATCTTCTAGTGCCGGGGTCGGCAACCTACAGCCCGCGGGGCAGTATTATGCGGCCCCCAGCACGTCGCCAGACTCCCACCCTCCGCTGTCACTAACTTAAAAGGCCGACACGCCAGTTTTTACCTCCAATGAGGTTAGACGGGAATTAAGAAAAGAAATTCATCGCTTCCAGTTGCGTTCTTCCACATCTTCACGCTTAGTCATATTATTGTCAATAATTACCAATATTCAGAAGGGAAAAGGTTTGGGCATGTTGGTTCATCGTCACACGGAAAACAAGCGCTAAATAAAAACACGGGACTAGGAGTAGACGGGACAAGCGCTGACTTACAACAAAAAGTTCATTGCCGCTCCAGCGCTTATAAACAAGTCTGGGAGCACGAAGAGAGGGGAAAAAAGAAAGGGAAACATCAAAAACGGAGGCAAAAAAAACCAACAGTGGCGTGCCGCCTACGATAAGAAATCCAATTCGTGTATCGATAAAACCACAGATGGCCTGCTGACGCATTGATCCCCCGACCTCGCTATCTCGGCCGCTTCCACAATTTCCCTTGTGAGGGGCGAGCGGTGAAAATACAAGATGGTAGTCTGGTCGTACAGGGGATGACACTTGTTACCCGAGACACATTTTTTACAGTGGGCAGCCAGCTGGCCGTCGGTGGCTACGGTCCTGACCTTGTTCTTGTGTTCTTGTAGGCGAACGTTTAAGCATCTGCCGGTCTGGCCGATATAGTGTCTGCCACACGACAAAGGAATTTTGTAGACAACGCTACGTCGGCATTTCACAAACGCGTCTCTGTGCTTGATAGCGCAGATCGGTTTCCGCGCACGCGTGGGACAGCTCAACCTGCACAAAGCCAAAAGCTTGTTAGGCGCCGTGAACAAGACCTTGACCCCTGAACGTTGCCCAACTTTCTTGAGGTTATGCGAGATTTTATGTATGTAAGGGATGACAGCTATCTTTTCTTTAGCTCTTCTTTCTTTGTCCTTTCTCTGATTTTCTGCCTTCTGCTCATCGCTCAACCGAGACTCAATTTTTCTTTGGCGATGTAAACCTTCCGCGACGGAAACAATAACCTGCCTGGGGTAACCCGCGGCTTCCAAACGTACCACCTGCTTTCCAAGGCTTTCATCCACCGCGTGCGGGCATGACTTGCTGAGAGCGCTAGACAAGAAATACAGCACAATATTCCTCTTTACCAGCTTAGAGTGTGCCGAGCTGTACGGCAGGGGCGGCTTGTTGGCTCTAGGCTCGTACAACCAACACACGTGATCATCCTCAAAACGTAGCCGCAAATCTAAAAACCTGATGCTGTCATTCTCGGGCAATTCAAACGTAAAAATGAGCGGCGTAAAACAGGCATTGAAAGCGGCCAAGATACGCGACACAAGAGGGTGAGACGATGATAAAGCGGCATTAATGCTGTTCATGGCTGAAGGGTCAATAAAACATGAAGTGTCTAAAACAATTAAAAAGTCATCGACGTATCTGAAACTTTTCAACACTTTAAGCTCACCTAGCCGCTGAAAGAGGGCGTTGTCACAACGGGCTAAAAACAAATCACTTAAAACCGGTGCAATGCACGACCCAATACAAACACCCAGCTTTTGCAGGTAAATGTTACTGTCAAAAGAAACAAAGGTTGATGTAAGACAAAAGATGAAAGCTCCAAGAAACCACTCGTGCTCACACCACACACGTTGTGAAATCCGACCGCCCCTAAGTCATCAATGGCCGCCTCGACACTGGACAGCAACCCTTCATGTGGCAATTGAATAAAACAAATATTTTATGTCAACAGAAAAGGCAGTTAAACTTGCATGGTCATTTGTCTTGAAAAAATCAATTACGGCAGCGGAATCTTTTGTTAGAAAAGGGTCGGCAACGTCCAGCAATTTAAGCTTGTCCTGCAAGAAGTCTGGGACACACTTTTGCCACGTCACTGCCTCGGAAACAATCACGCGAAACGGGCAGTCCACCTTGTGAGTTTTTGCCGCAAAAAAACATTTCAAGAGAGACATTGTCGCTGCTCTTAATTTGCTTGACAGTTTTCATAAGGTTGAGCTGCTCACACAACTGCTTAGCGCGACACTTGACCTGTTTCAATGACACCTTTCGGTCGGACTTGAAGACTGCTTGCACAGCTTCATTGGCCTTAGCGCGGAACGTTTCATGCCTGAGAACGGCAAACCCGTCCTCCTTATCTGCTGGCAGGACGCAGAGGCCAAGGTCCTTGAGAGTCGTAGCCACACGTTGCAGCCGTACGTCGGGGCGCTGCCGGCCGAATTTTTTTCCCCTCTCTTCGTGCTCCCAGACTTGTTTATAAGCGCTGGAGCGGCAATGAACTTTTTGTTGAAAGTAAGCGCTTGTCCCGTCTACTCCTGGTCCCGTGTTTTTATTTAGCGCTTGTTTTCCGTGTGACGATGAACCAACACGCCCAAACCTTTTCCCTTCTGAAGAACATTTCTAGTACCTTGGGCCTTTCTACTCCTTCTTCGGATCCTTGCTCCTTCGTGTCGCTTGCTTGCCGCCCATGCCGAGGTTCAAGCTCGTGTCCTATCCTTCTGCATCCGCTCCAAGATCCTGCCTCCAGTTATTCGTGCCCTGTTTGGTGACTTCCCCCCCTCACACATCCATGGAGCAAGGCTGTGCAAGATTCTGCGCAGCGAATGGAGGAGACAGGCTCGGTTCTACCGGGACTGTTTGCACTCAAGTATCTTCAGTGACGACAACTTGGGACGAGCCCGGCAGAGATGGCGTGAGTTTTCCCTGTTATTTGACCAATCTGCTGAAGCCTGTTGGACCAGTGTGTTGGGCGGTCTCCGTCGCCTGGTACCTCGCAAGAAGGATGCAGGGAACTGCTACAGGATTCACTGCGTCGGTGATGTTGAACTCCCGGAAGACGTCTCGAGTACGCTGAAACTTGGTCCTAAGTTCGCAGTGCAGCCGAAGAAGGACGCCGCAGAGCTTCTTACCTGTGTCCGTGAAGTGGCCAGGCGGGTGCCGGAGGACGACAGTGTTTCCTGTGTGGTCCATGGTGTCAACGTGGTCGCAAAATGCGGCCGGCAGCGCCCCGACGTACGGCTGCAGCGTGTGGCTACGACTCTCAAGGACCTTGGCCTCTGCGTCCTGCCAGCAGATAAGGAGGCGGGTTTGCCGTTCTCAGGCATGAAACATTCCGCGCTAAGGCCAATGAAGCTGTGCAAGTAGTCTTCAAGTCCGACCGAAAGGTTTCATTGAAAAAGGTCAAGTGTCGCGTTAAGCAGTTGTGTGAGCAGCTCAACCTTATGAAAACTGTCAAGCAAATTGAGGGCAGCGAAAATGTCTCTCTTGAAATCTTTTTTGCGGCAAAAACTTATAAGGTGGAATGCCTGTTTCGCTTGATTGTTTCCGAGGCAGGGACGTGGCAAAAGTGTGTCCCAGACTTCTTGCAGGACAAGCTTAAATTGCTGGACGTTGCCGACCCTTTTCTAACAAAAGATTCCGCCGCCGTAATTGATTTTTTCAAGACAGATGACCATGCAAGTTTAACTGCCTTTTCTGTTGACATAAAATATTTGTTTTATTCAATTGCCACATGAAGGGTTGCTGTCCAGTGTCGAGGCGGCCATTGATGACTTCGGGGCGGTCGAATTTCAGAACGTGTGTGGTGTGAGCACGAGTGGTTTCTTTGAGCTTTTATCTTTTTATCTTACATCAACCTTTGTTTCTTTTGACAGTAACATTTACCTTCAAAAGCAGGGTGTTTGTATTGGGTCGTGCATTGCACCGGTTTTAAGTGATTTGTTTTTAGCCCGTTGTGACAACGCCCTCTTTCAGCGGCTAGGTGAGCTTAAAGTGATGAAAAGTTTCAGATACGTCGATGACTTTTTAATTGTTTTAGACACTTCATGTTTTATTGACCCTTCAGCCATGAACAGCATTAATGCCGCTTTATCATCGTCTCACCGTCTTGTGTCGCGTATCTTGGCCGCTTTCAATGCCTGTTTTACGCCGCTCATTTTTACGTTTGAATTGCCCGAGAATGACAGCATCAGGTTTTTAGATTTGCGGCTACGTTTTGAGGATGATCACGTGTGTTGGTTGTACGAGCCTAGAGCCAACAAGCCGCCCCTGCCGTACAGCTCGGCACACTCTAAGCTGGTAAAGAGGAATATTGTGCTGTATTTCTTGTCTAGCGCTCTCAGCAAGTCATGCCCGCACGCGGTGGATGAAAGCCTTGGAAAGCAGGTGGTACGTTTGGAAGCCGCGGGTTACCCCAGGCAGGTTATTGTTTCCGTCGCGGAAGGTTTACATCGCCAAAGAAAAATTGAGTCTCGGTTGAGCGATGAGCAGAAGGCAGAAAATCAGAGAAAGGACAAAGAAAGAAGAGCTAAAGAAAAGATAGCTGTCATCCCTTACATACATAAAATCTCGCATAACCTCAAGAAACTTGGGCAACGTTCAGGCGTCAAGGTCTTGTTCACGGCGCCTAACAAACTTTTGGCTTTGTGCAGGTTGAGCTGTCCCACGCGTGCGCGGAAACCGATCTGCGCTATCAAGCACAGAGACGCGTTTGTGAAATGCCGACGTAGCGTTGTCTACAAAATTCCTTTGTCGTGTGGCAGACACTATATCGGCCAGACCGGCAGATGCTTAAACGTTCGCCTACAAGAATACAAGAACAAGGTCAGGACCGTAGCCACCGACGGCCAGCTGGCTGCCCACTGTAAAAAATGTGTCTCGGGTAACCAGTGTCATCCCCTGTACGACCAGACTACCATCTTGTATTTTCACCGCTCGCCCCTCACAAGGGAAATTGTGGAAGCGACCGAGATAGCGAGGTCGGGGGATCAATGTGTCAGCAGGCCGTCTGTGGTTTTATCGAAACACGAATTGGATTTCTTATCGTAGGCGGCACGTCACTGTTCTTCTTTTTTTTTGCCTCCGTTTTTGATGCTTCCCTTTCTTTTTTTTCCCTCTCTTCGTGCTCCCAGACTTGTTTATAAGCGCTGGAGCGGCAATGAACTTTTTGTTGAAATTCAGCGCTTGTCCCGTCTACTCCTCGTCCCGTGTTTTTATTTAGCGCTTGTTTTCCGTGTGAATTTCCAATATTATTGGCAATTCGCTGCATTCTTTCTTTGCTTTCAAAGCTGCCCTTCTCCTCGCACCCGATTTGCCGCCTGTCCCTCCGCCATGTCGGCTTAATGTAACTTGGCCCTCCACCGGAAAACAAGGACCATAGCAAAAAAGTTGCCGACACCTGTTCTAGTCTATTAAGTCCGAACTTGGGATATATGATGCAAGAGAGTAAATAAAGTGAGAGCAAACAAGGAACTGAACGGCCACTCAGTTCGCCCGACCGCTTTCTGTTATCTACTTTCGGAATCACAAGACAGATTTCCCTGTTTCTGATGGTCGCTGTATTTTGTCACTGAGTCACGATACAATAAAAAGGCAACCTAGCGTTGCCCCACGTATTTGTTGCGGCGACGCAAACCAGTAGTGTTTAATGAAAGTGCACGCCTAAGCGCGCAGGTATAACAGGTATAACAGGATGTTATAGAAAAGTCCTTTTCACCAGGTGTATTATTTTAAATAAGAAGCTCTCACTTCAAACTCCACTCATTACGACCATCGGGGAGCCCGCGAGTGCCAGAGCACCGTCACCGTCGCGCCAGTTTCCTCGACGCTGTAAACGTATTTAGTGCTGCAAAGCTCTTTTAGTATCGGTGCCCCCGAATTTAAAGCCCCGTGACACGCCAGTTGAGCAAGTGTGGTATGTGTTTAGGTAAAGTAAATGAGTAACAGCACTGTAAGGACGACTCACGTTCCTAACGGCCCAACGTATTGGAATGCGATTGTTAGACGGCAGCCATCTTCAAACGTGCCAGCGAATTGGAAGTGAAGGTTCTTCTCATCGGTTCTGTGTCCAGCCTGAAAAATATATTGCGCCATCTAGTTTTAGTGTATGTGAATTTTTCAAGAGCTCATGCAATTCTTCCACAGCACGTAGCACGTCATTAATGCTTCTAATACAGTTTCTGGACCTGTGTACTAATCCAAAGCTTTTGTGATCTACCTGGGCCATGTATAGGAGCCTGTTGTACCCAGCGCGTTTCTTGATTACGTTGTTATGGTTTGGTAGTTATTGTTGAGTACGCTTTTCTAGGTGCTTCCTTTACTCTAGGTTGGCGGAAAGCCACAGGTGGCTTTCCACTTTTCACTTTCCAATATTGTTCCATATCTTTGTGGCGAGCGTGCAAAGCCGCAGATGAACTTTCTGGCATGACCTCACCAATGCTCCTCGTTACTTCAGCAACGTGGCCTGTGAACGATACACTTTAGTTATTCTAATACAAAGTTTATTATTGTAATATTAGACATAATATTATTGAACATAATATTATTGAACATAATACATACCCAGCTTTCTCGCTCAAAATTCCGACCGCTCATGAAACAAGAAAAAACACTTCAGGAAAGTTATATTTGCCATAAAACAAGAAGTCAATGTGAAGATGAAAACTGTAAGCTAAATTTCCAGGATTCGGAATTTTTTTTGTGTGTAACTCGCTGTCGAATTTTACTCCTCCATGCATTAGTATGGGATAGTTTCCATGGCTCTGCAACTTAATAGCGCAACGTGCAAGGCCTGAAACTGCGCACAAAGCAAGTTCTCATCCCCAGTATTAGCTGCGCGAAAACACTTTACATTTCCCTAAATTACTACAGAGTCATCACTCTTGAAAGGACTCCCATGACGAGGAAAACTGCACATGATTCAGCTTGCTTCTCTATCTACCTTGAAAGGGCGTTTTAATAGTCCGTATCACTGACCCTCTGGAATTTTGTTTTCTTCACGCTTTGCAAGCGAAAAACTGAATTACAGTGTCCACCAAACGAGGAGCCGGGTGTCTAGAGTAAGCAATAGTTAAAAAGTTTGCAAATTATTTTACGACGGTTGGTATGCTTCAAATTACTATTGTCGGCCCTTTTGGCACATCTGGGCCCCCACACGATCGGCAGAGCATGACTTAACTCTGCGGGGTCAGAAGAGGCCATCACTTCAGGAAATGAGAAGAAGGGAGTGAAAAAAATACTACCGTGTAAAAAGCGTGTGCTCCGAAGTCGTAGCGGGCTTTTGTGAGTGTCGCCAACTGCTCCACGGATGCCAGTTGCAGAGGTGTGGACGGGTAAGACATGGCTACTCTCGAATTTCAAAATTCGCGATTGCTTCGGACGCGTTAACCTCGAAAAGGGCGCTTGCAACTGCAGCCGGCGAAAGCAACGGGCCTTTCGCTTACTTACTAAAACTGGGCTTTTCTCAGGTGCTGAGTGTATACCGACCGAAGAAGTACCGTAATTTTGTCTTAATCTCCTACCATTCACAGCTCAACAGGCTCACGGACAGGGGATTTTATGATGGTCATAGAAATGTTGGAAATGGCAATGTGAGAACAATCGGTGCAAGGCATGCTCCCAGAAATGCATTTCACCGACAGAAAATGCAGCTGGAACGACGGGGCAATAACCTATTTTTTCATTTACTTGCCTTAGTTTTTCTCCACTCCAGCCATCTTTTGTTGGAAGGCAAACGCGAGGGGAGCAGGAAAGATTAGACGCATATTTACATGCCGTTCGATTTTGCTAAATGTAAAAAAAATTACTACAAGGGATGGCTCTGAGGGTCGCTCGGGAGAGACGAAGCGCATAGTTACTCAAACAAGTGCAGGTGTGCACTGTGAGTTATCGTGTGTATCGTTTCAAGTAAGGAACGTTTGTGTGCTATAACTAGTATGATACCCTTTGGAAGAGATTCTACCTACGCTGAGGAGTTCATTGGCCAAGAAATTCAGGACTCACGGTTAACTCGAACAAAATAATTGGGTGGACTCGGCCAGATCTAGACAACTGGGCGTTTCATAAACGGTTGATGTGATTGGCAGATAACAGAATTTCATTTGTGCAGTTGCCTCACGTGTTTATGACGTCGTTTTTCACTTAGCCGTCATTGTTTTCTGTTCTTGTTAAAACAGATCTAATATGAATCTTAAAAGAAAACCTGTCAACCTCTGCTATGAGCGAATGTTTTGCCTAAAATTGGCTAACGATGTACTTTGCGGTCAACAACGTTAACAAAAAAGCACTTCGCCGTTTCTGAGAAGTTTGGAACCTTTTTTCTGTCTAGGTGTATTTGGCTGTTCATAGCTTCTAGTTTCGGTGGTGTGGGCACAAGGGTTTAGTATGTAATGCTATCTTACCTGTGAGCTTAAACCGCCTTCAGGAAGCACCAACAAAGCAAAAACAAATCTGGTGGTTGCAGTGTACACTGCGCATATAAGAAATACCTGCACTCAGTTACAGTAAACGGTTGCAGTAGTTCAGACACTATGAAAATAATTAAAACGAGGCCATTGTCACGATATTCCACTTTCATTAACTGTCGGTGACAAGCACGCCATGATTTGAAGCGCAACAAAAGCACACGGGCGAAGGACAGAGTAGACGAGACAGGCGCGATTCTCGTCTGCTCTGTTCCTTGTCCGTTTGGTTTTGTTGTGCTTCAAATCATGGCATCTATTCACCAACTGGCCCAGTGTCAGGTTCTAGGGACAATAAAAAATTAGGGAAGAGAACGAAAAACTTTCGACGAGACTTAGTTCTATTGCTCCAAACCACCCAAAATAAACACAAAAGAAATTGATAACAAAAGGTGAGCGTGGCTAACTATCGGCCAAACGTTACAGTTCAAACAAAAGTAGAGGAAGTACGTGTTTGTCACCGTAAATGGTCAAGTTCAATTTCAAGTTTATTTTTCCAACATTACAGTGTTGGGGGTCCACCAGGCGAAAAAGCGGTCAGTGACCACTTGAATGGTGCCTGGCAGCCCGTAAACACAGCAGCTGTCTGGCAAAGGTAAAAAGCATACACATGCTAATATATACGTGAAATTAACAGATATATACAGATGCATAAGTGTACATGCAATAACAATGCATAAGTGCACATACGCGTAGATAATATTAATCATGACATACATTAAGTAACAATAGAAAAAAATGCATAGACACAATAAACACAATTCTGAAATATAACAGAACCAGCTATACCTTATCCAAGGCATGCGACACTTCACTATGCGAAAGAAAAAGAAACAATAAAAGCCTATACAAGTGCACAAAAGTTAGACCAATAACTATCTGGCCACAAAATATTTTCGCAGATTCGTCTTCGTACACTTTCTGTAGTCGATACCATCTTCTTGAAATTTGTTAAGGATCGAGGGCAATGAATATTGCAAGGACTGTAGAAAATACCCGGTGCACCGAAGGGGAACGAGCCACCTGTCACCGCTGCGTGTGCGAGAGTCGCTTGCTTGAGTTGTAATGCTTGAAATTGTTGTAATGAAGTTTCGGAACTTGTCATTAGAAAAAAGATACGAATTAAGTAGACGGAAATCATAGTAATTCTTCGCGCTAACTATTTCATGTCGGGAAAACAGCGGTGCACTAGGATCTCTCAAAGGGACATTTGAAACAAATCTAAGTGCTCTCTTTTGCAGGCGTAATATTAAGTCTAGGTTATGCATCGTAGTTGTTCCCCACACTAGGTGGCAGTAGTTAATGTGGGTAGCAAATAGGGCGTGGTAAATTTTTAGCTTAATGTGTTCTGGGAGAAAATGGCGACATCGTGATATCGCACCAGCGGCAGATGACAGGGATCTAGCTAGCATTTCAACGTGCGACGTCCATGTGAGATCTGCAGAAAAGGTGATACCTAGTATTTTATGTTTGTCAACTATTTCAACAGGCGTTCCCCCTAATTTTAATATACTTTCCACCTTTGCTGCTTTGTTCTTAGATTTAAATAAAACTGCCTTGGTTTTACCCGCGTTAATTTTAAGTCCATTGGTGTTTGACCATTCAAAAACTTCAGTAAGTGCTTTTTGAGCTTTTAAAATGATTTCCTCTATATTACTGCCCGAAACAAAAAGACTGGTGTCGTCTGCATACAACAGGAAGGTAGCATCACAAGGAATGTTAACGATGTCATTGACATATGCATTGAAAAGTAAGGGCCCTAGAATGCTTCCTTGGGGTACACCACAGGAGACTGTTTTGAAAGAAGAATAAAAATCGCCTATCGCCACGCGTTGCTGTCGATCAGAAAGATAGGGCGTAAAAAGGGAACTTGACACGCCGCGTATTCCGTAGTCATACAACTTATTTCGTAATATTTTATGATTCAGACAGTCGAAGGCTTTGCTAAAATCGATAAATATACCTAACGTCATTTCGTTTTTTTCTATGTTGGCGATTATAAGCTCCTTCTGGGTTAATAGCGCCGTCTCTGTAGATTTGCCTTTCTAAAAGCCATGTTGGCATTCCGAGGGTATGTTATATCTGCACAAAAAGCTGTTTACACGTGAGTAAATTATTTTTTCTAATTCTTTTGAGAAACCCGGAAGTATGGATACTGGTCTTTAGTTATTAGGGTCATTAGCATTGCCACTTTTGAAAAAGAGAGGCACTTTCGCCTTCTGCAAGCACGTGGGAAACAACCGGAACACAGAACGAGATTAAATATATGTACAAGGCAGGGCACGAGAATATCCATTACATGCTTAACGGTTTTTATTTCAATATCGTTAACATCTTTAGCCGTGCTGTTTTTATGCCCATAAATGTCCAGTAAACCTCAAGTTCATTCGTTGGACTGAGAAATATTGTGTCATCGTTCTGAAAATGGGTTGGGGAGAAGGTAAGGTTTTTTGCTGGTCGAACCATATGTACAAAATGCTCATTAAAATGATCACACAACGGAACGCCTTCTAAATTGCGGCCCTCTACAACTATGTTAGAATATTTTTTCCTTTGTACGTCCTAGAGCTTCATTAGTAATTTTCCATACTTTATCAGGTCGTTGCTCTGAAACGTTACCAAAAAGATTTTGGTGGTATAATGCTTTCGCCTTCTTTAGCTCAGAGGTTACTTTGTTCCGATATTTTTTGAACGTCGAAAAGTCAGAAGGATTTTTTGTGCTTAGAAACGTTTTGAAAAGTTGGTTCTTGCGTTTGATCATTTTTATGTGTTGTGGTCCTACCCAAGGCTTCCTTATCTTTGTTTTAAATTTTGCACTGATGTATGGAAAACAGGCATTGTAATAGTTACAAAAGATGGACAAGAATTTACTGTAACTAGAGTCTACATCGGTCTCAGCGTAAACGGATGACCAGTCTTCATTTACCAGGCATGTCCGAAATAAATTAAGCGTGTGGTATGAGAACGATCTGAACTTTACATTAGCTTTAAGCCTGCAAGGTTCTTTTGCTAGTACGCTACTTGAATAACGAATAAAAATAGGGCAGTGATCGCTAAGGCCGCAGCTTATCGTACCAGCCAAATGAACCTCGGTGTCTGCACTAACTATAAAAAGATCAAGAATTGATTAACCAGATTCTGTTACACGTGTCGGCGTTGAAATAACCTTCTGGAATCCGCACGAGGAAATATGATTACAAAATGTCCGGGAACTAGCGGTATTATCTAGCAAATTGATATTAAAATCACCACCGAGCAGCATTTGGTACTGATGAAAGGAAGAAAATTCAACCAGTTCTGCTAAGAATTCAAAAAATACAGTTACATTACCAGAAGGGGGGCGATATAAGACAGCGTAAACGTTGCTACCATTTGTCAAGCACAATACCTCGTAGTCCGGAGTCACACGTGTGTACTGTTGTAGCACTTCGCACTGCAAACGCTTTCTAACATGTATCGCCATCCCACCACCGCGCATTCCAGTTCTGTTGATAAAGTAATTATTATATTCATCTAAAATTAACATGTCACTATGTATGTCGTACCAGGTATCAGATAGCATTATGATGTCGAACAGAAATTGAAATTCAGTGAAAAACATGGTCAGTTCATCTTGTTTAGGCGAGGCGCAACGTGCAATAATGTGAAGAGCAGAAACAGTGCTCTGCGCTTTTGGTGCAACTGCAATTTCACATGGCAAAGAATATTCATGATAAAACATGCGACAAAGAAGATAAAGAAGGAGAATGGGAGCTACTCGCTAAATCAGCAGATTTTGCTCAGGTGACGGTCTGTCTCGATGCGAACTAAGCCGCTTCCTTCTGACTAGCGTCCAAATATTTTCCCATTCCGCGTCCAGACAAAGCGCCACTGACACTGCCTCTTCGTTCCTATAGCCAATGAGAAAAGACGCTTCAAAGCGGGACAGAGATGCTCATTCAAAAAAAATTTGGGCTTCACTTCACAGACTTCACTTGGGCTTCACTTCACTTGTCCGCCGCACCTCACTTCCCGGTAGCACAGTCAGGGCGTGACATCTCGTGGCTGAAGGTAGGGCAACGCGCTCCGAGCTCCCGTCGCTGAAGAGCCGACTCAGCTCTCTTGGAACGTCGCTGCCGATGTCCGACGAGACATCTTGCTTGCGGGAGAGGGGTCAGGAGTTCTGTTGTGAAGGACCTCTTGGACGTGGCCCGGGTCAGGGCACCCGGCCGCCAGCGTTCCGGTCTCTCTTCATTCGTCTCTCTCGGTGTTCTTCTTCGGCCGCTTCTGCCGCCAGCCGCTGTCGCTGTCTCTCACCGACGCACGGGGAGACGACTTCTTTGCGGGGGTGACGTCTTGGAGGTTGCAGTCGTGGATGACCTCTTGGGGCACGGCACGGGTCTGGTCGCCCGACCGCCGCGTATCCCGGTCTCGCTCCACGCTTCTCTCTCCCTTCTCACTCCGTGTTCCTTTTCGGCTGCCTCTGCCGCCAGCTGCTGTCGCTGGCCGCTTCCCATTCGCTGGCCGCCGGCGCAAGCTCGTGCCGTGGTCGCGAGCCTTCGGCGCCGTAGCCGGTGTCGATGACCGTTGCACCGTGTGCCTTGCGTCTTCTTTGTTGTCGTCTTCTTCATCGTCATTGTCTTCGTTTTCACTCGTGACAATATCCCCCCACTTAAGCATTTTTCTACGAAAAATGTCTCTTCACAGTCCTACACCCCGCCGAACACATAGTGCTTGAGATGAATTGTCACACACTATTTAGTCCTCATCACTGCACTTGAAACCTCCCCGCGTTCCGGTCTCTCTTCACACTCGGTGTTCTTCTTCGGCCGCTTCTGCCGCCAGCTGCTGCCGCTGGCCGCGTGCCATTTGCTGGTCGCCGGCGCCATCTCGTGCCATGGTCGCGAGCGCTCGGCGCCGTAGCTGGTGTCAATCAACTTGGCGGAGCATCTTGCGCATGTCGTCTGCTTCGTAGTTTCTTTGTTCTCGTTTTCTTTCACTCATGACACCCAGCAAGAAGTTCTTCTCCGCCACAAGCATGTCTAGGTGGAGCAGAAAGCTTAGCTAGTTGGACATCATTGATGTTCGAAGCACAAAAAGACGAATCACAAAATCCCGAACATGGATCCCACCCTCCACCGATTATTCGTGCTTAGTGATTCACGAGATTTTTACGACCGCCATAAAATTCCATGTCGGTGGGTTTTCAAGCTGCGAATGGCAAGAGTCAGAGACCGGGGTGGGGTATTGCCGCAATTTCGCCTGGCTTCTATTTTTGCCCGTGATGGTCCCGTTTCTCGTTGTCCGCATGGCAGCCACTGCTTTTGTCACCATGTGCAAAAACCGTGGCTAGCACGCGCAATTTTTGCAGCCACGGAAATTTAAGATGAGTGCGTGACTTCTGTCACCTTAGATTTAGCGTCGTGTACACACGACGGAAAGTACTTTTAAGAGCCACTAAGCCATTTGTGAGGGGTTTGGAAACGTAAAGGTTCATGACGAAAAATGTACATGACTTGGCAGTGTGGGTGCATTGTGTAGTCGCATTATTCGATTTACTGCGTGCGGTTTGTGTCGCAGTCCACCCCACGACTTTAATCGTGCCCCAGCTTTTTGCTGCTCTGTGTCATTATTCCGGCATAGAAGATAATGTGAGGCTCCTGAAAGTACATTTGGCCACGTTGGAACAGAGTACTTAGTGGACTATGAGCGCATACCCTGCCTCATAGTCACCACATTTCTTAAACCAGAGCGACAGCGCAAAATTTCACAAATCAACCGGACGTGACCGGTTCATCGTGCACCATGGCGCTACCACTGCGCGTGACGGCACGCATGCGTCCCTCAAGATCTTTGGCTCAGGAAACTGAGGGCTGTATTCCGAGTCCCTCCTCAATTTCATTTGCCCCTCCACTCTGCCGAGGGGAGGACCCCGCAAAGCTCATGTATGGCGAAATCAATTTTATGGACTTACTCCACCGGATGCTGGAGTGGAGGAAGGACTCATAATAGCAGCGTGAGAGTTCCGGGGACGCCCGGCGACATCAAACGCTATTTCCTCCTCCTGCGCGCGGTGCCTTCCCGATGTGTCGTAGTTGTCGTTAAACCCCTTATAATGACACCAGCGGCTCATTTCTCGGCTCGCCTGGCGTTGCATGCAGCAAAATTAGCCTCAGTTTTAATGCGTAGCATTCCTTGCCAGTACCCCCACAGCCAGGACCGTGTAACGCCCTGCATTTCAACAAAAATGGAGATTTCAGGAAAGTTCCAAATGTAATCGCTTTAATAACGCAAGTGCAGATAATAACGCAAGTGCAGAAAGTGACTGAAGCTGAGGTATTTGTTGGGCCGCACGCGCCTAGAAAAAAATAGCTCCAATCGGCGTTGTGAAGGTGGTTCGAAAGCAAAGATTTAAACGACACCACAACAACTGCCCATGCGACGTCACTTGAATTCACCGACGTGGCTCTACAAAGTGTAAAACCAGAGATTCTGCGTGGCGTTACATAGAATTTGCAGGGGCGGCGTCCCGAACGCAGAAGCGTCGGTAACCGCCGAGCTAGAGCAGCGGACGCCGCCGCTGTAGTACGGACGTGCGTCGACAGAAAGAAAACGGCGAGGAGCGTCATTCGAACACTCTTAGGCAAAAAGGACTAAATTAGGGACTATAATACAGCCGTTAGTCTTCGCGGGCGACCGTTCATCTTCAAGGGGAGTATCTGCGGCAGAGTACGTGCCGTGTGCATAAATACGGACTAACTGTTCGTCCCCGCCGATCTATAAGGAGTAACGGGAAGACGAAACGCATGCAGTTAGTCTCTTCGCTGCGTCGTTATTCCCCTAATGGCGCCGTCGTTGCCCTTTCGGGCATATGTCTGCGAACAGTTTCATATTTCCAAAGCACAAGCCATTGCAGTCATTGGGTGCTTTAGATGGTGCCCCCGGAGAAAATATTGATGTTAGTTATAAGAAAATCACCTAGTGTTAGTAGAGCGGCGGGTAATTAATTGCAAGGAGCGGCGAAGCGCGATTGCCATACGCTTCTCGGCGAGGTTTTGTTGATACGCTGTGTTGCATACGATTCGTGCGAGGTAATGACAGTAATGCAAAAATTATTGACATAAGCAAAAGTGGATTCCTGAGCCTAATGAATATGTATATGTTTAACAGACGAGAAAAAACGCATGTTGCTGATGACAACTGCAAAACAAAAATGCTCGCTACAGGTAAGCGTCTCGAAGTTATCTTTTACACTCGGTACGCAATTGCCTTGGGCAAAAAAGCTATTTCAATGCTGCAACTGGTGTAAAACCCGCTTGCATTTCCCAGTCGCAATCGTCTAGCGACGCAAATTTGAAGAATTCAGGCTAAGCAACACCGAATTCGCTTTCGCCGATGCAGGAAAATATGGCATGTTTCCTTATTCTGACACTCACACAGACGACACCTTTCACATAAGTTACATAGAGCACTTAACATATGTATCGAACACTAAGAAAGCACTTAGCTTGCGCTAATTTGTGCGGAAACAAATGAGTCGTCCGATCGCCCAGCTACCTATCTCAACTAGGCGACGACGAGTTGATTGTTATTTACGAAAAAAAACTATGGTTGTGAGGCTCTACTTCGAATCGAACTGAGCAATAGTCCCTAAACCTAGCAAAGCGCTAAGCGCAAGGCGCAAAACGCGGTCACGTTCGCTTGCACAGATAGAAATTCGGGCACCACTTGCAATGGATCTGTTACATTATGCACAGAACTACACGCTATACACTTGAGTATTATCTACCGCGGCTACCACCTGATGGCGTAGTCCAGCGCTAGAAGATTGCAAGGAGTAATAAAAACAATTGTTGGAACCCATCAAAGATGTGGAATTCAGGGACGATCTATTTTTACCAATATTCATGTCGCTAGAAGTGTATTAGAGTGTTGCGACGCTCTAGGGGGCCACGTGGCGATGATCCAAATTGATTTGCAGAAGGCCTTTGACCGTGTTGCGCATAACATTCTTTTCTCAGTGTTAGAACACGTTAACGTAGGATCTGTCATCCTCGAAGGTGTAAAGATGTCGTACACTCAGTGCTCAGCTCGTGTTATTGTAAACAAAAAAGTGGGACGAAGTTATTGATATACTGTCGTCGGTGAAGCAGGGGTGCCCCTTGAGTCCCTTGTTGTTTGCAATTTATCTTGAACCCTTTTGTTTAAAGATTCTTCAAAATGAAAATATACACGGATTCCGTTTGCACTGCAGTGAAGTTAAAATTTTGTCATATGCCGATGACATCGCTGTTTTTTGTAGTGATAGGAAAAGTGTGAGGGAGGTGGTGAACGATCTAAAGTGATTTTGCGAGTTGTCTGCCAGTGCAGTTAAGTGGAACAAGTGCATAGGATTTTGGCATGGTGACTGGCAAAGTAAGCCAGTGTTTTTCGAGAACATGCCTTGGACGACAACTCCGGCCAGGTATCAGGGCATCCCCCTTGAAAACTACCAGGATGCTAGAGAGTACTAGGACGGAGAAACTGATGGAGTTAGAGAGAAATTAACACAATGGGGGGGAAGGGATCTGTCAATGTTTGCCCGCGCATCAGTATGTAATGTGTTTGCTGTTGCCAAGGTATGGTACGTCCTACAGGCGATTTGTATGTCAAGAAGGAACATACAAAGGCTGCACAGAGTGTCTGCGGTGTTTTTGTGGGGCTCAAGTTGGGAGCGCATGAGTCGAACTAATTTGTTTCGCTCGGTGAAAAGTGGTGGATTGGGACTGGCACATTTGTTTATCCGACAAATAGTTTCTAGGTTTATGTTTCTGAGAGATCAGAGAGATTGCTTTCTACGTACTGTGGTATAAGCCCGACTACGTGATGTCATTCTAGACTATGTAGTTTCAAATTCTGAAATGCGATGTGTACGTGTGCGTGGGTTCTTGCGGGAAGTTGTGGATGCTTTTAGGATTTTAAGGGTTAGGTTTTCCTCGGAGTATTTGAGTAGTGTACCGCGAAAACGTTTGTACAAAGATATGATTGATGTGTGTCTGCCTGTTCCGGTTTATCGTCAGTTATATGAAGTGGGTTCAGGAAAAGATGTTCTAAAAAGAGTGAAACGAATGCCAGTACGTTCATCTGTTAAATCTTTCTTCTTTAGACTTCATAGCGGCACGCTTCCAGTAAAACCCTGGCTGCAGGAAAAAGGACTATATGTACACCCATGGACACTTAACTGTAGACTATGCCAAAAGCTGGAAACAGTTGAGCACATTTTTCTGGACTGTTGGGATGCGGTGTTTCACTGGGACATCCTCCAACGAACCCTGAAAAAAGACTTACCATTAACGCCTTATGGCATTCGCTTTTTGCCCGTAAACAACGATGGAGGCGTGCCCTATGATATGTTCATGGCACTTAGTCTGCATTCTATGTGGAAAACTCGCATGGCGGTTCAAAATGCCGAAGAGGATGCTCGCACAGTGCGAGAGTACTTCATTGAAAGCGTTGCTTATATAAGAGAAGTTTATCGAGTGATGCCGGAAGAGCCTGAGTGGTTACCCATTCTGGATGTTCTAGCGCAATTTAAGATGTTTTAAGCCACTCCCTTCAGCCGATTGGTGGCTGGAGCTAGTAATTTGTGTACTGAACAGTGCGTGTTGTGTTGTCGCCAAGCAGGCAATAAAGAAAAAAAAAAAGCTGGCGTAGTCCAGCGGAAAGCGCGTCGGGTTCCTTGTGTGAATTCCCGTCGTCATGGGTTCGATCCCTGTCGGTGCTGGAGTTTTTTTCTTTTTTCTGCACTCTACGCAGTTCGTCCTTGTGGAGTATCGGAACGGACCATCCGGATGGGGGACTGACCGTTCGTCCCCTCGCAGTTAGTCCCCAAAGGGACTAATGATTGTGGCAGAGGCCGTTAGTCCCCGAAAGGACGAACTTTTAGTCCTTTTTGCCTAAGAGTGAAGGGTCAAACAGCGGAACCTGGCCATCCCGATATGCTAGCTAGGGGCTACATCACCGCGCGATAAAAAAGCGCAGACACCGAAACCATTCAGCATGTGAGCTTCGTGATTTCTATTCCCTTATGAAAATGCAATATATGGCCCACATATAAATTATATGCGGCCATATATAAACATATATGTCTGCATATAAGGCTACCGAATGCCATATATGTATGCAGATATGGTCATATATGGCAGGGGTTAGCCTGTAGGGGCCACTTCGTCATCGACAGAAAGCGCTCACCATCATCATCATTGGCCGCTACCTCCATCATCAGCAGCGCGTGGCTTCGACACGCACGACGAGCCACGTGCCAGAGGACACCCAGGCTACTGCGCTGCTCGGCCGCGTTCGACGGGCGCTCCCCGACTCGCGGGGCTTCTGCTGAAACCGAATCCTCCTCAGTAAATCAATGTAGGGTCAGCCACACGACCACATCGGCACCCACAGCCCATATATGGCATGAAATGTGCCCATATATGGCATCAAGTAAAGCCATATATTGCGCAGCCAGCGCATATATGGCGTTAGGTACAGCCATATATGGCGCAGCCAGCCCATACA
Source organism: Haemaphysalis longicornis (assembly GCF_048455015.1). NCBI lineage: Eukaryota > Metazoa > Arthropoda > Arachnida > Ixodida > Ixodidae > Haemaphysalis > Haemaphysalis longicornis. Next base: position 164,082,851 of record NW_027526460.1, read on the forward strand.
TGGTGTCAGGTACAGCCGTATATGGCGTAGCCACGCCATATTTGGCACCAGGAACTGCCATATATGGCGCGGCCGTGCCATTTATGGTGTAGACCCGCCATATATGGCATAAGTAAATGGACCATGCAGGGTGCTTTAATATATGACAAACTCATATGTGGCACGGCTGTGGATTTATCCAGTCAGAAGCATCTATGCTATTAGTAAAAATTGCAGGAATCGAAATTGCAATTTGCTGTGGCCTATCTTAATCTTAATACTCCATATCTAAAAGTGCACCTAGCTACTTATCTACAACAAAGCAGTTATCAAATAAGGATATTTGTTCCATAACCACAAAAGCAAGAAAACTGGGCTATATGCCTCAATAGTACACCGACATAAAACTTGCACAATGGCACACATTTACAACAAAGCAGTTGCCCTAATTAATACACTTGATTTGCGTGTGGAAGCCAACCTCTTAAAGTGAAGCTTTCGTGCTCTGGCTGATGGCATCTGTAACGCAAAAACGCCCCGCAAGAAAGTCAACTTTCTCTGACAATGGTGATGATTGAGGGTGAAGTGAAAGAAAAAAATGCTGCAGTGACCAAACTCGAACCTAGGTCCCTCACATTACAAAGTCAGTGTCTATCCGACTGCTCCATTTCGACATGGTCGAAAATCAGTCTAAACTCGGACAACCAGAGTATCACTCACACAAGAAAGATTCATGTTCAACCATCATCATTGTTTAATGGAGGGGTGCACGCTTTTGTTTACGAAAGAACAACCTCGACAGCAATCATGGATGCATACGAAGCTTCCGAAAGTCTCACAATTACCATTAACCATTCTGACTACTGCTTCAGACCCTGAAAAATTATGTTGTTTACTCATATTGCAATTACTTTCTGTCTTTTACTATAGTGCAAGAATACAAGGTGCTTTATTGCTTTAAAAAATCGTCAGCACGCCTTGCAGGTTCATGATGACAGGAAACTCAAATTTGTCTGCTTGCACAGTATTAACTAAAAAAATAAGTAACCTTTGCATGCTTTTTTGCCGCATTAGTACATAATGCTGGGAGCATGCATTACAAGAATGTTAACTGAGTCATCAGGGTTTTGCTAACCCCCTACGCTGTGTTCAGATACTTCAGATACTTCAGATTGTTCAGATACTTTAAACTGCTGACACCTTAAGTGTTGCCAACAGAACACATTTAATGGTGGGTGCAATATAATTGGAAGCACATTACACATTTCCCAAATTGTGTTGCACACCTTTAATTTTCACAGTTCAGAGAGCACTTAGAATATATAGACAATGTTGATACAGCACACAGCTCAAGTCACCCTTCCGTCGGTTTTAATGATTTCTACACTAATCTCCCCACATGCGTTAGCATTGACCGTGCATGCATAGGCTAAAGTAATGGGACACTCTACTCTTTATGTAACAACTGAGCTTACAGTTGATTTTAAACTTTTTTAACACTGATACTTTCACAAATCTTGTAAATGTGCTGGGAACATGATTACTCGAAACAATCAATACAGGACTCTGTACATGTGCACAGATTACGTTGACCACCCAGGGAAAGTACACATACTGTGTTTGAACTTGTCAAAAGCCAAGCACACTTGAACACATTGGAAATCATGTAGATTACACAGCTACTATTTGAACACAGTGACCTGCCTGAACACCAACTTTTCATTCCCAAAAAAGGAAAGCATTGGCCGCACGCAGCTCATTATAAAAAGCATCCACAGAGTAAAAGACGCAAAAACTGATCTTAATTCAACCAGGATCAAACACATTTTTGCGGTGCCTCCACCTTGGCAACCACAAAGCTAAAGGTACATAAACTATAATCAAAGATGAACACGCACATGATCACTTATTGAGCACAGAAGTATGCATACACTTACAGTGAGTGAAATTATGCTCACATTTTTTTTAATATCACACAAGATGTGATTTGTTAATTCATTGATACAAACAGAACAGTAAACAGAAGCAGCAGGCTGCACTACCAAAGAAAGAAAAAACTACCGTGTACAGTGTCTCTGCAGAGTAACACTCAGACAAAAATAAAAAAAGCACAAAGTAAATAGGGTGCACCAAATAAATTGTAATTCACAAGCCACACACAAAAGGATGCTTAAGTACAAAAGGAACAATTCCGAAATTCCCATACCATAGTTCAATCAATCTGCTTGAGGTCCATTGATCACTCTCTAATTATTACGTTTGCCTTCTGTAATTTTCATTTTATCAGTTACTTAATAAAGCAGGTTATCAGGAATTTCATGCTATGCTGTAAAGTTCTAAATACTTTGAAGTAACTTTGTACAACGTTCAAAACCGAGAATGGTTGAAATGAACTGGTCTCAATCCCCATGGCACACTACATACAGCCTGGGCAAGCACTTTCAAGTTAAAAACATGATTAGCTTTTTCAAAAGTGCTAGCAAAAATTTAAGCTAACGGCCATGAGTCTTTCCACTCTGTGCAGTTGGATGACCAAAGAATTTTTAGCGCATGACATAACGCTGTTACATAATTTGAGTGAAAGGCATAAGCAAGTTTTATTTCGCTTCACCACTGGCGGCAGTCATTCCTAATAAATTAGGACACATACAGTTAGAGCAGTTTTTTGCTGAGCATTTGCAATAAAGTTGTTCGCGCTGCAATGCACCTAGGTTACAACACCATGAGTTAGAAGATATAGTAGATGGCACCTAGTAATGTGTTCTTGTGTAACATTACTCTTAGTCAGCACTCAAATGTCCAGCTCTAATGGATTAAAAGCAAAGACATCATTATGTCGAGATTTGGGCGCGCGTTAAGGATCCCTGGGTTTTCACAATGAACCCCTCCCCTAAAGCACACCTCGTAGCCGAGATGTAGCTTCGGCACGTTAAACCCCACAGTCAATCAACAAGAGAGCCCCACACAGGGCGCCAAATTCTGAAGCCTTTCTGTTAGGAAGAATGATGAGGCATTGGAGAGTCATTGCTCAACAACACTTGCTGCGGAGGTTAAATGGCTGACCCGCCAAGGTGGCTCAGTGAATAAGGCATTGCGAGCCCAACGATGCGGGGTCTGATCCCAGCTGCAGTGGCCAGTTTTCTGATGGAGGTGAAAAGCAAAAATGCCCACGCGTCAAGATTTCAGCACATATTTAACATCCCTATGCCGTCAAAATTTATCCGAAGCCCTCCACTACAGCCCGCTTCATAACCCAGCTGCACCTTAGGCGTGTTAAACCCCACACTGAACCAAGGCTTCAGGGCTAAGGCTTTACACAACTAAGCACAAGACTGCTGACTCAATCCTAGGCCCAGCAAGTTTTTTTTTCTTTGTGTGTGAGTGAAAATGAAAAATGGCCATGTGTACGAGATTTTGGCGCACAGTAAATATTACCAGGTGGTTTAAATTTACCCTTCACAATGGGGCGCCTCAGTCATAGCCATGTGTAGCTTCAGCACGTTGAAACCCCAAATATCTAAAGACTTCAAAATGTGAGCTAGGCAAGAGTAGCTACAGATTCATCTCAAACAAATTTGGAGAAATGCATACAAAGTCCAAAACTCTTAAGCACTTTGTCATATTGCTTGGAGCTGGAACTACATTCAGGTGAGCATCTGAATGCACCTGTGCAATGTGCGGTGATTGTTCACCTTGTGTTTGTTCACCATGCTCAAGAAGCTTTTTAATCACAAGGGGCAACTGACCGCTCCATTTTACAAAGCACTGAACTAACGCAAATGTTTTCTCCTCCCCAACAACCCACATTACGGTGAAGTTGTTCCTTCGAGACGTATTGGTACATAAGTTTGAAGAGAATGTCTCAGAGCCGACAGTAACGTTTTTATAAACAGTGATGTCATCGACAGTTAGGAAAAAACCCTGAAGTGTTTCTTTTGCTGCTGCACTTGTCCGACATGGTGATCCATGAAAAATGGTGCGATTGGGTGCCGAAACTTTCCTAAAATGAACACTGTCTAGCTTGCTCAACACAAACTCGGCAGGAGACTGAGGTTGAATTAGTTCGTAGAGCACACTCAATGCAGTGTTAACGCCAACCAACGTTGCAAGTTGCTTTGTAACTGCTTGTGATCCATTTTCAGGGCGCACGAGCTGCCCATTTCTGTCCTAAAAAAAATGCTCATGTAGCCCAAAGTGGGCCCCAGTTTCTAACAGAGTCAATGATATGTGTAAACTGGTGCCCATTAAAGGGACACTGAAGTGATATGTAAACATTGCGGGATTACTAGCGCAAATTATAGTCCGGAGTCCCCAGGCCATGTTTCGACCACTCTGGCCGCGTTTACGCGATTTTATTTAGTAGAAAAAGTAATTCGAAAATGCTATCCTCCTCTCTTTATGCTCGCCCATTTTCTGTGGCGATTTCGTGTGACGTCGGGAGGAGCCGAGCTAGCAATTGGCTGCGCTACTGCACGGCTCTCCGGCCTTCAGGCAGAGTCAGTCGGCCCAGCGTTTCGTCCGCCGGCCGCTGACGGGTCAGTTGAAACGAAGCCAGGACACGTTTGTGAATGTAAGAATGTGCCTTTCTTTACTTGGTTAGCTTGTAAACTGTATCTAGCTCCAAGTCAAGGTCGCTTCACACAAGCGCTGCACAAGCGCACATGCGGCGCTTCGCTGACTGGTACGCCAGTAGGAAAATATAAGGCCTCTTGAAGGCGGAAGAAGAGTCAGCGAAGTCAATATACGTACTAAGGAAATAAAATCAACTGATAATTTTACCCTAGAGCGTAAAACTAGGGTGTGGGAAGCATTTTTTTGCGCTGGGCGAACAAGCACGCGGTCAGCAGCACGACTACGCATCTTCGAACGCTTTTCCGTCTAAGAAATGCAATTGCTAGACGTGATATATTGTGGTAACTTGGGGGATGCTTACTGCACGAGCGCAAAACAACAAATAGTCACCTAAGCTGCTTGAAATGCCAAAACTAAATAAAAGTGTAAACTGGTTATACAATATATACCTTGTATTACCAAGGACAGCGGAGCCCGCCCTGTGGCCGAGTGGTCTAGAGCGCTGGGTATGTCATTGAAAGTGTTTTGCACGTCTCGAGTTCGAATCCTCACGGGTGCGTGCTTTTTTTTTTAAGTTACCTTTTTTGTTTTCCGCCGATGTTTTCTATACTGATTTCACCTTTTTTTGGGCCGCGACGTTCATTGCTCCACGAACTAGTTCACAGAATGCGCGCAGGCTGGCACTGGCGCGCTAGCGTGTTCTCGTTGGCGTGCTGTTGCCATAAGCACCGACTGCTTGCGGGCAATGGTCACAGGCCAGAATCAACAGACCCTTGGCCTGGTGCGAACACGCTTTTTACGATACAGGCATGAGTGAGGCAAGCTCCAAATATGGGGGAAAAGCGCATGGAATTTGAGCGTCTGCGGGGACGCGGAGGGGTTCATGCACTGCGTAAGCCTCGGCTAGTGAATGCAACGATTCCAAGCCGTCCTGGGAGGCTTATCTTACGCATTTTACAGCCGACAACACGCCAGAAGCGCGGTACGATGATTACTGAGATATTGAGAATGCCCATCAAAGAACACCATCGGTTGTGTTTTACAGAACCGAAACCGAAACCGAAACTTGTTTGATTGCTAACCTTGGGCATCGTCCAATCACGGTGCTCCCTCCTCCCAACGTCACAGCTTTAGTTGGTGCGGCCGCCGCAAACCGCGCATAGTAGTTTTTCTTCTTTTCCGCTGTGTAAAATAATTAACGATTTGTCAACCGGATAAACGATGAAAAGTGGGCTAATTTGAGCCAGTCTACGCAGTGCAAGCAAGAACGGGAGCTTGAAAAATTCACTTCAGTGTCCCTTTAAAGGAACGGAACCGCTCCCCATACAACACATGGTGATCAGTGACAAACGTAACCAAAAGTTGCTGTGCAACATCCACCTGTTCTTGAGTAATAGACTCTAAAATCAACGTGTAGATCGCACTAATCAGCAGGCCAAAGTGATTCAGGTATGCAGCAGGAAGAATATTAAGGAAGACCGGAAAGGAATAAAATAAGACCGGAAAGGAATAACGCTAAAATAAGGCTAGAATAATAATAAAATAAGACCGGAAAATAAGACCGGAAAGGAATAACGCCACTGTTTAACCGAACGCGGTGTTCTGTTAATATACTCTGGGGGTTTAATGACCAGACGCCAGCTGGTAACTAACTTGGCCTTATCGCCGAGATACCAAGGCCTCTTAAAGTGCCTAGGCTCAAACCAGAAACAAATGAACATTCTAACTACGCAAAGAAGCACGCAATGCATGTAAGCGACGACAAATCGACGACAAACGACAAAACTGTAGGCCCTTTCACGCCTTTTACTACACGGCCTGTCCGCACTGCAAGTTTCGCTTGTGGCTTCATACGCCGACTATTCCTCAATGAATACTTCTTTCCTGGTGGATAAACACGCAGAGACCTTTTCTTTGAAAGTGAGTGAAGTACTACTGGGTGCTCACAAAAAGAGCAACCATGCAAGCCATTAAATTGCTTAATGCCTTGCAGCATTGTCCTTGGAACAACGTCTACAGAAGACAGAGGAGCCGTGATATAAGAGACTATTTCTTCACCCGTTTCCGGATGCCGCCAGATCAGCCCATTTTTTGCTAGCGCCATCACCTCCAAACAGAAAGGCTTCAGAAATGTATTCATGTTGGGCTTTTCTCCCAACCACAACAGAGTCAAAATCTGAATTTTTTTGCGCATAAGAGGCGGAAGCTCTGGAATGACGCAGTGGACCGGCCAAGGAGATTTTGCCCCGCTTTTAAAAATTTTGAAACCCATCGCTATTCCAGAAAATAGAGAAATAATACTTGGAACAACCTCGAAGTTCCCGATACTTGGCGCCATCTACAATATCTTGTAACTCATGGTGTGCTGATTCATTAGGTGCTCTAGAAAAAAACTTGTATATCTGGTCATCTTCTAGGAATGACCGCAATGTGTCAGCAATCTGCATCTGCAGAAAACTGGCCTTTTTCTTGCAGGCCTGACCACAGTTAGGACAAACGCTTATTTCTTCTTCTAGGTACTCATGGCTGTGAAGGCAAAAAATGGCTGTGCACTCCACTTCCCCTCTTAAAATGTGACAAAAGTTTAAAGAACTTGTACGTGACCTCTGGAAGCGAGTTTGATGACGGCAACAAGTTTGAGATGGCACACAACAGTTGACCTAAACATTCTCTTGTTAGTCTAAACTTGAAAAAGAGGGTTAGAAGGACGAAGCAAACCTCAACATTTGTAAAACGGCTTCCCTCGTACAGATCGTGCTCACACGGGTGAGGCCCTCTCAAACAAGCTCAGTTAGTAGCATCCTCACTCTCTTGGGAGCTAGAGCATGTGTTCCTGTCCCTGTCGTCCCGGCCGTCTAGGGCTGTCGTTGCAGGTTGCAGGCTTGAGGTCGCAGGTTTGCTGCCCAACAATGCAGTAGGCACAAGGGTCAGTGCTGCATCACCAGGAGATGTGTCAGCTGCTGCCTCAAAAGTTGTGTCAACTCCTTCTCCAGGGGCTGCGTCAGCCGTTTCCCCAGGGGCTGTGTCAGCTGCTACCCCAGAAGCAGCCCAGCGGCGACGGTTCTGTCGGGGAACCTGGGACAGACGGGAATAGCAAGAAGTAAAATGTAGGGTAAATAACCCAAAAAGAGGCAAAAGTTCGCAGAAAAAAAGGCTCACATTGCAATTAGGGCAGCAAACTTTCCACTGCCTACTTAGCAGCAGGCAAAGGCTGCTTGCCAGCGCTTGACTTTCAGGAGAATAGAAAAACTGCAAATCAAGCTTTTTGGGACATGCATAAAAACCATAATCATGAGCTTGTCCTTTTTTTGTTAACAGCAGAGCTGTTGTAGCTGGCCGTAATTTGCGGCGCGTAACTCACTACAAATACCAGAAAAATTCCCAGTGCTGATGAGCCCGTGCGTTGCAGTGACCGCCGAATGTTCCCGACTTGCGTAGTGGCATTAGAAAAAAAAAAAGACTGGCGAAAATCCCGAAGAGCGCCTTCGTTGCCTTGCACCCAATGCCACAGCTGGCGCAACACCTGCTCCAGGGAACATTGACGCAACTCCAGAAATGCTGCCTCATGCGCTGTGCCCCAGCTGTCGCGAAGTGCTGCCGCCCATGTAATGCTTGGCATGAGGTACACGACATCAATGCATATGACAATGACTACTACTAGCACAGTTCAAAGCAATAACAGAAAATGTAAATAAACAATTTCAAACTTGCACAAAAGCATGGTGATATGTCATTAGTGCTCATGTAGAAAGAAAGCCTACAGCTTCGCTATGATTCCAGCCTTGTGTGACTTAATACCAGATTTGCCAGTTTTCCCCCAAATAACTTTTTAAATGCCAAAACAGTGCTGTATACAAATGAGTAAAGGTTGTACCTCGTATTTTCAGCACGTACTTGTTTATAGGGCCACTGATTTTTTATCTTAACATTTAGAAGCCGTTTTAGATTTTTGATACCTCCCAATTAATGCAAATTAGGATTTATTTCTTTCTGTATTGTGAATGGTCACAACGTACTAAAAAACACCTTCAACAAAAGTTGGCCTAAAACGCACAAAATACGTGTTCAGTTCAGGAATTAACAACAAAAGGAGCTGTGATGCTGTCTGGCACCACAGGCTTAAGTGTTTTTCTAGACTTAACACTCAAGCTAAACCTTTTTTTTCACATTGTAAGTATGCATAACAGAACACTGGTGGTATTGATCCATGTTATGTTTGCATTCGTCGCTGCAACTTAGTGCAATTGCAAGACAATCCATATAAAGGGCTTTACTTGTGTTTCAACATTGATAGTGTTTTGCAAGTAAATTCCATGCTTCCTTCTCAGAGGAATAAACTAGAACATCCTCCTTTGTCACTACAGTGGCTATTTTTTGCTATTTAGTCTCTACGGAAACATTTTCTGAGGTTGAGTTTGCATCTGCATACTGCTGCAGCTAGGGTTGCCGCATGGCCAATTTTGGATCGGCCCAACCGGTTTTTTCGACAGCACCCCGTAGCCGATCCGTCCTTAAAACCAGCCGCAATTGGCTGGTTTTTCAGCCACCGTGCTGCGATTTCTTTTTTTGGCGTTTTATAAGCATCAATTCAGCAACTATGGCTATAGCCCGTATTCAATAGCGATGCACGCATACAGGCAACCATGGGAGTGCGCCGTCACTGGTTACGTTGGGCTCTGCGGAATGGCGGTACTCGTCCGTGCTGAGCTCATGATATGGGTTGGACAGCCCGAGCTCTAGCCGGTTGAACGCAAAGAAATGTCTCGACTCCAATTTGAGTGCGATTAATAACATCTTTGTTGACAACACTATTGAGAATCGGGTTGAAACGGAGCAGGCGACGCACGCCGGTGATATTCTTTTCTTCGGAGTGCGGCCGCAGTTGCACAAGCCGCGCTATGTCAGTGGCTATTTCTAGTGTTGCCAAGCGAAGAAATTAACAGATAAACTTTTCAGCGAATACCAACTATAAATATGTCGACAAGCTTGTGCAAAGACACATGAGCAGAGAAAATATGCAGGCGACCGCGCTCTCTCAGATAGAGGTGGATGGATGCGAAAAGCAAAAAATAGAGATTTCGGTGCACGTTAAAAGATCGCCAGGTGGTCAGAATTATTCCTCCACTACGGTGCGCCTCATCACCTGCGTTGCGTCGGTGCGTTAAACCCCTAGGCTTTATT
>NW_027526460.1:164092682-164132682 GCF_048455015.1 Haemaphysalis longicornis
GACGGTGATCTAGGACGGGTATTTTGTGTAAACGTGAATCGCACGCGCCAGATAACGCTTCCAGGCTCCAGCGCGTACCGGTCGGTTCTTCTGGCTGCCTCTTCACCATTTGACATACTAGAAGGATGAGGATATTTCGGGTTATTTCCTTATTTCACATATATAGAACTTTGCATCCCGTGCCGTCGGCGTGTCGCGTGCACCGATTCTGCAATCTCTGGCGTGTCTTCCGCGGCCAACATCCAGCTCTTTTGAGCAGCTCTGGTAGCTTGGGCCAACAATTCCTAATAGCATAATACCAGTCTTAAGCTGACAGACCGCTGGAAGCCAGATGCTCGTTCAGCCAGTCACGTATATATTTTTTTGCACCAAGGATCAGCCCAGCCAAGAGGCCACCTTTTTATCTACTTTTCAGCGATCGACGCGTGCCTCCCTCAGCTTTTCGTTTTAATCTTTTCCGCAGCCTTCACGCAACCTCCGTTACCAGCTCCTAAAGCATGCGTTGCGCCATGGAAACTAGGTTCGATAAAGTAACACAAGCCTTGGTCGATGACCGGAGGACAGATGTCTCTTTGGGCCTCTGACATTAGAAAGATCAGAGCTCTAGTCAATGTGCAGGGAGAGGCAGCTGTTTGAAATTGTTCCGAATGCGTAAATGTGCCGCGCGTCTTGTGTCCGAACCCCTTCCGCCTCTTCAACTCGCGAGCCCTGGCGTAACTTATGTTATGACCTGAAATAAGCTCCCCGCTTGTTACATTGTTAAATTGGTTGAAAGAGTATACACAATCACCTAGCTATCTCGAATTAGGCTTGAAATAAAGAAAAAGGACGCTCTAGGCGAATGAAACCAACTGTCGGTTCTTCAATAAAATAAAATTGACAGTTGGGCTAGTTGGTTTTGATTCATCGTAAGTAGCGCTTGAAGTAGCGCTTCATCAAGATGTTCTTAGCAGACATCTTGACGAAGAGACAGAAAGGCAGTTTAGTGGGTAAGCTTTACGGGTGAGGGCGGGAAGGGAGGCTAACAAATACCTAAAACAAACTAAAATAAACAAACTAAAATATTAGTAAGCCATATTGATGCGGTAAAAGTTAAATAGTTCTAAAGCCTTCACACGTGGTTTGGTGCTGGCAAGGCCCAAAAAGACCCAAAAAGGCATCCACCCATCCATCCATCCATCCATCCATCCATCCATGCATCCCTCCGTCCGTCCGTATATTTATTTATTTATTTATTTATACATATATTTATATATACATATATATATATATTTATTGATACATAATGCCACGGCCCATCGATTCAGCGACAGCCTAGAAAGGAGCTCTACACTGAAGACTATCAATGCCGCCAATCCCACCACAGCACGAAACCAGATGCGCGTGTTCTGGCGCATGAAAGTGAAAGAAGACGAGCCTCGTTTGTGTGTGTCCCGCTCGGTACTGGCATCGCCATTAGCTCTGTGATTTAAGCCTAATTCTGGCATTAAACTAATTGCTTACGAGTAGCGAACCCCTACATAACGCTACATTTTTGGTGGAGGGTGCGGGTTGTGACCCCGTATGCGACAAGATGACAGCGTTGCTGGAGACGAAACGCCTCGCACGGAGCTGACTCCTGTTCACCAACGCAGCAGTCGTCGACTCCAAGGTGCTTCACCCGAATTCGGACTGCTGCCGGCGACAACCAGGGTAGCAAAAACACACATCATGACCTCAACTACGACGCAGACCGACTATGCCGTCCCAGGTCAGTTTGTCATCCATCAGCCGCGAACGCCGCCAATATTTAACGGCAATGTCTTTGAGGACGCAGAAGACTGGCTTGACCTCTATGAGCGCGTCGCGAGCTTTAATGGATGGGATGCACTGATGAAACGGCGACAAGTGTATTTCTCGCTCGACCACCTCGCGAGGACGTGGTTCGAGAACCACGAAAGGGAGTTCCCAACCTGGGACGAATTTCGCACTCGGTTTCTGGCTGCCTATGCCAGAGGCGACCGCAGGGAAAAGGCCGAAGCTGCGCTATACACAAGAAATCAGCGTCCCAATGAGAGCGTGACCATGTATTACGAAGACATGTCCCGCCTTTTCGGGCGTGCTGACCCAAACATGGCCGAGGACAAGAAGCTCCGTCACCTTATGCGAGGCGTTAAGCAGGAGCTGTTTGCCGGGCTAGTGCGCAACCCTCCGCGTACCGTTCTCGAGTTTATCAATGAAGCGTCGACCATGGAAAGGACGCTGGAGCAGCGCTCCAGACAGTACGACCGCAGTCAAAGCTGCACGTCGGTGGACGTACTCTCCGCTGCCTTGGCCACCAGCCCAGACGCATTGCGTGAGCTCATTCGTTCGGTAGTTCGGGAAGAACTTCGTCGACCGCAGCTGCCACCGGCTTTGCAGACATATGACTCGTTATCACAAGTACTTCGAGAGGAAGTGCGGCAAGCGGTTCAGGAACCAGCTGAACTCGACATGCCAGCATCTCGCAGCTCCGCTACATACGCCGCCACTCTCCAGCAAACCTCCCCCTACGCCGCTCCGAATGTCGCCGTCGCAACGCCTTCTCCGTACGCCACTCGGAACTTCGCCGCCCCAACGCCTGCCGCCACCTATGCCACGTCTGGTGACGGCGCCATGGCCCCTCGCCAGCCGGGATATCGACGCACCCCGGCGACCATTCGGAAGACGGATTTGTGGCGTGCACCGGATAGCCGGCCACTGTGTTTTCATTGTGGTGAAGCCAGCCATCTGTACAGGTCCTGCCCGTACCGCCGTGCCGGTCTCCGCGGTTTTCATCCCAACGCACCCTGCCCGCGATACGGTGAACGGCCACCTGAAATTCAGGAGTACCTGCTTGCACAGCATAATTGGTCGACGTCTAGTCGTGAGGAAACAAGGCCGTCGTCGTCACCTTATCGTTACCGGTCGCCAAGCCCTCGTCGCCCCTCCAGCTCACCCGGGCGCCGCTCGCAGAGCCCGCGTCGGGAAAACTGAGACCAGCGGCCTCTGGAGGTGGGGTCGCTGAACGGGAAGCCGGTGAAGATCCTCCACGATGCTCTCGACGACGTACCGCTATAGAACCGACGCCGACAGAAACCGACCGAAAACGAGCCACATCGAATCTTGCCGTGACTATTGACGGTTATGACGTTACCGCGCTAGTGGACACAGGTGCCGACTACTCGGTAATCAGCAGCAACCTGGCCGAGGAGCTCAAGAAGGTTCTCACGCACTGGAACGGACCCCACATTCGCACCGCGGGTGGTCATCTGATCGCGCCTACAGGTCGTTGCACAGCTAGGGTCGGCATCCGTGGCTACACCTACGTCGCTGACTTCATCGTACTTCCAGAGTGTTCCAGGGATGTAATACTAGGCATCGACTTCCTAGAAGCAAACGGCGCCGTCATTGACCTGCAAACATCTACAGTGACATTCTCGACAGCAGGAGCCATCGCTACAAACGACGCAGAAGGGGAAGTCCGCGTCCTCCGCGTAGTCGACGACAACGTAGTGGTGCCACCCCGCAGTAGTGTCGTCGTCTTCGTGAAAGGGGACGTGCCCGAATGTTGCGAACGATTAGTGGAAGGCAAGACGAACTTGCTTTTAGAAAAAGAAATCTGTGTTGCAAGGAGCCTTGTCCACCTGTGTGACGGCTGCACAAGTGTTGTGCTAACAAACTTTGGAAACAGGCTCCAACACGTCGCAAAAGGAACCGCCATCGCCTCGCTGTACGAGTTTGTTCAGTTGACAGAACTGCATGCAGAGGGGACAGACCGGACCGATGTACCGGCCCCGAAAGACGTCGTGGGATTAATTAACATCAACCCAGACCTCTCGCCAGAACAGAAAAAGCAGCTGACAGACCTCCTCGGGGATTTCCGTGAGTGTTTTTCAACTGCTTCAAAGGTCGGACAAACCCCTGTTGCCAAGCACCGCATCATTGTAGACGAAGCAACAAAGCCGGTATGCCAACACCCATACCGCGTATCCTACAAGGAGCGTGAAACCATCCAGAATCAAGTAAAAGAAATGCTACAAGACGATGTCATCCAACCATCGAAAAGTCCGTGGGCATCCCCTGTGGTGCTAGTCGAGAAGAAAGACAAAACTTTGCGCTTCTGTGTCGATTACAGGAAACTGAATCGTGTTACAAAAAAAGACGTCTATCCGCTCCCGCGCATAGACGATGCCTTGGACCGGTTGCGCACTGCCAAATATTTCTCGTCCTTAGATCTTAAAAGCGGATACTGGCAGATCGAGGTTGACGAGAGAGACCGCGAGAAGACCGCGTTTGTCACACCCGATGGGCTATACGAGTTCAAAGTCCTCCCATTCGGTCTATGCTCAGCACCCGCTACGTTCCAGCGAATGATGGATTCTGTCTTGGCCGGTCTCAAGTGGCACTCATGCCTCGTTTACCTTGACGATGTCATAGTGTTCTCCGCAACATTCGAAGAACATCTACACAGGTTGCGACTGGTCCTCGAAGCCATCAAATCGGCTAAATTAACTATAAAACCTGGAAAATGCAACTTTGGCTACAAGCAGCTGCGGTTTCTAGGACATGTTAGCTCCGAAGGAGTCTCCCCAGATCCTGAAAAGACGGCAGCTGTTGCAGGTTTTCCGAGACCAGCTGATAAAAAGGCCGTTAGGCGCTTTCTGGGCCTTGCTGCGTATTACAGGCGCTTCGTCGAAAATTTCTCGGATATTGCGGAACCACTGACACGACTGACCAAGGATGACGTCCCATTTGCGTGGCAAGAGGAACAAGAAGTGGCCTTCAATGACCTGCGTGACCGGTTACAAACAGCGCCAATACTTGCCCATTTCGACGAAAATGCTGATACGGAAATCCACACGGACGCCAGTAACGTCGGACTCGGCGCCGTCCTCGTTCAATGGCAAGACGGAGCTGAAAGAGTTCTAGCCTACGCCAGTCGAACTCTTTCGAAAGCGGAGTCGAATTACTCCACGACTGAAAAGGAGTGTCTTGCCGTCGTCTGGGCCATCATCAAGTTCCGACCGTATCTTTATGGCAGGCCGTTTAAAGTTGTCAGCGATCACCACTCGTTGTGCTGGCTTGCCAACCTGAAGGACCCATCTGGACGCCTCGCTCGATGGAGCCTCCGGTTGCAAGACTATGACATGAAAATAGTGTACAAGTCGGGACGTAAGCACAGTGACGCTGACTGCTTGTCCCGGGCGCCCATCGATTCAGCGAGCCCAGAAGCCGACGACGACGTTCCCTTCCTTGGGGCCGTTGCCGACTCCCGAATGGCCCAACTCCAACGCGCCGACCCTGAACTACTGCTGCTTATACAGCATTTAGAAGGCCTCGATGTCCGTGTTCCACGTGCATTTACTCGGAACATCTCGTCATTCCGTCTTCGGAACGGCGTGCTCTACAAACGGAATTTTGGGGATACGAAGGACTCGTTCCTACTGGTCATACCAACAGTCATGCGGCCCGAAATTTTGTACGCCTGTCACGACGAAACCTCGGCAGGGCATCTGGGTGTTAGCCGTACTCTAGCGAGGATTCGTCAGAAGTACTATTGGCCCAAATTGTTGCACACAGTTCAGCACTATGTTAAGACCTGCCGCGACTGCCAGAGAAGGAAGACTCCACCTCTGAAACCGGCAGGGCTACTTCAACCACTGATCTCCACCAGAGTTGCTGGATGGCGCCTCGAGCTCTCCGGCGCACGGCCGCCGGAAGTTCGAGCGCTCGTCCCGGAAGTCGGGCCGTTCCAGCATAGCGCATGCTACGCATGAGCATGGTTTCGCACGCATTCCGCCAAAAATGCCTGCTTGTTGCGCCGTAAACTGCACAAGCAGACCAGAGAAGTCGTCTGGGAAGACGTTCTACTTGGAAGTATTACAATATTCTGAACGACGTGCGTGATACGCAGCGAAACGCAAATGTCATATCAGTGTCGTTTTTAAGCTGGGGCTCTTGTTACGCAGATTCCCTCGCTCTAAGCCGGATTTATACCGGCGTTGGGTGGCAAACTTATACCCTAGTTAAGCCCGTTCTACATGGTGCGAATTTCACCTGCGAATTCGCAGCTGCGGCGCCGCTCGTGCGGCAAAACAATCTATTTTTGTTATTTTCATTGCTGCGACAAATTGGAAAATGGCAAGAGGCGTTCACAGGAGGCGTTCCGCTGTTCCAAACATTTGGCAGTTTAGCCACAGCAACGAGAATGGATCGTCTTGCCGCACGAGCGGCGCCGCAGCTGTGAATTCGCAGGCGAAATTCGCACCATCTAGAACGGGCTTTACACGGCGAAAGTAACCGCAGTTAAGTTTAACCGTGGTTACTAAACTTTAACCGCGGTTATCGCCAACTGCGGTTTTGGATGTTGCACGCGAAATTGCAAGTTTGGTAACCGCAGTCACTTGATTATGAGCGCAACAAAAATAAATTACGACTCTTTTAACTTCACGATAAAAAAAGAGAAGCAGTGTAGACAAAAAGAAATATCGTTAAAGCATTCGCTTCTGACACAAACGCAACGCACTCGTGCGCGGCGAGAAGAGGGGCTTCCCCAACAGCTCGCAACCGGCTTGGTTTGCTTAGGTCTGTTCGGTGTTGGGAACTTTCATCTTAGCATCGCGGTAGACAACTGCGAATTACAATCCATAGCACAATTTTTCACCGCACTAACATCCATTTTCTCGAATGCGGAAGTTCTTTTCCACGATCAGATTGATTTCGAAGAGCGGCGATGCGATAAGCTGTTGCTGCCGTGGTCTGGGACGGTTCGGGCCGCAAGCAGTGCCGTGCGGGCAGGCGCGCCGGCGTGTTTACAGGCACGGCCGACGCGCGCGCCGATCGTTTCCGTGTGCTTTGAAAACGCTTCAAGATTGCCTGCTATATCCATTTCTGGCGGACGACGCGCGGAATTTACAAATTTTGCACGGCATTTGTCGTAGTTGATCTGGCGGATCGGGAAACGAGCCGCTGCTGACGGGCAGTCGCGCTGATTGCGAGAGCGATGCAAAGAACGTAAGCGCGTCTTGGGGACAGCTTTTGGGCGCCCGCTATTTGAGAACCTTTGTCTCTTCCGAACACCAGGTGATTTTTTTTTTTTTTTCGCCTCCGCTGATGCGCCGCCACTTGCGTCCGAACTGAATTGTGCGATTTTGAGCACTGCGGCTGCAGAAAGTGCGGTTAGCGTGACCGAACTGAGGTGCCAAGCTCAGTTTGCGCTAACCATGGTTAGCGACGTAACCGCAGTTTCGTCTGTCGTGTAACGCATCAAACTGCGGTTTTGTCTAACTGCGGTTTGCTTAACCGTGGCCAACTGTGCCCGTAGCTCTCCATCCCCAGGCAGCAGGCTCTGCAGTGACCACTTTACTGACAACTGTTTTGACAGAACGGGCGCACGAACTCGGCTACAGCCTGTCGCCGTGCCCCCGTTGTTTTCTTTCTTTCTAGCATAAATAATTTCTAGCATAAATCCCGTTAGAGCTGCGTCGTCTCTCAAACCAAGACCCAAGTGACATTTTCGATTGATTAATTGATTGATTGATTGTGGGGTTTAACGCGCCGACGCAACGCAGGCTTTGAGGCGCGCCGTAGTGGAGGGCTGCGGATTAATTTTGACCACCTGGGGACAAGTGACATTTTCGTTCTCCTTTGCAATTAAATTCTGCTTCATATTAACGTCGCATATTTCGGTATAGCATATGTTGCGATCAACGCAATGTGTATAGCCAAAATGCAATAAAGTGAGAACAAAATGCCAAAATCCGCCAATCGGGACGCTTATAAGCGGTTGAAAATCATAGCAGACGCCCGACTTCCGGGACGAGCCGTTCAACTTCCGGTGGCCGTGCGCGCGCCCGGCCGCGACAGCGGCGAAGCGCCATCCAGCAACTAAGTGGAGATCAGTGACTTCAACCGATCAAGCCACCTAATGCGCCTTTTCAACAAGTCGGCATGGACTTGCTGGGGCCATTTCCAACGTCGACGAAGGGTAATCGATGGATCGTGGTCGCGACTGACTACCTCACACGGTATGCGGAGACAGCGGCTGTCGTACGAGCAACCTCGGCTGAGGTAGCACAGTTTTTTGTGCACAACGTCGTTTTGAGGCATGGGGCACCACAGGCCGTCATGACAGAGGTACAGCTTTCACGGCGGACCTCATGCAGTCCGTTATGATGCTGACGCACACCACCCACAGGCGGACTACTGCATACCATCCGCAGACCAACGGCTTGACGGAGAGACTAAACAGGACCCTCGCCGACATGCTTTCCATGTATGTTGACGTGGAGCACAAAACCTGGGACGAAATTTTGCCATACGCCACGTTCGCCTACAACACGGCAGTTCAGGAGACCACAGCAATTACTCCTTTCCAATTAGTTTACGGCCGCACCGTTACTACCACCTTAGATTCCATGCTACCGGTTCATGCAGATGAAGAGAACATCGACATTGATAACTTCGTGCAAAAAGCGGAGGAAGCACGCCAGCTAGCACGCCAGCGGATCCAACGTCAGCAGTGCGCCGACGCAGCTCGCTACAATCAGCACAGGCGGTTGGTGTTTTACGAGCCTGGAGACGCTGTCTGGGTTTGGACACCAGTGCGCGCGCGCGGACGTTCAGAAAAACTACTGCGTCGGTACTTTGGCCCATATAAGGCCGTGCGCCGCCTAAGTGACGTCAATCACGAAGTTATACCGGACAGTAGCGCTTCTTCCTCGCGACGCAGGACAACTTCCGAGGTCGTACACGTCGTGCGAATGAAGCCTTACTATGACAGAAACTGACCTCACCCTCATCAACAAGAGCGAGAAATTTTGGCTGACGCCAAAACTGTCGTGTTACCAGTTTGACGGCAACCCGCTGCACCATCTCGTTTTGCTATGATCGTCTACAGCCACAGCCTAGCATCGAGACGATGCTATCTTAGAAGAGGGGGCAAGGGGGCAATGCCACGGCCCATCGATTCAGCGACAGCCTAGAAAGGAGCTCTACACTGAAGACTATCAATGCCGCCAATCCCACCACAACACGAAACCAGATGCGCGTGTTCTGGCGCATGAAAGTGAAAGAAGACGAACCTCGTTTGTGTGTGTCCCGCTCGGTA
This sequence comes from Haemaphysalis longicornis, assembly GCF_048455015.1. Classification (NCBI taxonomy): domain Eukaryota; kingdom Metazoa; phylum Arthropoda; class Arachnida; order Ixodida; family Ixodidae; genus Haemaphysalis; species Haemaphysalis longicornis. The sequence continues at coordinate 164,101,792 of NW_027526460.1, forward strand.
CTGGCATCGCCATTACCTCTGTGATTTAAGCCTAATTCTGGCATTAAACTAATTGCTTACGAGTAGCGAACCCCTACATAACGCTACAATATATTTATATATATATATATATATATATATATATATATATATATATATATATATATATATATATATATATATATATATATATATATATATATATATATATATATATATATATATATATATATATATATTATTTATTCACTCATTTATTCATTCGTCCGTCCGTCCGTCCTCTAGGTACGCCTGCCACCTGTTCATGAGGACGTGTTCCAGCGCCTTCCCCACGCAGGACGTCAGAGAGATCGGGCGCAGATTCTCGATACCCGGGGGCTTGCCCGGCTTGGGTATCAAGATCGTCTTCGCCGTCTTCCAGCACCTGTTGAACAGGGCCGTCAGGCTGGCGAGCGACGGCTCGTTCAGATGCTTGAGTACCTTGTTCGTCACGCGATCAGGGCCCGCGGCCGACCGGCAGTTCAGCTCCTGGACCGCGACGCGAACCTCCCAAAGTTCGATGTCTCTGTCCAGCTCCTCGTTGGCCGGACCCCCGTAGTCGGGGTGGGCATAGCTCGGCAAAACTGGATGCCACTCACACTCACTCAAAAAATGTATTTATACTAAAGCACTCACTCGCACTCACGCCCGCCACTCCGCCCTCACTACTCGCTCTCACTCACACTCACGCTCGCCCCTCCGCTCTCACTACTCGCACTCACGCTCTCCACTCGTCCCCACCACTCGCACTCACTCGTGCTCACGCTCACCACTCGTCCCCACCCCTCACACTCACTCGCACTTACGCTCGCCACTCCGCTCTCACTACTCGCACTCACTCGCGCTCACCCTCGGCGCTCGTCCCCAACACTCACACTCACTCGCGCTCACGCTCACCACTCCGCCCTTACCACTCGCACTCACTCGCGCTCACGCTCACCACTCTTCGTCACAACTCGCACTCACTTGCGCTCACGCTCACCAGTCGTCGTCACCACTCGTACTCACTCGCGCTCACGCTCACCACTCCGCCTCACTACTCGCACTCACTCGCGCTCACGCTCACCCCTCATCCCCACCACTCGATCACTCGCGCTCACTATTCGTCATCACCACTCGTACTCACTCGCGTTCACGCTCAACACTCCACCCACACCACTCGCACTCACTCGCGCTCACGCTCACCCCTCGTCCCCACCACTCACACTCACTCGCGCTCACTATTCGCCGTCACCACTCGTACTCACTCGCGTTCCCGCTCAACACTCCGCCCTCACCACTCGCACTCACTCGCGCTCACCACTCGCACTCACTCGCGTTCACGCTCACCATTCGGTGTCCCACTCGCACTCACTAACACTCACGCTCACGACTCGCATTTCCTATTTACACTCCCTCGCACTCGAACTCACCCCTCGCAACGGCCACTCACACTCACTCGTACTCACCACTCGCTTAATTCCTCCACTCACACGCACTCGCCACTCCCATCGCCCGCTTACGCTCACTCACGCTCACTCACAACCGCCACTAATCCGCATTACAACTCGCTTTGTTCCTTTGCAGAACGGGAATTTAATTTTAACTTCGCTTTGTTTGTAAACCACATGAATCGTTCCATTTTGTGGAGACCTTAAATGTGGCCATATTGACACCGACACCACAGTGATGTCGTTACATGAAGCGAAAAGGAAATTCGGTGTTTTAAAGGGACACTGAAGTGATTTGTAAACAATGCGGGATTACGAGCGCAAATTGTAGTCCGGAGTCCCTAGGCCCTGTTTTGACCACTCTGAGCACGTTTATGCGAATTTATTTAGTAGAAAAATCAATTCGAAAATGCTGTCCTCCTCTCTGCACTCTCGCCCATTTTCTGTGGCGTTTTCGTGTGACGTCAGCAGGAGAGGAGCTGGCAATTGGCTACGCTACTGCACGGCTCGCCGACCTTCCGCGACCGAGTCAGTCGGCCGAACGTTTAGTCCGCCGGCCGCCGACGGGTCGTCGCAATTCGCTGGATCAGTTGAAACTAAGCCACGACACGTTTGAAAATGGAAGAATGTGCCTTTCTTTACTTGGTTAGTTTGTACACTGTATCTAGCTCCAAGTCAAGGTCGCTCCACACAAGCGCTGCACAAGCGCACATGCGACGCTTCGCTGACTGGTACGCCAGTAGGAAAATATAAGGCCTCTTGAAGGGGGAGAAGAGTCAGCGAAGTCAATATAGGTACTAAGGAAATAAAATCAACTGATATTTTTACCGTACAGCGTAAACCTAGGGTGCGGGAAGCACTTTTTTTCGCTGGGCGAACAAGCACAGCGGTCAGCAGCACGACTACGCATCTGCGAACGCTTTTCCGTCTACGAAATGCAATTCCTAGACGTGAGCTATTGTGGAAACTCGGAGGACGCTTACTGCACGAGCGCAATACAACAAATAGTCACCTAAGCTGCTTGAAATACTAAAACTAAAAAGTGTAAACCGGTTATACATATATACCTGATATACCTACCTCCGGGCAGCCTCCACGCGTGGCCTAGTGGTTTGGAGTGCTAGGTATGTCAACTCAAGTGTTTTGCCAGTCGCAAGTTCGAATCCTCGCGGTTACATGTTTTTTTTGTTTTGTTTTATAAGTTCACTTTTTCGTTTTTCGCCGATGTTTTCTATACTGAGTTCATCTTTTTTTGGGCCGCAACGTTCATTGCTCCACGAACTAGTCCACAGAGCTCGCGCAAGCTGGTACTGACGCGCTAGCGAGTTCTCGTTGGCGTGCTGTTGCCATAAGCACCGACTGCTTGCGGGCAGCGGGCACAGGTCAGAATCAACAGTCCCTTGGCCTGGTGCGAACACGCTTTTTACGATACAGGCATGAGTAAGGAAAGCTCCAAATATGGAGGAAAAGCGCATGTGTTTGAGCGTCTGCGGGGACGCGGAGGACGTTCATGCACTGCGTAGGCCTCAGCTAGTGAATGCTACGATTCCAAGCCATCCTGGGAGGCTTATCTTATGCATTTTACAGCCGACAACATGGCAGAAGCGCGGTACTACGATTACTGGGATATTGAGAATGCCCACCCAACGAGGCCATCGGATGTCAAACATGTTGTTTTACAGAACCGAAACCGAAACCGAAACTTGCCTGACTGCTAACCTTGGGCATCGTCCAATCACGGTGCCCCCTCCTCCCAACGTCACAGCTTAGTTGGTGCGGCCGCCGCAAACCGCGCATGACAGTTTTTCTTCTTTCGCGCTTTGTAAAATAATTACCGATTTGTCACCCGGATAAACGATGAAAAGTGTGCTAATTTGAGCCAGTCTACGCAGTGCAGGCAAAAACGGGAGTTTGACAAATTCACTTCAGTGTCCCTTTAAGAGCTTCACATTGGCTATGGGGCGTGCCCCATAACAATCGCTAACTCCGAAAAACTTGATTCAACTGACAAAAAATCAAACCGTTCTCTTAAGAGAATTAAAACTCGAAGCTTTCTCCCGTGCAAACTGAGTCAAAGCCTCAGTTTAAAATCCAAACGGATTCAACAGTGTCGAAATGGCGAAATCGGATAGACGTCGGCTTCATATTGCGGGGGACCCAAGCGCGATTCGCACCATGGGAAAGGTTTTTTTCTTGAGGCGCTTGAAGTGCCTTCGCTTATCATCATCATTGCTTTGTGAAACCCACCATAAAGATCGCTTTTCTGCGGTGCTTTTTACTCAGACGCCGACGCCACCAGTGAGGAATGGAAAGCTTCATTTCAAAAATGGCGAAGCTTGCATTAGGTCGTGAAAGGCTTGAACCCACATCGAGCTGAGTGATTTCTTTCTATGAAAGCATTGATTGGCCCACTAACACGCATTGCATTAGGTTCGAAATTATTTATTTGCATGTTGCCAGAATGCAATCCGGGAGTTGTTTTCGAGATGTGCGATTTATGACTCTTCGGAGCACCCAAAGGTAGTCGTGCGTACTAGGATTAGGTCTGAAGCCGGTTAGCGATGGATGAAACCAACCAGTGCACTCGAGATGGAACTGAAGTCGGTTGTTAATTAATCGGTCGATGACCTTGCACATGATAGGAGTTAGTGAAATAGGTCGCAGATTTTCAGGTTTTCGCGGGCGTCTTTACTAGGCTTCGTGATGGGATGAATGATGGTCGTCTTCAAGTGCTCGTGGACTTGTCCCGTTTCCCATGATTCGTTGACAACACCCAGAAGGTAGCTTCATGGCCGTGCGTTGGCAGATTGCGGAGATCTTGCCAAGTGATTTTATCATGGCCTGGAGCGGATCTAGATTTGCCTTGAGCGAGCGCAACGTGAAGTTCTCCCAGGGTAAAAGGAGTGTTGAGTTCGTCTAGAAGGTGTGGTATGTCTATGTCGGGAAGAGATTTTAGTGCCGTTTTATCCTTCGTAGCATGCGGAAAGAGAGTCTTGATAATAGTTTCATCTACGTCGTAATAGTCAGACTGCAGTCTCATTTCGTCAATGATAGGAAGCTTTGCTTTACCACAAAGGCTGCGAAAGATGCCCCATTATAAGTGAGAAAGGCATCTGTCTCTTGCCGGAGCCGATGGCAAAGATTTGGCCAGTTTTCACTTTGTAATGTCTTTTGGTAATCGTTGATTTTCTTGTATAGTCGTTTCAGTTTAATGAGGTCAGGGTGACGTTTGCCACGTTCTTGATACTACCTGGTGGGACATTGAGCCGTTCGGAGCAACCTATGCATATGGATATCTGGGTTCTCAACCTCAACCGTGCCGATGACTGATTCGGCAGGAGATGTACGAGCATCGGAGTCGTTATTTATGAACTCGAGGAGGTCCTGTCTGGAGTTGATTTGAAAGCAGGTTCGAAAGCGATTCCAGTTTGTTACGGTATAGGCCTCCTGCGCTGGAGTGTAGGCGACGTTCAGGTGTATGCGGTGTATTTTTCGTTTCAAGCTTCAGCAGACCAGCTCACCCTTCTGTCCGGACTGTAACTGTCCCGAATATATTTACCATGTCGTATGTGTGTGCAAACGATATGACGAACCAAGACGCTCCTTGACAGTGACTTTGGGCAGGCTACCGACATCGTGTCTTACGTTGAGTGATGTGCTTGGCCCCTGGTCATGCGCAAAGATGGCTTCACGTGCGACGAGGGCCTTCCTAAGCTTCCTTCGCAGTTCAGGCCTAGTTCACAGACTTTAACAGTGCCGAGCATTGATTCGACATGTGCTACAGGACCGTGACCGTTACCTTTGCGCTCTCAAACTCTTAGTGGCGTCCCAGTGAACATTTCGGGGCTGTGTTCACCGTGACTACTAGGTTGGCTGTCAAAGTGTTATGATTGCTCGTGGTCGCTCCGCAGTTTCCTGAACTGTGCTCAATTCAAAGTGAACCTTCATCCATTGCGTGTTTACCCCTTCTTTTATTTTTAACCTGACCTTGTGATCTCATGACCACGTGTAGTCGCTCCGCGGTTGCCTGAACTCTGCTAAAATTGAAAGGGAACATTTCCCCAGTGCGTTAGAATATTTCTCTAGTGTGTTTTAACACTTCTTTCATTTTTACCTTGAACTACTGAACTCTGTCTACAGACCGCTTGTCGTTTTTTGTTTTTCTTTTTTTTTCATTTGTGTCATTATTCACCTGACGTAGCATGTTAGGCTATCTGTTGGACATACCTCGTCAGTACCATTAAACTGCGTTCTCTCTCTCTCTCCTGCGCTGGAGTTTTGGCGACACGCATAGTTGCCGACGCCTCTGGGTAGTACAAAAGCAGACGATCCTCGCCGCCCTCCACGTGTTTTCAATAACAAGCCAGAGTGAAAGTTGGTTGTACTTAGTTTAATCGCTTTGTGGCGCGTTTAAATGACTCTAGAATGTATGAAATAGCCCTTAAAGTAGCTGCAGAGGCTAAACAAAATAATATCCGCTAAAACAAGCCGATTTATCGGCTTTCTTTTGAGCGAGCTGTCGCGGTCGTCGCGGCGTGGGGCAGTATCGCCAGGTCGGGTGGTATAACTTCCTGACGACCATTACCGTTTTTTCTTCTTGCGTGCGGTCGACAAAGGAAAGTTCACGAGTAGCATAAACAGGGAACGCTGCTGGTAACTGCGAAAGGTTGTTTCGGCGAAAGCAGGGGTTTCCCCAGGCATAAAATCAAGGGGGGGGGGTGTCTCAATAGCTCTGGAGGGGGGGGGGGGTTAACACCAGCTAACACCAGCGAAAACAAGCAGGGACTATGCGCACAGTGTTTCGTGAAATTTTGCCTTATAAGATCTTGCAGCCTGCCGTGCTGCTATATCTTCTGGATCATTGTATTCATCTTTCGCTTGCGCTGAAGGGCGCGCACAGACACGCCAACCGGCACGTGATCCTTGCCGAAACTGAGGGACCAAGCTTCGGCAAAGCAGCCGTTACACCTCACCCGCCTCGTCACGTAATTCGCTAGCACTGAAGCGCACGCACAGACGGCCCCGCCTTCGATGCTCCGAGCCAGCGAAGGGACGAGAAGGAAGAACACAGCATGCACGCCTGCGGCTGAAGGTCACTTGGTACGCGACGAATGACCTTGAAAGATGTAGAGTAGTAAAGCTTCCGCTCTAAAAACCTCGGTAGGGACGGGGATCCAACTTGTGGACGTGGGGTGATAGAGCACTATGCAATGTCCACGCCGCAAAAAATAGTGCAGTCGCTGTGCTTTAAACATGAGCTAAACGGCGACAAATTGCCAAATGAAGCCAAAACGAGCGCCCGCTCACCAGCGTGTGAATCGGGGAGGTTAGACGAAGGAAAACAGACACTATACAAGCGCGGCCCCTCACGGCTTGAGAGCGCGCCAGGAAAAGCGTTCAAAGTACGTCAGGTAATTTAGGCACCTTGTTGTTTGGGTCCTCAGTCCCACGACCTTGCTTCCGGCTTAGTTGGGGTTATAGTAGATGAGTTGCGTGAGCAGGTTTTTTTACATTTAATTACTCGGGCCCCCAGCGTTACACACATTTCATTTATAGGAAGATACACAGTCGCGTTGTTAACGCTCGTCAAAATGGCTTTCGGAGCAAACTGCAGACGGCCAGAGATGGGTAAAGCTAACCTGCAACCTACCGTTCAACATGGACTAGCAATTTTAATTCTACTACGTGCATCCAACGCATTCAATCGTGCATCACTCGAAAAGGCATTAAAAGTACCATACGCATAATCTGAAAAATTGGGCATGTTTGTACTGTCAGCCGCAAAAGTTTGCGGGGTGTGAAGCGTGTGACGGTATGGGGCAAATCTGCATCATCGCGGCATCTGCCACCAGAGACCACCGGTAAGGGGTTCAAGAAACTTACGAGCCAGTAGCGCCTTGTAAATTGCTGTGCCCACTTCGTTATCAGGTATCTCTGGTCACTGGTTGACCAGAAGAATAGTAAGATTAACGCTTGGGGACATGCAGGAAACGAGCTACCCTAATGAGAGAACCAACGCGGGGGCGAGATACCCAGCTCAAAATAGGAAAACCAAGTAAACATGTTATGGGCATGAAACATCGATGACTAGAAAGCGGGGTACCGTCACGGTAACAGAGTGGCTATTAAGAGATGGAACTGGAAGGAATGGAAGACCATTAACTCATTGAAGGGGTGAAATCAGAAAAGTTTGAGATAAAGAATCGAGTAGACCTCCACAACACAGGAATAGCTGGGAGAAATAGGGAGGCCTTTGTCCAGCAGTAAACATAAAGAGGATGGCGGGGGTGATAATGGTCATGAGGACACTGACTGGCCGAGTAGGTGACAGCGAAGACTCTCAGGCACTCTCATTTCAGCCAGGGCGAAAGGCCTCGCAGGCACGCGGCTAAGGGGCTGATACGTTTGCAATCTCGAAGGGGCCTGCGAGGGAATCGGAGGGAATGCGATTGGCGAAGGTGCACATAATTCAATCGCACTTTACCCTGGCTAACCGGCGCTTGATTCTTCCGGTTGGGGGTGGCCTGTGCCAGTTTTGCCAGCGGTGAAGGACCAGGGTCACTCGCAGCGTTTCCTTGCAGTTGCCTTGACTCATTTAAAGGAATCTCGTACACCTCATAACCTGCAAAAGAGAATACGGATCGTCGTGAGCAGTGTTACACACATCACCAGAAACTTTGGCTGAAAAAGCGAGCGATTCGTCCGTGTACGACGCTTAAAGTGACTACTGAGGCCTACGCTAAAGCTTTCGTTAAGAAACAAACCTCTGGCGTAGACGGGCCAATGAATACCTGCGAGAGTGCCAAGACATTGAAAGGGGCGTTCCCGCCTCTTGAAACATTGAAGGGTGATTAAAAAAGATACCTTTGAAGCGCCGCCGGCATGTGATCAAAATAACGCAAGCCTGTCGGCGTAGTTCGTTTTTGCTTTCCAACGGGCCCCACTTGGCGTCTTCACGTCGAAACAAAGGTATTCAAGGCCGAGTTACGATAGGTCTTAGGTGAGGCGATGCTTAACTCCAGTGAATCGTCCGGCTGTGTCCTGGCCTTGCTGAACGGGTCCAGCTTCGCCAACTACACGCGACGTGAACACCCCATCAACTCTGTACAGGTCACAGTGGCAAACGCCCTAAATTTTCCGAGTATTTGCCATCCCGTGCATAATGCAGGTCAGCCCTGCGCAGAATCAATAAGGGAAATGTTTGGAAGATTCATCGCTGGACCTTTACAGGGGCCACGGAGACAAAGTACGCCATTCTTTAATTTGAAAGAACGAGGCTTCAGGACCTCACTCAGCTACATTACAGTGACGAAAGACGTTTTTAACCCAAAAAAACCCAAGACGCATTGAAAAAGTTTCAAATTTCGGCTAGAGTGACGTAATATGGGCAGGAGTAACGTACAATGGGTCATGACTAAACAAAATAATCATAAGTGTGTTAACCGTACTTTGTCATTCCGGGGATACTATTCAACGAATTATTAGGCCACCTTACAATCGTCCAGTCATGTTTCTTGGCTATATTTCAGGCCTACGGTCGAAGCGAACAACCGACATTCTATAAAGCCATAGAAACTTCGCTGGAAAGTATCAGGTAAGGCGTCACTGCTTAACATGCTTTCATTTATAGCTTCCTTAGTTGAGCGGAGTTTACGGTAAAGTTGGGGTTATTGTTATCAGGAGGAAGGCGTCTTATCAATAAACTGTTTTCATGGACCCTCTAGGATGCGTAAGCATCATATTTTGTCTCATTTGCGAATTTGAGTACTTCCCGACGCGAACGCATACTCCGGTTTAAAAAGCCTTTTGTTTCGCGTTCCTCGCACGCTTCTTGCTATCCCCACACCTTGCCAACCTTGCCTTGTGCTCTGACTGTCTCAGCGGCCACCTTTGACCGCGCAGCGGGGCACTGGCTGCCTGAAGCTCTATTCGAAGTTCCCAGTCTAAGAATACCACCGCCACCATTCCCATTCCATTCTCTTCCGCCGCCTGTATACTCGGCCCTATACTAGCATCACAGTCCATTTAACGTAACGCACCATCGCGCTCCAGAGGCAACGCGACGCGTCTGTACGAGTCCGAGCCATATTTATTACCGCGGAAGCAGCGAGCCGTCGCCACCTAGACTACACTTCGCCGTACACTTCGCCCTAGTGTACTACGGTAATGTAGTATACTACGCGTGCGCGAGCACCGACACACACAAAATACAAAAACAAAAACACCCATACGCCCACGCAAGCGTTTGCAAAGGGGCTGGTGCCTCCCCACTGCAATTTTGTTGCGAGCCACACTGTGTAAGATACTCCCCGGCACGAAGAGGAAAATGTATCACACGATTGGCAAGCGCATACACAAGATAGATCGTAAATTAAGACCACACGTGACCGCCGCGTTCGCTCAGTGGCTAAGGCGTTGCGCTGCTGAGCACGAGGTCGGTGGTTCGATTTCCGGCTGCGGCGGCCACTTTTCTCATGAAGCCGAAAAGCAAAAGCGCCCGGTGTACGAGGTTTCGGCGCACGTTAAAGGTCCCCAGGTGGTCAAAATTGATCCGGGGCCCTCCACTACGGCGCGCCTCATCGCCTGCAATGTGTCGGTGCGTAAAACCCCACAACCAAGGAATCAACACCACACATGAGAGTACTTTGAAGTTCTGCCAAAACTTAGTGCAGATACGTCTCCAGAACGTGCAAATGGCCTCGGTGGCTTTCACTTGAGGGCCGAATTGGATGCAATTCTCCGACTGAGCTCGCATAGCTGCTGAGGTCAGTTGAGGCAAGCTGACCTCGACTTGGGTTCAGCACGGTACACCTACGCCAACCTCACTCTGCTCAGCCCTCTTTTTAAACTCGTTTCAACCTGAACAAACAAATCAGTTGCCTCACCGCATCTTACTCCTAATGTTTTCGTCGAAAATGCGACCACCTTTGTACAAGTGTGTCGAATACTCAAGTAAGTGATGCAGCATGAGGCGCCTTTATATTATTCAGGTTCACTTTGTTTCAATTTTGTTGCACATGCATGGTCATTTAGGGGTGAAACCCCTTATGGAGTCGGGCTTCGGCGTCTCCTGTCGTCATCGTTTTATGTAGCCACGGTACTGAAACACCGGGACACTCGTTTTCCAACGCCTCGGGCTAGAACGTGATCGATCGATTGTAGGGTTTAACGCGCCGACGCAATGCAGGCGATGAGGTGCGCCGTAGTGGAGGGCTCCGGATTAGTTTTGACCCCATGGGGATCTTTAACGCGCATCGAAATCTCGTACACAGGACCATTTTTGCTTTCCGCCTCCATCCGAAAAGCGGGCGCCGCGGCTGGGAATCGAACTCGTGTCCTCGTGCTCAGCAGCGCATCGCCTTAGCCACTGAGCCACCGCGGCGGGTCGCGATAGAACGTAACGCGTACTAAAAGAACGCTCCGGGACACTCGTTTTCAAACGCCTCGCACTAGAACGCTTCGTGCTTGAAAGACGGCAGACTTTTGCAGCACAGCTGCATACCTCTGCCCCCCTACGGTTTAATTTCCGCTGGGCAAAAACACCAATGCGCCAAACGGTTTCATCTCCGCTGGGCAAAAACGCCAAGGCGCCAAGGATACACTTATACAATGCATGCCTTGGCCCTTCCCTGCTGTCACGTTAGTGGAGACGGCCCGGTTTCTTTCGTGATAGGCGCCTTGAATGCTTCCCTTATAACACTCTTAGGAGGGTGCATATAAACAAAAAAAAAGAACCCACAAAGGCTGGTTTGTCTTGGGTTTCATAAGTACCTTCCCGAGTTTGTTTAAATTTCTCACGAGACCTTGAGAAAAAAAATGAGTTTAAAGGGCTGGATTGAGAGCAGAAGTGCATCACCTTCACTACAATCCTTTTTTTTTGACCCAAAAAGACTCTCTAAAGACATTTTCTTTAGTCTGACTAAGCACAGAAGACTTGTTGGCGTTTAGGCATGCAGTTGATTGGAACATGTGCAAAATCGAATAAATGCACTAAAACAAATTTTTACATGACAAATATTTGTGGTGTAGAAATCACAAAGCAGAATTGGGGGACGAATTTTCTAAAACTACGACGGTCACTTTGATACAACGCGGTACTGGCGTGCGGATGCTCGTACTATTTACTGGTTGAGGAGTCGCGTGGAGAGGTCATGAAAGCGTGGAAATTGCGTGGGGCGTCCAGAGGAGGACCACCTTGTCAGGGATGAAAAATACGCTTGAAACGATGCTTACTTTTAAAACAAAGCGTTCTTTTCCCATGCCGCAGCGTAGTTGCTATATTCTTTCTCATGGCATGTTGGCCTGGCCTAAGTTTTTCTTTAAGGCGAGTATAGTTTGATTCGTTTTACTCTTTCGATCTGCTTTAAGCTGACGTGACCTCAGATTTACTGGCTCGGGTTTAGGCAATAAACTGCGTACACCCTGCACAGATTATACGCCCTCCCTTGGGCTCAACGTAGGCTGCACGCACCTTGCTTAAAGGAACAGATATGCCATACCAGTAAAAATTACTTTCACACGCTTTACGAATTGAAAAAAGTATAGTCGGCGTTGACCCTTATGGTCACAGCGCCTATTGCCAGCCACACCATATTAAAAAATCCAGAAACCGTTGATAAACTGGAAAATAAACAAAAATAATAAGCTATTTCACACTGTTAAAGCGGATGACCAGCGAAGATTTCAGCACACGACAGAAATTAGCTGAAAGGTATGAGCAAATTGTATTTCTAGTGAACGTTGGCGGCAGTCCTCCCTAAGGAAGACGCATACATTTGGGGCCATTTCCTGCTGAGCATTCGCGATAAAGGTGGGTTTGCCGAAAGTAGGTTTTTTCACACGCAGAAAAGAAGCATGAAACCGTTGCCTATGTCCTTCTACCGTTCGGATGACATTATATAGTGAGTTGAGTAGCATCAATGGAAGACATCCTTTCTCCACGCGTTGTGGACCATTGCCGCACTCAAGAGCAAGCCGCGAGCTTTTTCGCGAGGAAAACAAACATCTCGGTGTGTTCTGTAATTTCTCTCTCAACGCCCAGACCACAGGCCGTTTGAAACATAACAGGACACACACATGGGGCTCTCGTATTCCGACGCCTCGCGCTTCAAAAACACGTTTAGCCTCGGGAGGTTTCTTTGACACACAGAACTCAGCCATATAACCTTTCTTGAAAACAAAGGACATAAAATAAACAAATCAAGTGCCTTCTAAAAATAATTCCCGAGAACACAAATCGGTTCGGAATTACGCTTTTCCCCACAGTCATTAACTGCGGATTTATGTCACCGGGTCTCAACTCAAACACAGCGTCATTACAGCATGGTCAAAAGCAAGTATTGTGCATAATACTGTGTAGCCGCTTTGTAACTAATGTAACCACCTTAGTCATCTACAGCTTCTTTGGATTGCAGACATTACATTATCTCTCCAGTTTTCTTGAAATGCTTCGCCTTGCCCACAAGGGCAGTCAAAAGATGCACGCAGGCCGCTTAACGCGCGACGGCCTGCCATACGCAGTTGCCACTGAAGCATACGTATGTATATATTCAGGCGGTAGGGTTTGTACCATTTCTAACTGCATTGAAATTTTCCACCTTGCACTCAAGCGCAGTCAAAAGATGCATGGTTCAGATTAACGCGCGATAGCCTACACAGTACGTAGTGACCACTGAAGCATATTGAGAGATGAGGGCCAGGAACGGCGTTTATTGAAACGTTCCAGCAGAAAGAACCCTCAACACACGAGGATGATGATCGTGCACATAAATGAAGAAACACTGCCGCATGGGTTGGTACTTATGAGCATGTACACGTGAAGACGAAGTGCGGGAATAGTTATCCGGAATTCTCCATCGCCGGGAGTGTGCCAAAGAATGCTCACGATGTATATATATTTGAAATATCCAGGGGCAAAATCGGAAAATTACCGCAATAAACTTGAAATAAACAGCGGACAACTGCGTCCGTATGTACGTGTGTATTTTTTGCACCTGTTACCAAGTAGTACTACAGTCGAATGTTGTTTTAAGGAAGTAGTGTCGGTACAGTATTTTCGTTATTTCCGATATCCATCGTAACAGAGCTAAAAATCGGTTGAAATCAATCGGTAATCTGACTCCCGTAAAAGTTCCTTGATACAAAAACGCATTCTTTTAATTCTCGAATTTACTATGAACAAGGTAAACCTTGTATTCCGCCTTGTGGCATTTAAAGCTCAATGGACCAGAACATGAAACGGGAAGTTACAACAGAAACACGTTCTTTTGACGGAAGAGGCCTGCGTTCCTATTCTTTCGTGGAAGGATGGGATCTTTGTGTGGTGGCTGTTCCCAGCACTGAGCAGGATGAAGTTTTCCACAGTGTCCACAAACAAAGGGGCCTTTTCTACTTCTGCAGTTTTGAACACCCGGAGTTTTTCCAAGTAGCTTCTCAGCCTACTGGTCGAATATTTCTTCGTTATATCCGATAGTGCGCGTGGCTTTCACTTTCACTTTCGTTATAAAAGAATGCGTGTCATTTAAATGAAGCGTGACCAACCAGAGTTTATATTTAGTTCACTTTAGCCGATAATTTGCTATATCAGTGTTCGTTACAACGAGGTTCAACTGTACTTCTCAGGAAAAATTCGCCAGGGACGGCGTAACAAAACACGGTTAGGTGAATGAATTTGAGCGCACACCGCCACAAAAAAAAACATCAAAAACACTTTCTGTCTAGCTTCTAATCTTTGCAATGAAAGTAGAAACCGATGAGAGCGGGCACTGATGAATGCAGGGATGACGGAGTTACTAAATATAGGGTCCCGGCTCGCTCTGGGCGATTTGTGACATGCTTATTATAGTCATTAAAAACAGAAGCCGGAAATTCTAGCTGGAGTTCGCCACTGCCATCTGGAAAAAAACTTTATGAGAATGAGAAAAGGACAGGAGGAACTTCCAGGTTTCCCGCTTAATTCTCAGCAAACGAGGCATCTTTGGCCGTAGAACAAAGACCGAAAAGGATGCGGAACGCATGATTTTTCTGCCAAAAGAAGATAATATTGAGCCTTTACTATTTTAACACGATAGTGTTTTATGCCCGGTTAAACAAGGATTTTGGTACCGTGATATCCGTCACGAAAGTGACGTTGCCAGGAAGAGTGCCATTAACGCGGCGGTGCCTGGTTTCGAACCCACGACTCTCTGGCCACAACGGGAGGTAGGTGGCGCTCTTCCCACTGCACTACGAACCGAGACGTGAGCATATGCTACGAACGCGCCTTATGTTCTTCCCTATGACTCATTCAGATGGTGCGCGCGCCGTCTGGAAGAGGCGAAGCGAAGTAGCGCATCATGACGCGTATGAGCGCCGACAGTTGGTGCCTCGATGCCGGCGCCTTCATCAACGCCCCTGTTTTTTGTTTTTTGTGTCACTTCGTCTGGCGGGGCCAAGCTCGCGGACCCTTCTCACAAGAAGGAAATTCCTTTAACATTCAACTGCTCCTGTGAAAGCCCCTTTCACTTTCGTGTTTTGACGATTCCTATAAAAGAGGGATCAACCAGATTTTTTTTAACATGAAAGTGTTTTATACCCGGGTAGCGTGAAATAAATTGCCCGGACGGTCAGACACGAAAGGGAGAAAAGGAGGAGTGCGAGTGAAAAAGGCGAAGGGCGCTTGGCTTTTCCGCCGTTGTGCACACTCCCCGCGCTCTGGGACCGCCCTGTCGGCGTTGAATATCGCCGGAGAAGTGTGCGCTCTGCGCTAGCCTCTGCTCGTGCACTTTCGTGAAGCGACAAGTGTATCAATCGGCGTGTTTTATTTCGCTCTCTGCGACGGCCGCGCTGTGGATTGAACGCTTAATCCTTCGTATTCTAACGAAGTTACGAGTGCTTCAACCGTGCCTGTGTTGGATATTTCGCGTTCTCTTACGTGAAGCGGCAACTGTTTGGATACTTTCGTGAAGCGACAAGTGTATCAATCGGCGTGTTTTATTTCGCTCTCTGCGACGGCCGCGCTGTGGATTGAACCCTTAATCCTTCGTATTCTAGCGAAGTTACGAGTGCTTCAACCGTGCCTGTGTTGGATATTTCGCGTTCTCTTACGTGAAGCGGCAACTGTTTGGATTCGCAGTGTGCACACTCCCTGCGCTCTGGGACCTGCCGGAGCTGTGCCCTCTGCGCTAGCCTGTGCTCATGTTACGTGAAGTGTTTCAATCGGCATGTTGTATTTCGCTTTCTGCGACGGCCGCGCTGTGGATTGAACGCCTAATCATTCATATTCTAACGAAGTTACGAGTGCTTCAACCGTGCCTGTGTTGGATTTCGCGTTCTCAACAGGTGTTGCCCGCCGCTTATGCCCTTACGTGAAGCGGCAAGTGTTCGGATCAAGCCGGTCGTGGTTTGGGTCACGCCTGCCGGTCGTGGTTTGGATACACAGTGTGCGCTACCGTATCCGCTCCTCATGCTCTTACGTGAAGTGCTTCAACCGTGCCTCTGTGCGTGATTACGCGTTTTCAGGCGTTGCCCGCTGCTGTAGATTTCGAAGTGCCTCAACCGTTCGCCAATCGCCGCGTATATGAACTGGCTGTTTCTCGAGCGTGTATCTAGATCTACACCATTGACCCTGTGATCGACCGCCGCTGTAAAAGTTATAAAGTCAAGCTTTAATTGTCAGCTGTTGCCCACCGCTGTGGATTTCGATGTGCCTCAGCCGTTCGCAAATCGCCGCGTGGTTGGAACGGCTGTTTGTCAAACGTGGATCTGCACCGTTTACCGTAAACTACATGGAATCAGCTTAACCTTTGGCCCGAAAATTGCATTTTGTGCCCTGATTGTTTCTGTGATAGTGCAGACAACCGTATTGCTTCAGATATATATTTTTTTCTAGCGTTCCGTGCTGACGAGACGGCAATTGGAACTCCCTAAAGTTTCGTCAGGCGGAATGATAACTGGCCAGAGTCCTTCAGTGATTTACTATTGCTCAGATGCGTTGCCTCCATCAGGCAGGATGACCTTTAATTGTGTTATTCAGTAAAGCTTGGGTGTTGGGCTAATTGGTATGAAGACATGAGGAAACGTAGAGCGCTGAAGTTTACAAGACGACCACAGAATAAAGGAACAAACAAATCACACCAACCGTTTCATTTGTCCCTTTATTGTGTGGTAGTCTTGTAAACTTCCGCGCTCTACGTTTCTTCATGTCTTCATTGTGGCCTTTGGTGTGTGCTTCCGTTGCTAAATGTGTTGTCCGGTGCTGAAATCAAATTTCGCCCCCCGTTTTCTTTGGCTACAGCCACGGTAGCCATTGTTTTCACCTGTCATGCAGTTCACATGGTGAGAGCAGAATTGCTTGAAAATGCTCACTTCTGGAAGCATATTTGGGAAACTGGTCATTATAATGCAATAGTGATCACATCAAAGGCTCTGTGACAAACTTGCTAACACCCACGCTTTGCAATTGGTCCGCTGTACGCTGAATTTGCGCACGAGACACTCTTTTAAGAGTGAAGTGTACATGCATGTGTTGCTGCGGGCCAGCTAACAGTGCTGAACTGGCTGTAAAAGTTGGTATGCCAGAAAAACCACAATTTTGCAAAGCCTTTTCTTTTATTCATCGAACTGCCTTTTTCTCTTTCGCTTTTGGGAAACATATCGGGGCACGTCACAAAGCACCCAGAGCAAGCCAAGCCTGACTATTCAGTTGTTACCGCCTTCTTAAAAACTTTTCTGATTGCCCTTCACTTTTGTTACGTTCTGTCATTCTGTTACATTCTACCTAATGCTACCTTGGTGTGGCGGCGTATAGCAAAATAGGCCAACCAGCCCCATCTCTTTGCTGGCAGGGCATTATGATATCGGCAAAGCTTCCCTAGGAACGCCCGCAGTGGCACCACCTAGGAAAAGCTGCTGGGCGAGCATGCCTGCGCCATTGATCAAAGCATTTGACAGCCGTCTTGTTTCCTGCTGATTGTGCTCATAATCCACTGCTGTCACTAGCTGCTTTATCTGTATGCGCTAAGTCACTAGCTAGGTGCAGTACTACAGTCTCTAGTGCACCCACATGCATTCATTTTTGTGGCTGTGCTTGTAGGCAAGGCAAAACATTCTGATGAAATAGACACTGCAACAAGGCGTGGGATGAGGCATATTTTATGTTTGCTAGATGAAGTTTGTGTCTTTTAAGAAGCACAAGACCAGGAAAAGTTCTCGCACACATTCATATCCCTGCATCAGTGTTTGCTTCAGAAGAACGCTTCGACTAGTTCCACCAGTCTTGTCTTGACATTCGCAATTAGTAATGTCACAAGTTGTCGTGCAGAACAATGTACAGGGCAGCCATGCCTATTTTCACGCCGCTTTGGGAATTTTCGTGCACTAATAAAGTACTGCTGCTGCAAGTGGCAAGTGCTCCACACTGTTCCAATTTACGAGAAGACAGAAATATTGTGCTGTTTTAAGGACCAAGCCAGCCGTGAATTGCTTGAAGCGTGGCGCATCATGAATGCCGGTGAAAAGTGTGTAAGCACGGCATCTATTAGTTCATCAAGAAAAGAAATAGATTATCTGGATGCGAACTTGCCACGTGCGTAACAAAATGCACCACTTGACCTTGTCTTTTTTCTTTGTGCTTTGACCATGTTCACGCATGTGCCCTTCCTGTATATCTTTTGATGTGTGCAGTAAAATTTTCAGTTGATGTCTAGCGCTAGTCCTGTGTGGTCTCTACTTTAGTCCCGTCTTTACCGCGCTACTTGATCATGTTTCACAGTTCGAACCAACTAGCCCACATTTACACGTTGACAAGTATTCTTTCTGGGGAAGCTTTGCCGTTGTCGTCATACCCTGCCAGCAAACAGATGGGGCTTGGTGGCCTACTTTGCTGTATGCCGCCACAACGAGGCACCATTAGGTAGAGCGCTTCTGACAGAATGTAACGAAAGTGAAAAGCAATCAGAAGTTTCCAGGACGATGGGGACAGCTGAATACAGTCGGGCTTGGCTTGCTCTAGGTGCCTCGCGACGTGCCCTGAAATGTTGCCAAAAAGTGAGAGAAAAAGCTAGTTCGGTGAATAAAAAAAAACGGCTTCGAAAAAGGGGATGTCATGGTTCCTGGTAATTCAATTCAATTCTAACCTTCTTAGCATACAGATATGGTGCACAAAGTGGAACATGAAGCTAAATGCTGAAAAATCGGTCTTCATGAAAATTACTAAGAAGAAAAACAGCTTGTCGTTTTCCTACGAGCTTTCTGCACGGCCCCTTTGTGAAGTCAGCTCTTTCAAGTACCTTGGTGTGACCATTACAAACAAAGTTGGAATCAGCATGTTTCCAATGACTGTGTGTCCTCTTTTCACAAGCTCTGCCTTCTCAGACACAAACTTAAATTAGCTCCTCCAAGTGTTAAACTTCTTGCATACACATCGATTACAAGGCCGAAACTCGAATACGCATGCTCAGTTTGGGACCCGCACAAGCAAAAAAATATTCAGGCGCTTGAAATGATACAGCGCAAGGCTGCTCGCTTTATCTACTCAAAATATCATTTGACAGACTCGCCTACTAATCTGATGAAACAGCACGGGATTCAAACATTGCAGGCACGCCGTAAAATAGAAAGGCTCAAATTTCTGTATCAACTTAAGACCAACAAACTTGGCATTAACCCTGACCAGTATATTCAACCATTAACTGCTTGGCGTACACGACACCGACAAAGTGCATCCCTGGCCCCCTGCAGCGCCAGACAAACGTCTTCAAATTTTCCTTCTTCCCACACACCATATCCGACTGGAATCTGGCTGTATCTGTTGTCTGCAGCATTGATGGGATTGACCGTATAGAAAATTGAGACAGTATGTTTTTACAAGTTACTGTATTTTGCCCTGTGTTGTCGGTTTGTATTATATTTGAGGGATTATGCCCCCCCCCCCCCCCCCCTGCTTGGGTCCTGTGTGGAGCCTGCAGTATAACAGAAATAAATAAATAAGCTGGTCCGCAGCAACACATGCATGTAGACTTAACTCTTAAGCCAAATACAGCCACCATAGCACATTGTTTTCACCCGTTTTGCAATTCACACAGTGAGAGCAGAACTGCGCTCAGCGGCTAAGGCGTTGCGCTGCTGAGCACGAGGTCGCGGGTTCGATTCCCGGCCGCGGCGGGCGCTTTTCTGATGGAGGCGAAAAGCAAAAACGCCCGTGTGTACGAGATTTCGACGCACGATAAAGATCCCCAGGTGGTCAAAATTAAACCGGAGCCCTCCACTACGGCGCGCCTCATCGCCTGCGTTGCGTCGGCGCGTTAAACCCTACAATCAATCAATCAATCAATCAATCAATCAATCAATCAATCAATCAATCAATCAATCAATCAATCAATCAATCAATCAATCAATCAATCAATCAATCAATAAATCAATCAATCAATCAATCAATCAATCAATCAATCAATCAATCAATCAATCAATCAATCAATCAATCAATCCAATCCAATCCAATCAATCAATCAATCAATCAATCAATCAATCAAGAGAGCAGAACTGCTTAAAGATGCCCCTTCTAGAAGCGTCTTTTGGGAAACTGGTCATTAGGAATGCAATAGTCATCACTTCAAAGGCTCTGTGACAAGCTTAATAACACCCACGCTTTGCAATTGGTCAGCTGTACACTGAATTTGCACACCAGACACTTAAGCGGTCGCCAGCGACAAAGAAAAAGGGGGGTGGGGGGTCACAAGAGATTTGAACCCTGGAACAACACATTTAGCAACGGAAGCGCACACCGAAGGGTCATCCTGTCTGACTGAGGAAATCGTCCGAGCAGTAGTAAATTATTGAAGGACTCAGGCCAGTCATCATTGCGCCTGCCGAAACTTTAGCGAGTTACAACTGCCGTTTCGTCTGCACGGAACGCTAGTGAAAAAAAAAAAAAGAGCGAAAGCAACATGGTAGTTTGCGCTATCACAGAAAAAACATCGGGGCACAAAATGCAATTTTCAGGCCAAAGGTTGAGCCGATCACATGTAGGGTGAACGGTAGATCTACGTTTGAGAAACAGCCGCTCCAACTACGCGGCGACTGGCGAACGGTTGAGGCACTTCGAAATCTACAGCGCCGGCCAACACCCGAGAACGCGAAATCACGCACAGAGGCACGGTTGAAGCACTTCACGTAAGAGCATGAGGAGAGGATACAGTAGAGCGCACACTGCGTATCCAAACAGTTGCCGCTTCACGCAAGAGAACGCGAAATATCCAACACAGGCACGGTTGAAGCACTCGTAACTTCGCTAGAATACGAAGGATTAAGCGTTCAATCCACAGCGCGGCCGTCGCAGAGAGCGAAATAAAACACGCCGATTGATACACTTGTCGCTTCACGAAAGTGCACGAGCAGAGGCTAGCGCAGAGCGCACACTTCTCCGGTGATATTCAACGTCGGCAGGGCGGTCCCAGAGCGCGGGGAGTGTGCACAACGGCGGAAAAGCCAAGCGCCCTTCGCCTTTCCCACTCGCACTCCTCCTTTTCTCCCTTTCGTGTGTGAGCGTCCGGGCAATTTATTTCACGCACCCGGGTACACCAAGATCTGACCGGCGTCATATCCGTCACGGACATGGCGTCACGAAAAAAAGTTCCATTCAACACGGCTGCGCCCAGCTTCGAGCCACAATCTCATTCGCCGCCACGGGAGGTACCCAGCGCTCTACCCACTGCGCAACAAATTCAGGCGCAATTATGTCTACGAAGGCACCTTATATCTTTCACACTTCTTCCTTCATTCAAATGCCGTCCAGGAGGTGCTTTCGTCTAGGAGAAGTGAAGCCAAGTAGTTCATCACGGCACTAATGAGCGCCGACAGTTGCCTCCTCATGGAGGAAGAAAAACTTAGGAGACGGCATGACGCCATGCAGCTAGCCTTCGCAAGCCCAGCTCCGTTGACGCCGCTCCCTCCGCCGTTTTCTTTTCTCAAGCCGCCGAAGTCGGCCCAGCACGTGACCTCCATGGTCGGGTGGGCCGGCGGCGGCGGCGGTCTCCGACTCCGGCGCATCTCTCGTGTTTGGTTGGCGGTAGCTTTTCCCCGTCCTTCCTGCATTTGTCTGCTCGTTGACCTCATGCCCGCGTGCGGGCAGGAGTGCTGCGTATGTGCGAAAGACAAAAGCCGTGGGAAAAGACCAACATATAGCAGGCTTCGCGACAACGGGCAGCAGAGTAGTTTCGAGCAGACGAAATTAAAGAGCTCGCGGCGGCGGCGCGGTGGGGTCACGTGGTGCAGTGACGCCTGGGCCGACTTCGATTTTACTTTTTATGTATAGGCTTCACGTTTCTCCGGTAGAGCCGTCTCCTAACTTTTTTCTTCCTCCATGTGGCTCCTCGATGCCAGCGTCTTCGTGTACGCGGGACGCGGTTGAATAGAGGCACCCTCCGCCACCTACCGCTTTCGGTTTCGGTTTCGGTTCGGTTTCGTTCGCACTATTTTCGAGGGACTGTGGTTTCAGTCGAATTTACAGAATTTTCCGGCGCGTAAAATCCAGTTTCTCGCGTTGATGCCTCTAACGGTGCCATATCAACGTAATTTAAGTAGCTATGTTGAAGTTTGTATGGATTCCCCAAAAAATGCTCCTGTGAAGGCACATTACCCTTTCGTGTTATACCGATTCCTATGAAAGAGGTATCAATCGCGTTTCTTTAAGGATGAGTGGCTCAGTCACGTAAAGATTACTTGCACTAGGAGATGGTTAATTTGCCTCCTTTAAAATAAATTTCGCCCCTGTGTATGAATAGACGTAGTTTATTTTGGTTAGACTCTAAAACCGGGGTGCTAGTCTTTAAAAGCATGCCCAGAGGACGCTGCAGTTTTATATTGTTGTGGGTCAATAATAAAGAAACCTGAGGAGGACAATTCCCGTAGTGGTGTGTGAGCCAGTTTAGTCAGGGCGATTGGGCTGAAGAAGAGGAAGTTGAAGACGAAGAAGGAAATCGCGGGGCTGACTGGTTCGGACAGCTGCAGGTGATTAAACCTGTTACAGTGTTCCTGTTAACCAATGTGCCCTTGTGAATATTTGTCCGAGAAATATGAAAAGTAACATGAAATGCGAATAGCGGTGCCGTTGTTCACGCAGCAACTTTAACGAAATTGTTATCAACGCGATTGCATCACGGTTGACCCAAGAGTCAGCGGTGAGGCATTAGAACAGCCGTTTTAGCCAAACAAAAAGCGGGCCAATCCACCCCGTGAAGGTGGTTGGAAAGCGAAGCTCTAAACGACACCCACAACGATTACCCATGCGACGTCACTTGGCTCTACAAAGAGTGAAGCCAGGTACAAGTGAATTGAACTTAACCACTCTTTTATTACTTCAAAGAGATCTTATTTGCTAAGGTTATATCAATGCATGATCCATGAAGGGGGGTTGGATGATTTGTATTGGTGAAGCACATTAGTGGAAACTTTTTAAAATGAAAGGACGCTAATCCCGGTGTTAGACGATCTCAATTCTCCGTCTCTGCCGCTACGATGGAGGCAATGAAACCGGCGGCCGAGACGGAAGAGAGGTGACATGTCATGCATTGGTCTGAGCTTCCTTTAAGTGCGATTACTAATTTCTAGCACATGCGAAAGGCGCGCACACAGCCGTTACACGTGCCGTGAGCGAAGCGCACAGCGGCGCGAAACGTCGCGTGACGCTATCACGTGGAATTCAGTGAGGACGCATGGGGTAAACCCGTGGATGTGCTCGGTGGTTGCACCATCTGTCTCCCCCGTCTCCGCGTGGGCTCGTAGCTCAATCGCTAAGACAACGGGCTCTCGCTCCGTTCCTTTATTCGTTCCAGGTTCGTTTCCTGGTGGAGCCAGTAGCTTCTTTTATTTAGTCGCGGGAGTTTTCCGTTGACACCAACGGCCACGACAGAACGCTGGGGGGGTAGGGGTAACATGCTTCGCTTTAAAAGAAAAAAATATCTATATTGATATTATCCATTGCCGCCCTTTGCACAAGTACTACGTATCTTGAAGACGGCTGGCTTTATCTGCGGCATTCGTGAAAACACGGCCTGCGCGTTGCCTTGAGAGGGTTTCGCTAACCAAATGCCCCGGATCTTGACCGTTAGAAGTGGGGCCACTGGACGGTCCGCAGAAATGATGGCTGAGCGCATGAACAGGCTGACTGTCATTTCGAGTGGCGGAAACTGAAATGCCCAGCGGAAAGCTGTGTGTCGACCCAGAATGGACCCGGAACCGAAAACCGAAGCCGAACCAGCATTTGTGCCGAAACTGATCCTGAAACTAACCCTGATGTTCCAGTCGACACTAAGCGCCGTGGGTATTGTCCGGAATGATGCTGATTAGGGGTTGGGTTGGGCTGCTGGAGAATTAAACCTTAGCATTCACAAATCCTAATGGTGGTTAGGCGTATCGGCGAAAGTGAAAAGGGTGACGGTGAACAGAAAACGTGTCGGGGAATCGTAAATTGCGAAGGAAGCGGAAGGTGCCGCGGTGAAAAGCGTCAGGGAATCCTGTGTGTCATTTAGTCTTCAGAGCGTCGCTGATAGAAGGGGTGTGGCAGTCAGTTCCGAAGCACCGACGTCCGATCAGCTCGAAGATTTAACGACTTGCAACACCGGTCCGCCTATGCTACCTCCCATGAGAGTGCCAGATTATACCCTCCGCTGATTCCTATAGTTGGAATCACGCCCGCGCCACCTTCGGGGGTGCAGCCTGTGCGGCACAAAAAATTTATCTCCTTGGTCACTTTGATCACTTGCTTGATCAGGGGAAATATTTATGCACGGTTCTTAAATACAGCCAGCACAACAGAAACTTTTTGCCGATAATGCGCACCTAACCTCCTTCCAGGTCGCCCCTATTAATGTCTATACACATACCACAATCCACCTTTTTCGGTTGACTTTGTTCTACTTTTGCTTTTAGTGCGCAGCCCTTTGGCGCCTGGAACTGTGGATTGGCGACGGCGACGGCGGCATCGATATCCCCGAAACCGACCGAGCGAATGAGGCACCGAAGGCAGAGAGAAAACAGAGGCAGAGCTCGGCGAAAGCGTGAGAGGGAGGCCGGCACTAACGGCTTAGGCGTTGCCTTCCCGTTGGACTTTCGCCATGCGCCGGTGCTGAAGAGCACCCTCCTCCTGACACTTACGCCAGAAGCTCCTCCACCGTTCGCGGCTCATTCGAATCGCGTGAAATTTGAGCGGGAAGTTCTAACACGATTTGCAACAACATCCTCGGCGGCGATGCACTGCGCAATAACGACGAAGTAGCGCGGACCGCCGTGTGTTCGCCGTTCACGCGATCACTTCCTGAGATGCAGCTGATATGCGCCGTGACCGAGAAGACAGCAGTTCGCGCTGCGCACAAATTTCGCATTAGGTAGTTATGTAATCGCCAGTGCTTTTTATCGATATTTCAGCCCACCTACCGACCATGCGAATGAGTCCCACGAAGTCACCCTTCAAATGGATCCGGACGCACTTTATTAAATTAACATTTATTTGCTTAAAAGATGCCTAGCACGGGTAGGACAAATACCGGGTCTACGGTGTATAACTTGGCCCCACTTTAATAAGACTGCGGGAAGAACGCAAAACATCTCCTCAAGTGCACATGAAAAACTATATGCAAGGCTGCTACTTTATCCCTGCCCATCCCTTGCGGATCATACGTTTCCACAAGTCGGACAACGAGTTCCTTTTTCGCAATAAAAGCAATACTAGATTTACTCCTCAGCCCCCCCCCCCTTCATCCTCCTCCTGAGGGGGCAGTGAAGAGCAGGAGGAACCCCAAGAGAACCTGAGTTTTCAAGCCACTCCTGAGGGGGAGCCTAAGAAAGATGGTGGGTAGCGGGATGACGACACAACCTCTAATGATTCATCCACAGAATGGGGATTCTTCTACGAAATCACGGTCGGCTCTTGCCTGTCCCATCATTTTATCTGAACGATAAAAGTCACAAGGTGGAAAATAAGCCGAGGACGCAAGAGGGGTTGCAAAAATGCATTGCACAAAACGCGCGTGTGTACGAGATTTCAGCGCATGATAAAGATCCCTAGGTTGTCAAAATTAACCGGAGCCCTCCCCTACAGCGCGCCTCATCACCTGCGTTGCGTCGGCGCGGCAAACCCTACAATCAATCAATCAATCAATCAATCAATCAATCAATCAATCAATCAATCAATCAATCAATCAATCAATCAATCAATCAATCAATCAATCAAAAATGCATTGCAAAGCCGTCTTGCGTTTCACTTTTGTTGTAAAGACTTCGCATTAACTATGGGCGTCCCTTTGCGCTTAATAACGTGGCATTTTCTTTGGTTGCTGCAGGTAAGATAATTACGTGTAGGGTTTGCCGCTAGGTGTTGCGTTCTTTATCCGCTTTGTGACGCGATTTTTTTCCAGGTGGCCGTAATTGTTTTTTTTTGTTTTTTGCTTTTACTCAATACCCTATTAGCCACCTTCCTTGCTCTGCTGCCAAAAAAGTAACCTGAGCAGATTACGACGTTGTCGACCGGGACCACGATACTCCAGGGCAACCTTCTCGCGTCTAGCCAAGGTAAATATTGCAACTCGTCGGTTTGTTATATAGAAAGTAACTATAATAGGCGGCAACAATGAGAAGCAACTGCACATAACATACGACATCTCGCGGCAATGTGTTATCTGTCTAACCATGACTTGGCCAGCTTCGCACGCTTTGAAGTGGCCTATATTATCGGTCTTATTATAACATGGCAAGCAGCGCGTGCTACAAATTGGACTGATTTATCGTTCTTATCTTGACATGGCAAGCAGCGACGCTTCAAAATGGCCAGTTTTGTCTGTCCATTCATGACATGGCAAGCAACAAACGCTTCAAAATGGCCTGTTGATACCTTTGTAATTATGACATCGCAAGCATTGCACTCTTCAAATTGGACTGGCTCTGGCCAATCCTCTGCCGAACTGCACGCGAGGTGTGGGAACAAAGCAAAGCACCACTGGCGGAAAGCGCTGCATGTAGACAGCATTTCAGCTGCAATAAAGGTTGTAGGCGCAGTTGCGAACATAGGACGCGCACGCGCACAGCGACGTCTTTACACAAGACGCGCAGCATCAGACGGCGCGGCGATCGTTTTGCAACCCTCTTGCACGCCCCTGCTTCTTTAACCGCCAGGTAGACCACTTTTGTATTCTTTTGAACGAGCCAGTGACTTATACAATGATTCCAGAAACTTCAACCGACTACCTGCAGTGAGATTGTCATTCCGGGTGGCTGTCACTACCGCTTGGATAGAATGGTGGAATTCGGGTTAATATAAGAAGTAAATCATGCGTTTTGTTTTTAAATCTTCTGGAAATATTCCCGAATTTGCACGCACAAGATGTCGAACACTGGTTGGTTCCGCTAAGGGTACCACATTCCCAAAAGTAAGTAAAGTAATGGGTGAGTGCACGGCATAAGAGAATCGCGCCCAAACATGTCTACACCAAACAATGTATATTATGGGATACTCTGGTACACTCTCAAATATTACACCATCAGCGTAGCATAATTACATTTTCACATTAAAACTCAAGTGACCACTCGAACGCGGAAGTGCTTTATCATACAAGTGAAAATGTTTTAGTGCGACTAATTGATCCCACAACTTAACTGAAATTTCGCCATCCTTTTATTGGAAACATCCATAGACTAAAATAAGACGCAACTACATTCGGACGAAAAGACATGGTCATCAGATTATCAAATGATGATCAAAGATTAAGAAGATGGGGAGGGCTGCATCAGCTATTGTATGTTATCAGCTAACCTTTCGATGGTCTGCGTTGACGTGCGCAGGCTTGCACGTGCGGAGGCTTGCCTGAAGTAGGCGATTATCTGAAAGGCACAGTTCTTTCATTTTTTGGAAAGGCGGGAATATAAGTCCAATGTCCAAAGCACTTCTTAAGACGTTTAGATGTAGACTTTTTTAAGACGTTAAGATGTAGCCACATCGAGTGTCTAGGAAAAAATGTGGCTTCCTTGCTCGCGTCACGCGCTGTACGAGCCGGGCTACCGCGTGGCTCGTGTCTAGCAGAGAGCCGGTCTTCGTCCAAAGAATTTTTTGAAAGGCTCTGACAGGGTTATACCAAAAGGCTGAACGATAAATCAAGTATACGAAAGAGCTGGTGCTATACAGAAACTACTAACTGTGAACATTTTCCTGGTCCAGCTCCGACAAATGTGTTCCAAATTCCCCGTTCTCTTTCGCGCCCACATTATTACACGCGCGGGAGCCACTAGAACAAGTTAAGAACGGCAATAGCTCCGCCTAAGCGACGGACCCGGATGTCAACGGGCGCGCGCGTTTTGAAAGGAGATTGCTATGAATGCGTGATATCGTGTGCCTTTTCTCGCGTAGTTTTTTTGTCGTCGCTGCAGTAGTTTATACGCATATTAAGTCTAAAAAATCACTTCAACGGCTCGTATCATGTTCGAAATATTCCCAGTATTGCACTACTTGCGCCGCGCGGAGTAACATCCGGCTGCGGTGATTAGGCACAGCGGCAACTTCCATTGACGTTCTTAAGTTGTACCCGAGTATGCGAGTATGGTAAACAGTTTTTCTGTGCAATGGAAATTGCTAATGTGGGTGAAAAAAGGATGCAGGAGGGGTTAAGCAAAGAACCGGGGCACTGTGTAGCACCCTCAGTGCGAACAGCATTTTCCAGTGCAACAACGGATTTCTGAAGTAGCCGGCAGGTGTCAGTGATGGTGACTCCAGCTTAGAGTTCCTGTATACGCCTCGAGCTTCGCGATCGCTGCGCCGCCTGCCGCCGTTTCTCCGCGGCGTTGACGGGATTTGCGCTGCGTGACTGATAGGGGCTCGTGCAGTGTTTTGGTTCTATTTCGCTTCGTTTCGCCTTTCCGCGCCCTAAAAAAACTTGTTATGGTGACGACTATAGGCAAAGAGTACGTTTAGGTCACTTAAAAAGCAGCTGCGTCTTCGTAGAGCTACCCGGGGACGGGGTTCAGCGCGCTTCGTCGCCGCTCTTCCGGGCGTCGCCGACGGCAGCAACATATCACCCATGTCACCTCCAAAACATCAGGCACAAATGAATTCTACTGACGCCTCATTTAGACCTGATACTGGCACAATGAGAGTTGGTTTCATTTTGCAGCGCGGACAACGAATGCGGCTTCGTTTCGCATATATACGCCGCAGAAAAATATGTTTCGGGTATGTGATTACCCAATCCCGGACAATAACTTATGCCTTTTATAAGAATATAAACCATGCGAAAATGTAAAGTACATTTCAAGCCTGTGCGTCGTTAAATATGTGCCCACAACGCCATATAGCAAGAACCAAGGAAATGAAACCACGGAAAAATAAATGCTGTGCCAATGCGGAATTTAGAAACATAATAGCTCTAACGGAAATGAAAAAAAAAAAAAAACAGTGCAGCTTCTGGCATGCTATAAAGACGTTCGTCTAAACTTAGGCCAGGTAGGTTTCACAAGATAAACTATACGCGAAATGCACTGCTATTTCGTGAGACATCGGTGAGGAAGGGGGGGGGGGGACACCGTGTACAAATGCGAAGCGGAATCAAGCAATGAGCGTTTTAGTAATCCCACACATAAATATCGCGTTCACTTTCCTTTTATTTTTCTACTTCAACGAAGAGCTGATCGTACGGCGGACGCATTTTTGGAAGTATACAGGGTAGGCTGTTCAACAAGCGATGAAAGGTGTCGTTGGAAGAGTGTGGTATGTGATAAGGCCCTCTGATTTCAGTTTATGGTTTATTTTGCAGGCTCCCTGTGCCATATGACGATATTTCGAAGAAGCATTTAGTCGCGGACGCGAATTATATTGTAAGCCCGCCTCCGCGCTGCTCGCAGAGGATATATGTAGCAGATGAAGGTCTCGGGCGCGCACCTCACGACAAGACGACTCTGTCGTGTGCTGATCCCCGAGTATAATTATGCATTGTCCATCGTACTTTTGTTGAATATTCCCGAAATTAACACAGACTGGCTTGTAAATGGTGGTGATCAATATCTGAGGTATAATATTGGCCAACGTAACTGGTGTGCTGTCAGGTATGAGCAGAGGTCGGCGAACTCACTCATGAGTCCACTCACTCAGACTCATTTGGACTCAAACTCACGCGTGAGTTTGAGTTTGAGTGAGCGCGAGGCTAGTGTGGCATGGTGAGTTTGAGCTTGAGTGAGTTTGAGCCGAGTGATCACGACTGAGTTTGAGTCCGATTGAGTTTGAGTCCATTTTGAGTTCTGAGTCCATTTTGAGTTTGAGTCCATTTTGAGTTCTGAGTACATTTTGAGTTTGAGTCCATTTTGAGTTCTGAGTACAATTTGAGTTTGAGTCCATTTTGAGTTCTGAGTACATTTTGAGTTTGAGTCCATTTTGAGTTGTGAGTACACTTTGAGTTTGAGTCCATTTTGAGTTCTGAGTACATTTTGAGTTTGAGTCCATTTTGAGTTCTGAGTACATTTTGAGTTTGAGTCCATTTTGAGTTCTGAGTACATTTTGAGTTTGAGTCCATTTTGAGTTCTGAGTACAATTTGAGTTTGAGTCCATTTTGAGTTCTGAGTACATTTTGAGTTTGACTCCATTTTGAGTTCTGAGTACATTTTGAGTTTGAGTCCATTTTGAGTTTGAGTCCATTTTGAGTTCTGAGTACAATTTGAGTTTGAGCCCATTTTGAGTTCTGAGTACATTTTGAGTTTGAGTCCATTTTGAGTTTGAGTCCATTTTTAGTTCTGAGTACATTTTGAGTTGAGTCGATTTTGAGTTCTGAGTACATTTTGAGTTTGAGTACATTTTGAGTTCTGAGTAAATAGGAGTTTTAAGTCCATTTGGAGTTTGAGTACATATGAGTAGCCTAGCAGGCAGCTATGGTTGGCTGTTAAGTTTCATGCGTCACTGTGGGCTCGGAATTCCAGTTACCTGCGGGTATGGCACCAATCGCGATCTGCATGATCGGTTGGGAGGGAGGTGGTGTCTGATTTTTTTTAGTTTCTTGTTGAATTTTCATGGCCATAAGCACTTGCTGTATACCTAATTTTCGCGGCTGGGTGCGTGAGTGATAATTGACTGGTGAGGTCATAAAAAAGGGTTGTCTTAACTTTTCCTCCTCACGGATCAACTAAGAGCGTGGGAAAGGGAGGTGGGAAAGCACACGGCAGCGCTGGCGTGCTGGTTGTTCGCCTGCTACTGTTAACGGCTTGATATACTAGGGGTCACAAAGGAAGAGGTGAGAGCCGGGGGCAAGTGGGGGTGGGGGCTGTCCTTTCTGCTGTTTCAAATGAATTAGCTGAATTGACTGGGCAGCGCCCCTTAAGACAGAATGATGACCACATTAGATTGGGTGAAAAGTGAAACTGATGAGGCGAAGGCGTGTAAGGTATCAAATGAAAGGTCCGGATGAACGGAATCACGTGAAGGTAAATAAAAAAAATGCTT
>NW_027526460.1:164137682-164372682 GCF_048455015.1 Haemaphysalis longicornis
GTTGCTCTTAATTGTTGCTGCTGGTACACCCGGGAACGAAGCAGGTCGGCATTGTCTGCCTCAGCCTCACATGCAGAGGCCCACATCAATGGAATACAGTCGATGGCAAAACTTGCCACTCGAACGGCATCGCGCATTCAACACTACGGAGAACCGCCTGCGAGGGCCCCGTCTACCGAGCCGGTTGCGACTGCAGCGCCACAGAGAGAAGGATCGGTGGTGGTTCCGGGCAGCGCCGCCCAGTTTTACAACTGAAAATATTCTTCAACTTCAACTTCAACTTTATTTACCAAGAAGGGAATACATTTTGATTTGGAATACATCATCTGGGCCCATAGCAACCTTGCTAGTGCGGGCCCATGCAATAAATACATCATATTGTAGCAACTCAGCCTTTAAAGTAACTCAATACGGACAACAAAAGAAAAGCGGTCGTCAGAACCGTAACACACCGTACACATCAATGTACTTAAACATAGCACATATACAATCATACATGCCCATGCATACAAGTGCAGATACTCATACATAGACATATATATGCTCACGTGAAAGAGAAGCAACGGCAAATCTAGTCTCGCAACTGAATGTAGCCCATATTTTGTCCAGGACCAATCATTTAAAAAGACAATATACATGTTTTACAGGTGGTAAACTTAGTTACATGGAGTTCAAGCTAGCGATTCGAAATTGTTACCTTTGATACCGTTTTTCAATGTTCGAGAAAAATTGCGGCTTTCTTTAACGTCAACAGAAATAGCGTTCCATATCTTAGCACCAAGATACTGTATTGTACGTCTGCCATACACGTTGTGCACAAGCGGTATGCTAAAATTGATGTTTGCGTGACTTCGTGTTACTCGACCTGATTGTCTGAAAATATTTGATGGCAAAGGGCTGTTTTCTGACAAAATATTATGAGTGACGCAGGCTATTTTGTAATCTCGGGCGACCAAAAAGGGCATTATTTCTAGCTTACTGAATAAAGGAGCTGTGTGGTCGGTACATTTTGAAAAGGTTATAATGCGGAGTGCTCGTTTTTGTAATTTTATAACTGGGGAAAGATACGATAAATATGTGCTGCCCCAAGTTTCAATGCAGTATATTAAGTGACAGTGAAAGACAGCGAAGTAAATTGTTTTTAACGTTTGCAAGGGGAAATGCTGTCGTGCCTGGTATAACGTGAAACAAGCAAAACTTAATTTTTTACAGTGGTCACTGATATGCTGTTTATAATTCATGGCGTCGTCAAGGACTATGCCGAGATATTTATATGTATCTACTTTTTGAATCTGATCAGTTCCCAGTTTCAGGTTTATTGAATTATTGCTCTTTGCACCTAAGGATGAAAAAAGAATATATTTTGTTTTGGTTACATTTAGCGTCAGCCTGTTTTCATCAAACCATTTCGCGATATTTATTAAGTCACTATTTGCTTCTATTTCTAGCTGCGCAATCCTATTTCCTACGAATAAAATAACCGTGTCATCAGCGTACATCATGGCTTCCCCTTTTACTAAACAATTCGGCAAATCGTTTACATAAAGAGAAAATAGAATAGGCCCCAAGACGGAACCCTGAGGCACTCCAGCTGTTATGGCTAGAAAAGTTGAACAAGTACCATTTATGGAAACACATTGTTTGCGTTGGGACAAATAACTTTGAATCAAATTTAGAAAAGAATCCCGGAAACCATAACAATGAAGTTTCTTGAGAAGTATATCATAATCTACAGTGTCAAAAGCTTTTCGCACATCTAAAAATATACCGACAGCCATTTTTCCTTCGTTTAGTGCGGTATTAATGATAACAGCTGTGGATGTTGATTTGTTTGGACAGAATCCATGCTGCTGGGGGGCTATAACATTATATCTAACTAAAAATTTAAGAACGCGCTTTGCTATGAGCTTTTCGAATAATGTATTTATTGCAGAAAGTACAGTCGGTAAAAGGCTTGTCTATAACGCTCGAGCGGCGTGCGCCGGACTGCGCGGGAGACATCTAGTGATAGCGCCTGGTTTGAGACCGGGGAGTGTGAGCATGCGCGACCCGTATCAGCGCGACGGCCGTGTCCCTGCTCGCTGTGCCCGTCGCCTTGGCTTCCGCACATTCTTTCACCGTTGGAAGCGCTGCCTGCGAGGCCGGGCCGGGAAAGCATATCGGAGATCACTTGCATTAGAGCGCGCCGCGGCAGTTTCCCGTCTGCATTAGCTTTGGCGCACAGTTGTGCATTGCGTCATCGTTCTGGCAATGCGGTGTGTGGTATCGCGTGCACCATTATCGGGTATCGGTGCTTGGCTTTGCGCGTCACCGCCGACAGGCCAACGCCAAAAAAACTCGAGGCAGTGTCAAAGCTGTCATTGACCGATGTCCAGACACTGAAAAACACTGTCAGAGAGGAGTTTTCGACAATTTTTTCTCGCCTCCTCGCATACAGAAAAAAAACTCTCCTGCATAAATTGCGTCTTAAACCTCGATCCTATGTACCCCAGAACACGATTGCAAACTAAATGCGATGAATAGAGTAGAACCCAAACTGAAGTTTTGAATGAATTTTTATTTATAATTTAAGGAGAAACTGACATCAAAAATTACCAGGCACTGAAAAACACCGTCAGCGAGGCGTTTCGGCAATTTTTGCTTGTTTTTCACACCTAGAAAATGTCAGAATACTGAATTTAGTTATTTATTCAGAACCAAACAAATTCTCGGAATATGGTAGCATAAAGAACATTGAAATATAATCTAGGCTCGCACAAAGAAAATAAGGACCGGATGATTCCGCCCTGTGGGTTCTAGTTGCTAAACGTCACACTGTTAGGCCATCACCCAAGGCTGATCAAATGAACTATAGGTGGAAGCTTTGAACTTTGATGAAACACCTAAATGCAGTCTAAATAAGTCTGCAAGGTCCTGAGCTGACGTCAGCGTTCTGAAGAAGCGGGGGTAGTCGACTGGTTGGTGTCTGCGATGACTTGGGTTATACAGTCCGTGCACCCGTTTGGCATGCAAGTGCTCAGGACGTTGTGCTGGGCATGACGGTGATACTAGAAACCTAGTATCTTGTTTGTGCTCCACGAGCCAGCTTTACGCTCTGAATCCTTCCGGGAAGAGAGTCGTAGAGCGCGTCCACGAAACTCGGGTCTGTGCGGAGGCGCTCCCACTCTCTCTCAATGGCGATCCACAGCTCGTCAGAGTCTGAGGTTGACAGGCCAGGTTGCTTAGACAAATTGGTTTTCATCAACCCCCACACGTTTTCTATTATGTTCAAATCCGGGCTTCTGGCAGGCCATGGCAAGTTTGTTATCCCAAGGCTTTCTAAGAGATCTTGAATTGCTTTGGCGGTGTGAACTGGCGCGCCATCTTGTTGGAAATAATACAGCCCGTCCGGGAACGGTCCATCCAGCACGTATGGCACAAGGACAGTCTGAATTATGTCGGCGTAGGCTGCTGCCGTCATCCGTCCTGTGACCCTGTGGAGCGGTCCTAGACCTTGGTGGCTGATGGCCCCCCACACGGTGACTGTTGTCCGGCCGCTGGAGCGCACCTTCCAGACATATTTGTCGTCATACCTGCGTGATGGTGGTAAAAAGCCTATTACACCAGCAAGAACTGTGATGCATGTCTAGCATTTAAACATTAAGTTCAGGAAAGAGCGGTCGTATGTCAATAGAAGCGAAAACGCACGTGTGTTTGAGATTTCGGCGCACGTTAAAGACCCCCTTTAAGGGGGTCAAAATTAATCCATAAGAGCTCTCCACTACGGCGCGCAGGATCGCTTTACAAGCTTCGGCGAGTTACACCTCCCAATCGGGTAATTATATCAGTAGGCAAAATGTATTCTTACCGGCATTTATCAGGACGCCACACCCATTTTTGCTGGTCCAAGCGGGTGCAGAATGCTGCCTCGTCGCTGAAGACCACGGCCCTCCAGTTATCCGCGGTCCAGTCTTCTACAACAGAAGCAAACTCCATCCGCTGGTCCCGGTGCTTTGCTTCCAGTTGGGTCTTTTGTGCAGCTATCCTCCCTTTTATATCGGCTTCGTGAAGTCTCGACCGGATGAGGTGGGGTGAAACGTCCAAACCTAGCATGTCTCGAATTTCGCGAGCGCCGAGGAAAGGGTTGTCTACTGCCGTAGCTACTATCAGCCTATCCTCCTCATCGGTCGTCGCTCTAGGGGGCCTAAAATGGGGAGCATCGGCAAGTCGTCCTTCTTTAGCGAAAGCCTGAACAATTCGATTGACCGTTGGCAATGGGCGCCCTGTTGCCGCAGATATGGCTCTTTGGGACATCGTGCGTCCCATCAAAGCGATGGATTTTCTTTCCGGAAGAGTTAAGCGCGGTGCCATCGTCGGAACACTAACTGCAGCACAGATTCAATAGCGTGGTATGTATAAAGGATTCGCTGGGTGCGCCTTGAACTTCTGCGCATCGCAGAACTAGGCCACCCCAAGCGCAGTTACCAGGCTCGGCAACCGCCAGCGCCAGATTATCTGCCCAGCGCGAAGTGCGGCAGAGTTGTGGATCAAGTGTGAACTTAGACGTAATAAGCCAACAGATACTGCCTGTTTTCCAGGTTATTCAAATCCTTCCCTGAGCAAACATTCTTTGTGACCGGACGTGTTTCGAAAAGACATTTACTACCATTTTGTTGAAATTAATTGTTCAGTGCTTGCTTGCCCCGACTGTGTCGTTCCATTAACTAAATTCGTAAATGCTCGTAGTTCCATCTTATTTCGCTACTGTTTAAGTGGGCAATATTGCATTTTATGCCTCAAATGGGGTAAACAATGTTTTCAAAATATTTGCTGTCCTGACAGTAATGTTCAAGACATATCGCTCCTCATGAGCCACCACAACGTGCGGATGTCGGTGCGATACATATAAGGAACAATATCTTGATTGAAATGAATAAATGGAATACATGTATTACTGTTACTATTATTAAACCTCGAAAAGGCGAATCTCATTATTTTACTACTGGATATGGTGAAGAAGGGTATTATGACTTCCGATAAGATGACATCAGTGTCGCATAAATTTATATTCAATGCCCACGAATTCCCCTCTACAAAATTCTTCGTCAATGCCGTGAGGAGGCTTCCATCCTCATGCTCTCAAAACTCGTCCAGCTTCAAAATTTTTCCGGCACAGGTTTCGTCAGTTTTATTGGCGCTCCTGATCACGGGGGAGCGCACTGTTTCAACCCCCGTCTCGCTATCGCGGGAAGGAAAACTGCATGAGCAACCGCTTTTTAATTCTTAGCAACCGAAGCAGGAACGAAACCTGTCGTCTTCTGACGAAAAGGTTGTAGCACACAAACAGTTCGTTTGTAATTTTTGATGTCAGTTTCTCCTTAAATTATAAAAACAAATTCATTCAAAACTTCAGTTTGGGTTCTACTCTATCCATCGCATTTAGTTTGCAATCGTGTTCCGGGGTACATAGGATCGAGGTTTAAGACGCAATTTATGCAGGAGAGTTTTTTTCTGTATGCGAGGAGGCGAGAAAAAATTGTCGAAAACTCCTCTCTGACAGTGTTTTTCAATGTCTGGACATCGGTCAATGACAGCTTTGACACTGCCTCGAGTTTTTTTGGCGTTGGCCTGTCGGCGGTGACGCGCAAAGCCAAGCACCGATACCCGATAATGGTGCACGCGATACCACACACCGCATTGCCAGAACGATGACGCAATGCACAACTGTGCGCCAAAGCTAATGCAGACGGGAAACTGCCGCGGCGCGCTCTAATGCAAGTGATCTCCGATATGCTTTCCCGGCCCGGCCTCGCAGGCAGCGCTTCCAACGGCGAAGGAATGTGCGGAAGCCAAGGCGACGGGCACAGCGAGCAGGGACACGGCCATCGCGCTGATACGGGTTGCGCATGCTCACACTCCCCGGTCTCAAACCAGGCGCTATCACTAGATGTCTCCCGCGCAGTCCGGCGCACGCCGCTCGAGCGTTATAGACAAGCCTTTTACCGACTGTACAGAAATGGCTCTATAGTTTTCAATTAGGTTCGCCTCACCATTTTTATATACAGGCGTTATTTTTGCAATCTTAAGCATGTCGGGGTATACACCATCATAGAGTGCCTTATTAAATATTTTTTCAAGGAATGGGCTGATTACCTCTGCATTAAGTTTCAAAATTCGCGTGGTTATGCCATCATACCCCGGTGCTTTGCCAGTAGGCATAGCGTTTATAATAGACATTATCTCTTCTGAAGTAATTTCAAAAAACACAAAAGAATTTACAATGCTAGAAGGCATTCTGAAGCTGCTCAGAGGGGGTAGCTGTAATGCAAGATTGCGGCTAACGTTCGTAAAGTACTCATTAAAGCTGGAAGACAGTTCTGCATTTGATCCACCAAACAAAGATAAATCTGGAAGGGGTGAAGAGCGCGTGTTTCCCTTTATTACAGAATTTATTACCTGCCAAAGTTTTCTTGAATTTCTTTGGTTTGCTGCGGTAAGGCTACAATAGTATGCCTTTTTACTGCGGCGCAGTAAAGCTGTTAAATTGTTTCTCGTAGATTTGTACTGCCAGCGATAATATTCATTTTCTTTATTTCGCTTGCGTTTTCGGTACCAATACTCTTTAGTACGAGAGAGGGTAAGGATGCTCTGTGTTATCCAAGGGTGGCTTGGTCGCTCATTCTTACGCGTGTGAGCAGAAGTTATTATTGTGCTATCATCGAGCACGTCCTGAAATCGTTCGTACAGTTTGTTCACGTTTGTGCCATCGAAAATTTCATCCCGTAAAGCGTGTAAATTATCTCGCAGTCGACCGCTATCAATCCGAGTGGCAGACTGAACAGCAGTTGGTGCGGGCATGTCAGAACGAAATGACGTAAGGAAGAAAATAGGGAAATGATCTGTGATGTCTGATTGCAGAACGCCAGAAAAAGTATCGCCGGCATCGTAGTTGCACAGCATGTGGTCGATAAGAGTCGAGGAATGATCAGTAATGCGTGTTGCATGCGTGATGGTGTTTCTGAATCCGCAAGATTCATACATCGTTCTGTACAAAAGGTTGGAATTTCCCAACAAATCAAGGTTAAACTCTCCGCACAGAACTGTTTTTTTATTATTAGCAGCCAAGTTATCTAGGATTACTTCTAATTTTTCCAAGAAAGAAGGAAGCCGCGAGTTTGGTGAGCGATATAACACGCCAATTGTTAGCCCTATGCCAAGCTCAACGAACAGCATGTCGTATTCAGAGGGTACTTGGTTGGTTAGGTGGGTACATGTGTTGAATTCCAAGTTTTCTTTTATATATATCATCACGCCACCTCCCCTCGCTTGTGTTGGCCTGGAAAGGGACGCTACATTATA
The DNA here is from genome assembly GCF_048455015.1 of Haemaphysalis longicornis. Taxonomy (NCBI): domain Eukaryota; kingdom Metazoa; phylum Arthropoda; class Arachnida; order Ixodida; family Ixodidae; genus Haemaphysalis; species Haemaphysalis longicornis. The sequence continues at coordinate 164,145,021 of NW_027526460.1, forward strand.
TCCTGGAATATTTACAACCTGGCTAGGTTGGAGCCATGTTTCTGTCAACGCAATCACATCATAAGCAAATTTGTGTTCCCGTAGAAGCACCTGAAGGCTATTCATATTTTTATTAACACTGCGGATATTGCAATGCAGAATTGCTACGTTGTAGCTAGTACTGTATTTATCGTTTAAGTGTTCAAGTGAGGTCGTCATTTCTCGGCTTGACAGGCGCTACGCCTACACAATCTTTGCCAAGTCGTCTTCAGAGGCTATGTGAACGATAGGAGAAGTTATCAGTTTTTCGCGCAAGAATCCTTCCTTGCTGTACTCAAGAGAACTTCCACTGTTTTTCTTTGCGCAAACTTGTTGCCTTTCCAAGCAGAACTTTTTTTTCTGGGCACAAATGCTCATTTATGTACACAGCGCCAGTCTCCTGGAAGCCGAAGTCTGACGTAGTAACCCTGTTCTTCTTAGACGCTTGAAGAACTTTGTTACGCGATGAGCGAGACACGAACTTAATCAAAATGTTTGCCTTAGCTTTGTCCTTGGAAGGCACCCGATGGATCAGATCGATCTCCGACTTTTCCACACTGATACCCAGCTTAGCTGTCAACGTCTGCACGTGTTCTTCTAATTTCTCGTTTGCAACAAACGGAATACCTCTAATTTCAAGGTTGTTTAGCCGGCTGTACTGTTTGAGTTCTATGACCTCAGCTTTTGTGGGTGGTGGTTCCTTTGTCAGTTTCTTGTTTTCCTTCTTTAGAACCTCGTGGTCCGACCGCAGCTCCTTCAAGTCAGAGCAGACAGTCTCCAAGCTACGCTGTATGTCGTTAAAAGTGTCGCGCACACACTTAATAGACTCCTTTACGGCTCCTATGTCAAGTTCTAGCCTGTCTAAAGTTTCCATCCTAGCACTCATATCCTGAAGTACTTTTGCCAGCTCTTTGATTGTAGAAGGCGGTTTATCGGCCATTGTCCCCCGAAGCAGCAGCGGACGACTCAGTGCACTTCGAAACCGAAATTAAAATCGACGTACATGTAACAATCACACAGGACGCATTCAGTGCGTGTTCGGCAGTGACCGTGCCTGAGTCGCCCGCTGCTGTGGTGCACCGTCGTCCTCCGTCGTCCTTAAGTAGCTGCTGCCACCGGTGTCAGCTGACTCGACTCTGTCGGCGCAGGCGCGTTGCTGATCCGTGGTTACCCACGCTGTTCGGCCGCCTTGATCCTTGCCAGTGCAGCTGATAATGGAGGGCGAAGCTTGCTTGCTTATTCCGGTCGGTGGCCTGTAACAATCACACAGGACGCATTCAGTGCGTGTTCGGCAGTGACCGTGCCTGAGTCGCCCGCTGCTGTCTAGTAACGTTGGCGCTCGAGGCGTATATAGCTCCCCTAGGGGAGCAGAGTTGCGCGTCCATCCTCCGTCTTGAGTTCCAGGTCATGCGGGAAAGCCACCCTTCTCGCGTGAAAAAGCTGCCGACGGGCCGCCGCGCCAACGGCAGCGGCGAGGAGGAGTGGCGCGGAGCGGCCGGGCAAAAAAAAATTCCCGCGCCTTCCCGCGAGGGGAACACGAGTAAATGCAGAGCATTGGGGCCTCAGTACTGATTGAAGGCAGTGTTGCTTCCATCGCTTCTTCCGTGATGCTGGAGTAGCAGACACGAGTAAACGTGGGCACGAGCGTCAACCAAGGAAGGAGCAACGCAGTGACTGAAACACGAGCGACCGCTAGCCGCTATATTTGCAGCGCGCGCAGTAGAGGGAGAGCAGTACGGGGGGGGGGGGGGGGGGAGAGCGCGCATGCGCAAGCAGCGCGCGCCCTTCCACACCCCACCACGCTGCTATCACGCACCTGTTACGCCGAGACCGCGACGGAGCGAACGGGCTGACTACGACGCATGCGCGCGCCAGCTGCTGTTGAGAGAGAGAAGGGAAGGAGAGGCGCACCTGCTGCGGACGCGGAACTGTTGACACCATCCGACGCAGGAACATGCAAGGCTAAGAAATGCTCTGCATTTAAAACTGGCGCACGATATTGGAGCGCCTATCAGATGAGCGGCCGCCGCTGCCGCCGCTTCCACAACCGCCGATGCCCAGTTGAGTAGAACTGACTGTGCGCAACACTGAAAGCGGGCTTTCTGTCGAACTGGAACCCGCGGCATGTGGCAATCAGCCGCGCAACTCTTGCGCTACGCGATATACAGGAACTCTACTCCAGCTAAGACGTCGACGCGAGCGGGACCAGTGACGGCGTGGTGATGTCCCTATTGTGGGAACATTTTCTTCGGTTATTCTTCATCGGAAAGGATCAGTCCACTTGGCTGCTACCAAGTCTTGTAAGTAGAGAACGTTTACAAGGTTGCAGCTTTCGCCACGACCCTCAGATTACTTGGACGTCTATAAAAGAGATCGCTTATCTGCATTGTCACCTTTTACTCTCTAGCACGGCTACAACTAATTGAAATAACAACAATCATGCACCCCATCGTCTAACGACCACGATGGTCGAACGCCAAGCTTTTTCGGGATGAATTATTTGGTTGGATAATCCCACACTGCGAGTATGTGCTGCTGTGGAGGTACGCACCATTCTCTAGAATACACGCAGAAACTCTCGGGTGCACACTTTGTAGGCCTAACGTTCGGGTTTGGGATGTAGGGCGCGAAAAGGCACCTACTGTTTGGCATATGCTTTGACCATGACGAAGTGCGGCGGTCAGATAGACGCCGGCTTCATAACGCCAAGGACCCAGGATCGATTACTGCCACGCGACGCGTTCGTTTTTTTTTTTAGCTTCGCCCACGATCACTCATCATAACCGTCAGAGAACGTTGACTTTCCTGCATGGCGTATTTGTGTATGTGATGTAATAGAGGCTCTTCTAACGATCCCCAGCGTTACGCACGGGAGAATAACCAGACAGGGCACCGGAACAGGGAGAATAACGAGACAGGGCACCGGAACATGGAGAAGAACTGAAGATGGCACGCTTTATAGGGTTGGGCAATCGCAGAAACACGCGGAGTAAAAAGCGACGGTTCCTCGAACGTGGGCAGGTCGTGGGGCGCTGGTCCGTGATGTCGTTCCCTGGCCGTTGCCTTCTAGGCCGTCGGAGGGGAACCACGGTCGCGCACCCGGTAGTAGAAAAGCGGCGTCTAGTCCGCAGGCTGTCCTCTTGCTCACGACCACCGCCGAGCAATCCGGAACACACCGTCCCCTTCGCCGGAATCCTCTAGCACTCCTCTTCTTCCTCTTCGTGGCACATAGCCCCACCATAGGGATTGGCCGTCTTCTTCGACAAAATGTTCATCAAAAACGCAAAGTTACCGCTACTTCCTCACGTGTACAACCGCATCAGTGGGGACACCGAAGCTTCGCTTTAATAGAAAACTGTTCTCGAAGTGCGCAGAGGAGGCTTGATACTTGTGCTGCACAAGCTTTTCTAAGGACATTTCAGTCGAATGGCCTTCAAAATTTCACGTGCCATTCGAACTGCAAGGACTTCCGCCCAGTTGCACGAGAATTCCCAAACGCAGTTGAAAGTTCCCACGCTAACCCGACATGTATTGGCCTCGCCACTGATACACAGTTTCATTCTCATAACTTGGCAAAAAAAATATTTAAAAGTTAAACTTGACTAAAAACACCTTCGGTAGGGATAACATTTGTAATAACCTACGCACATACACAAAATAAGCACAAAATAGCCAGGTTTTGTTTTTGTTTTTTCGCCCCTCCGGTGTTGAGAGTACGAAGTAAACTTGTAACCATAGACCGAATAATGAAAAAAAAAGAACAAAAGCTAAATTATTTAGAGCGTGCTACCTTAAAAGCAAGTCTTATGGGAAAGTATTTTTGTAAAGCCCGCATGAAGAAGCTGCGCCCGAGAGTACGAGCGTTCGCGTTTCAAATGCCTTTTAGAATCTAAATAGTCGTTGGGGTTCTCCTTTGACTCAAATGGCATTTGAACCCAATGCGTCTGCGGTACATCGTCTAGCAACCCAAAGGTGACATTTGAGTCAAATGATATTCAGTTCAAAAGCCTTCGAAGCGCCCGTGTAGCAGGGATATAACATGGCCACTAAGAAACCTACGTCAGCTATTGACTGCACCGGTTGCAGAAGTGCTGTTTTAATAACCAGCTTGGCTGCATGTCCAAGCCGAAGATCCGTACAGCTAGACGTCCGGGCAAAAGCGCTAATTCGAAACCCATTCCATTCCTCCAAGCGCCGCCCCCATTCAATTCCAATTGTATTCCGGGATCTCAAAAAGGCGGTATTATCCAAGGCTCACTTCAATTCCGTAGTGGTACCTACGCTTCACTGGTGTGCACAACAGCAGCCCAGTACTCTACACACTGTTCTATCTCCACCGGTCGCCAGCTTAGAACAAAAGTTTTTGTCGTTGTTGTGGTTCCTTTATTCCTGGTACTTGCGTATTGGGGGCATTGGGGGCCCGGGAGCATTGAGGGGCAATGTGCCCGCTTCCCAAACATAATAAAACTAGGAATTTGAAAATTAAATGCTGCAGAATGATGTGTGACGCGTGACACGTGAATCTAACAGCACGGCAGTAGAAGAAGTACACACCAGCCGCGCAGAACCTGGCTGATTCTGCGGAAGCTGCGGCGTGTACCAGTCTGCTTGCTGACGTAATTCGCGCCGTAAGGCGAAGAAAATGACGCATACACGGTGTAGCAGTAAACAAAAAGCGGTTGAAGTTATTCACGCCAAAGGCAAATCAGCAAAATTAAAGAAAGCAATGCAAATGCGATGTTGCAGAAAAGAAATTGTGGAAAAGTATCGCCAGGGTTTCGTTTTCAAAGCACATAAGCAGAGTTAAGTATCGAACGATGAATGAGTTCTATTAGGTTTAATATAGTAGGTTGTGTTCTGTGTCGCTGGGCTGGGTTCAGCTAGGTTCGTTGCAGTTAGTCTGGATCTCGTTAGAGTACGTTAGGTTAGGTTCGGTGAGGTTAGGTTATGTTAGGTTACGTTGGGAAGTAATTTATACGGGGAATTTTAGGCCAGCCAGCTTTTATGGGAACTACGTGAGAATTTCCAGAAACAATGCGCGCGGTTGTCGTGAGATTAGACGCAGCATAAATGTTTTAGCGCGTGAATGAATCGCCTTTCTGTCTATGCCTGCCCCGGGGTAACTGTACCGTTTAGCGGTAAGCTCTTATAACTCCATGCTAAAACTTTCAGTCCCAGTCCCCTTGAAATCGCCGCTCTTTTGTAGCGTTTTACCCCACGCACACATACGTATATATTAAGAAGCAATAGTGTCATTTATAACGCCAGTATTCGCTGTTTGTGCTGATTTATTCTGCAAGGTAGTGTTGCTCGAGTATGAAAGGGAAGAACGCCAACCCCAAGGTCAGCAAGTTGGAATGTTTGACGTTTCGGCTTCCTTAGGCAGCCGTGAAATTTGTGACGAAGTCAAAGGACTGGTGACAGAGCCTTTTAACTCTTTTTTTGTTCTGACACGAATCATCTGCTCATCACAGAACAGGCGGATATCCTGTCTGGCAGTGAATTATGTGTTTACCACCGATCAATAACTGCCCGTCGGGATGTAGTAGTTGTCTTCTAGTTTCGTGTGCATCGAGGTGTTGTATGAGGGAAAGGTTGGTGTGCAAGGGCTATTTCAGGGCGCTGTCGTCTTGTCCATGGCTGACCTAGTTGCGTCAGATGTGTATTGCGCGTATAGTATAGTAGTAGGAGTAAAGTAGTGTTTGTGTAAACTTTATGTGAAGCCAGTGAGGCTAGTTGGATAGGAAGGTGACCGAAGGCTGAAGCCTGCCGGTGACAAGAGCAGCAGTCCTAATGATGGTTGTCTGGACTACATGGCGTGAGGTGTCCTCCGCCTTCGCCCAACGCTCTCCGTCCATGAGAAGGGGACGTGAGTTTACGGGTTATTGCTGCATGCAGTGGTTGTGGGTGTCGGGCAGCAAGGCCTGGCATTGACGGGACCAATATGAAGAAGCGTAGCGAAGAGGAGACAGTGCCTGCCCGGAAGAGCTTCGGTATGGACGAGGTACCAGAGGCGCTCACTTCGAGAGAACAGAGGTGCGGCAGAGGAGGCGATCGCGGGTGGAGTGGGCCCCTTTCTGGGGAGCGAGGGCAAAACCGACTCGAAGGGTGAGCTGTCGAGCGGCCCGGTGAGCATTCTCGTTGCTTCACATGCCCGCGCAGTCTGGGGTCCAGCTCACCTCTGTCGGAGAAGTGGGAGTAAGGGGGTGGGATGCGGAGGGGGAGTAAATGGCTGCAGGCTGGCCTTGGTGTCTGACATATTGTGCACCGATGCATCATTGGATGGCTTACGTTACTCGCCGTAATGCAACCTCACCTACCGAAGCTGCTGCCTTCAATTTTGCTTGCGTGGGCTGGGGACTCAAAGTGACAGGTCGATGGGCGTGCGAAGGTTTACGAATGCACACAGATAGGGTGCTGGCGAATAGTCTAAATGCGCTGAACCCCGGCTGGTGTGAGGCAGTACGGGTCCATCTCATTCAGCATGCTGGGCGGACAAAAAGGTGTAGAACGTGTTCCGTGGAGCAAGTGCGGCGCAGGTACGGAGCCTCCAAGCCCGAGTCGCTGGTTGCGGAAACACCGATAGTTGTGGCCGCGGACTACGCAACTTTGGCATTCAGGACGACGATGGAACGTTTTCTACGCATCGGCCTTTATGGGAGTAAGGAATCGACCGCTGGCTTGACTTGGACATGCTTGGTTGTTTCTAGCGGGCGTAAGGTTATAAAGAGTAGTTATGGAGCGCATTCACCCGATGTCACGCAGTTATCCTAATGAAAAATGGGGAAGTAACACTAAAACAAAGTGACACGCACTGTCAAGTGTCGCCGAAGCGAATTCCGCGCCGTTCGCTGTACGACCATTTACCTTGAAATTCATGTCTTTTCAAAAACATCCAACAAGATCGAAAATATTGTCGATAGAATAAGTCAGGGAAAGTTATCAACGTGTTACACTCTTTCTCTGTTTGAAGAGATATCGTGGTGGGCATAACACTCGAAGGAACCAATACATGCGCTGCTTTTAACACCGCATAATATAACTTTGCGGGGCCAGGTAGAGCTATACAGCTTTGCTGTAAAAGTCTTGTGTCCTTGAAGGACGAAGCGTTCCAGCACGAGGCGAGAACGAGTGTCCCGGGGGTTTTTTAGTACGCGTTACGAAGTTTTCTAGCGCGAGGCGTAAACGAGTGTCCCAGTGTTCTTGAGGCGTAAGCGACTGTCCCGGTGTTTTAGCACTGTGACTACATGAGACGACGGTTACGACGACGACATGAGACGCCAACCTCCCGAACCCCTAATGGGCTTCGCCTCAAAACCGGGCCATCTCCACTGACGTGAAACCTGGGGAGGGGCGAAACATGCACTACATAAGTGTATGATATGGTTTAGTGATGTGGTTTCGATGTATGATACGATTTCGAAGTTCTGATGAAGTGTATAATGCGGTTTCGATGCTTAGCGCTCGGCATCTTAGGCCTTAGCGTCTTGGCGTTTTTGCCTACGGAGATGATACCGTTGGGGTGCAGAGGTATACTGCTTGGCTGTAGAAGTCTCGTGTCTTTGAAGCACAAAGCATTCTAGCGCGAGGCGTTACGAGTGTCCCCGGTGTTTCTTTTAGTGCGCGTTACGTACTATAGTCCGAGATGTCGGAAAATAAGTGTCCCGGTGTGTTAGCACCATGACCACATGAGACGCCGACAGCACGAGCCCCTAAGGCGCTTCGCCCCTAACTGCAAGATAGAGGCAAGTGCTCGTCCTGCGGGCATGCTAACGTACCACGTAACAATACCGGCAACTGGGCTAGCTGGTAATAAATAAAGGGCAGAGTAACAGGACACAAACGACAGCGCTATTTTTTAGGGGCGAGCACTTTAGGGCCGAGGCTTGTCCTTCCGGCGTCCGTCCGGTGTTCGAGCTCACAAAAGTTCACAAAAGGTTCACAAAAGGTTAAGAGAGAGAGAGAGAGAGAGAGAGAGAGAGAGAGAGAGGGAGAGAGAGAGAGAGAGAGAGAGAGAGAGAGAGAGAGAGAGAGAGAGAGAGAGAGAGAGAGAGAGAGAGAGAGACGCACAGCACTCATTTACAGGCGCACAGCAGTCACTCATTTACATGCGTGAGTGGGCAATGTCACGGGGGATTTACGGTAAGAACAATCCCCAGCACTTCGCCCACTTGTCGTGATTCACTTCGTGGGGATGAGTGAATTTTTTTATTTAGTTCTGTCTTTTGCTCATTTACCCTTTCTCCTTACATTGATAACGTATGCCGGTTCTCTGGGTGTGGTGCTGTTATAAACAGCTTCCAGTTAATTTGTTTTTCTTCGGATACGCATAATTTTTACTGCTTTCCGTAATAGTGTTGACAAATGTGGAGCCTGTTTTCAGACATTGAATATATAAAATGTTTTACCTTTATGAGCGCCTCATTGAAGAATGCTTTTAACTTCGTCCGGACAGTTAAATAGGCGACAGACAGACAGACAGATGAAAATTTTCGCTTTTGAGTAGCCCAAGAGAGACACTCCCGTTTAAAAAATCTACCACGGAGGGCGCCTCTCTCAATAATTTTCTCCACGATAAACTTAGCTTTGCTGAACCGTATTTGATATATTGTAGAAAACTGTATATTGTAGAGCCGTAATTTGTAGAAAACCAGTAACAACTATCCAGATGAAGATTGTGGTTCCCAGCAGTTACTACGCGCGCTTTGGAAGAATTGTGGTACGTGGGATCGATCCCGACTATCGACAAATGCTTTTTTTTTAATCTGCTTCGAACGACCCCTTACGCACGGAGATAATGTTAAGGACGGGTTGCCACCGTAGAATGCCCATCATGCGCGAAAAATGACTAAAGGTCGAATGTACCCGCCAGAAGCATGCCAAATGCACGCCAGGGCCCCTATTCTCGTCGCACTAAATTCACTGTGAACTGTAAATTTTCGGAAAGACTTTTCTGATTGGCTTTCAATTTTGGTCACGTGCTTCCTGTTGACAAAGCGGTAGTGTGTGCTTTTGTCATTTTTATGTTTCATGACTTTCGCTGATACCAGTTCTACAGTTTGCCGTGTTCTTCTGTACTGAAAGCGCATAATCTTTGGCCGACAATGAAAATCTAGACGAAAGGCAGCAGGCATGACAACGTAGGCCTATCTTTGCTATTCAACAACACAGCTTGTATGTCACGCCCTCTCTGTGATTGGCTGAGAAGGCGTGACGTAATATAAACATTTGGTGGGAACGCTATCATCCCATACTGGCAACTTAGGCAGCCTGAGTAAAAGTTATATCGTGTTACGTAACAACTTGCAAATAGCGGCTGCTGTCGCCGTGAACTGGAGCAAAACATTTCATTGACATTCGGTGCCGTGAAAATTCCGTGATTTGCAGCAGGCGCAGTTTCACACGACACGCAATTTAAAACTGTTCTCTAGTGAAGGAAATAATAGTTTTGACTCTTTTCAAGTCAGCGATAACGAGGCATAAAAATAACGTCCCGTATTTTACGTTCGACAATAAAATAGCAATTACTTCTTTGGCGTAACAGTACCATAACGGGGCAGTACAAGTCTCTCTTTTTACAAAGAACCAAACTCATGGCATTTCTCCAAACCTCTCCTAGTAAGGAAATGGGTCAGATGATCGAGTTATAGAGAATAATAACAGTAACCTAACTGTTTTAGGTTAGGAGTACCTTAGGACCGCACAATGTCCGTTCGCGTCCGTGCGCAGAGCGTTTGCAATAGTAAAAAATCACGCAGGCACCGGCAGGATTCGAGCCTTTGTCGGGTAGACCATACAGAGTTAGTGCCAGTCGTCTTATCCATTGGGCTACGACCGTGAGTTAGTACCCGAGAGTCAAACGGCTTACTCACTCGCCTGTAAGGGTACAGAGTACTTTAGGACATCCCAATGTCCGTTCGCGTCCATCCGTGCGCACGCCACCAACTCCGCCTGTATAAACATTGCCTGACGCGTCGCCCGCTTTCCAATGGGAGCGGTAGGGACGCGTAGTTCAGGCCCTCATCCGCTATGTGGCGCGCGCCGGCGGACGTCCTGCCTTACGTCACTGCTCGCGAGTGGCGCACACTGCACCCACTTCTACAGCGTGTGTCCGTCAGCTTGCCTGTAAGGCGTGGGAGCGCCGCCTGGGGAACACTAGAGAAAGTGTCAACTATTTTGCATAGTTTCCGAGAAGCGGCGCTGGCTGGCGGACATGAAAGCACGTAGGAAGGCTACGGAGCGGGAAAGGGTAGGAGAGAGCAACAGGAGAGTGGCTGTTTGGCCATTTTTCGCTCACGCGTTGGGCAAGGATTATACAGGCGGCGTTGACACCACCATCAAGAGAAAATCAAGCGAAATTCCAGAGTTGCAGCTTCATTTAGGGAATAATCAAGGTGCAACTCACGGCTCAAATCAAATAACGGTCGGGGCGCAAATCGGATGGCACTCGTGGCTCAACTTGGACGTCATTTTCGAGTCCCCGTACTCCGCACCCTCGCCATCGTCCTCGGAGTAGAAATTCTGCTATTTTTATCCATTGATGTGCTAATCGAAATCGAGATTGACGAATGAGTGAATCGGCGGCATCGGTACGGTACGCCGTTATCTAACGTAGCTGTTCTTTGTTCTTTCCGCGTGGTACAACCGACCGTTTCGGCCGTCTTTTTCTGTGATCGCGCTATGAACTTGTAACATAGAAGCAGATGATAGCGTGGCGGAGGTTACGGCCGAGATGGTGATAACGCAACAAAGCTGGAATTTGAGTAGAGTGCTCAGCTATATTACTACAACCGATGAAAAGAAGTAAATAAGGAGGGCAAAAAAGATTGCATGAGGTTCTTTAGCTTATTAGCTTAACACCCGCCTTTCACTCGCTTTTGAATCAATGTTACTTGAGCGCCTTGTGTTGTTGAAGCGAATTTTAACCTGAAGAGTGTTTTTCTTGCCAGCCTCGGCTGCCGCCCTGATTTTTTTTTAACACACACGAAGTGTTTTTATATCTTTTAAGCGCAATAACTGATTGATTGATTGATTGTAGGGTTTAACGCGCCGACGCAACGCAGGCGATGAGGCGCGCCGTAGTGGAGGGCTCCGGATTAATTTTGACCACCTGGGGATCTTTAACGTGCGCCAAAATCTCGTACACACGGGCGTTTTGGCTTTTCGCCTCCATCAGAAAAGCGGCCGCCGCGGCCGGGAAACGAACCCGCGACCTCGAAGCGCAATAACTGATAGAGTGCCTGTGATCTTTGTAAGCTAAGCATAAAATTACCGTATTTACTCGCGTAATGATTGCATTTTTTCCCGAAAGATTTGTTGCCAATTTAAGGGTGTTGATTACAAGGGGTAAATTTTTCGCGAAAAACTTTTGAGCACAGAAAAGGCAAGCAAGTTGCGGATCAAACGTTTTACGGTAGGTATCATGAACATAAAAAAATATTAAAAAAAGACATAATAAAGTTCCGCACACCGCCCCCAGCCGCTTTGCAAAGGGACGCAAAATGCAGTGTTTTCATAAATTATGGAACGCGGCGGAACGAGTTTGCTGCGAGGTGAGAACAGGGCGACCTATAAGTGGCTGCCGCTGTCACAGTGCGGGACATGAAAACAGACATGGGGCCGACGCAGCAAGCGGAGCGCATTTTTTTGTTTGTCTTGTGAGTACATTATGTGCGTTTAGTGAGAGTTTCTTTCTCACCTATACTGAACGCATGCTTGCCGATATCGCTAATATCGGCCAGTCTGCGGCAATAACGTAGCCATGTCCGCTTTGAAAGGGAAGGAAACAGAGGGAAACACGATCAGCATCATCACCTAGACTTGGCACCCATAGGCCTCCTGGGCTGGAGTTTTGGCGACATGCAGCGCCACTAGCGGCCAACGCCTCTGGGTAGTACAAAAGCAGACGACCCTCGCCGCCCTCCATGTGTTTTCAATTAAAAGCCAGAGTGAAAGTTGGTTGTGGCGCTTTGTGGCGTGTTTAAATGACTGCATACTGTATGAAATAGCCCTTAAAGTAGTTTCAAAGGCTAAACAAAATAATATCCGTTAAAAGAAGCCGATTTGTCGGCTTTCTTTTGAGCGAGCTGTCGCGGTGGTCGCGGCGTGGGACAGTATACCGCCAGGGCGGGTGGTTTAACTGTTTGACGACAGTTAGTTTTTTCTTCTTGCGTGCGGTCTACAAAGAAAATTCACGAGTAGCATAAACACGGAACACTGCTCATCTTATATCCTGAGGTAACTGCAAAATGTTGCTTCAGCGGGAGCATGCAAGCGAACGCAAGAATTGCGCAGCCGACTCAGCTGACACTGCTGGCCTGGCACCGCCTTTGAAACGAGCGGAAATTTTGTTTCGTATTTTCGCAAACTAAATTATTCTTGCGTAACGCTTTACGCCGCACGATTTACGAACGGCAGGGTACATGTATAATAGCGAGTAGGTGGGGCAATAGCGCCAAATAAACAAATTAAGCGCTATTAAAGGACGCAAAACATGCACCATATCACACGCCCGCTGCCTGCAGAGATGTGTGCTTCTGTAACATCACATAACACAGCATAACATAGCACAGCCGCATACACGGCGCGGGGCCCCGAATATTTACGTACGATCATCACTGACTGTGTTGGTTTTCTAGTGCAGGGGTCGTCGAATCTGAACGCCGACACGCCAGTTTTGACTTCAAATGGAGTTAGACAGCGAGACAAGAACAGAGAATTGGCGTCCTCCAGTTTAATTGCGCCCCCCCCCCTCTTCACACTTCGCCAGATTATTGTCAAATATTATTCGAAATTCGCGGAATTTTTTCTATTTGCATTGAAAGCTCCCCTCCTCCTCCCACCCGATTTGCCGTCCAGCCCTCTGCCGTGTCGGCTGCATGGAACTAGGCCGTTCTGACCCTCATTCTAGGCTATTAAGTGCGAACTGGGAATGTATGCTGCAAGAGCATAATTAAGTAAAGCGAGAGCAAACAAGGAAAGCGAGTGGCCTCTTAGTTCGATCGACCACTTTGTTTTCCGGCCACTAATTTCGGAATCGCAAAACAGATTTCACGCTTCTGACGGTCGCGGCATTTTGTCACTGAGACACGCAACAAAACGGCAAGCTAACGCTGCACCATGTAATAATAACGGCGACGCAAACGAGCACTGTTTAATGAAAGTGCACGCATAGTGTGTAGGTACGCAAAAGAGCGGCGCACCGCAGCAGGCGAGCCTCCGGTCCGCCGGACTCGCTGGCTTTTTAAAGCGCGATCATCGCCGATTGCGTCACTCTTCTTGGCTGTTTTTGAGAAGTCTTTATAACCTAGAGTATTAGTTTAAACTAGAAATTTCACTTAAATTTTCACTTCGTACGACCATCGATCGGTGAACCTGCGAGTAGCAGACGCCGTCACGGTCCCGGCACTTTCTTCGGCGCTGTAAACGTGTTTAGCGCTGCAAAGCTTTTTCCCCTAATGCCAAGTTGATCGCTGAAATAGATCGGAGGCGTCGGGGATGAGCTGGTGACCACGTCGCAAAATAATCGGGAGCGTCGAGCTCATTTTGCTTCTGTCAACACGGGATCCTATGGGACCCGCGCAGCTTTGTACTACCCGGAAGTACTGCCCGGAAGCCGCTTACGCAGCGCCCCCTGGGCAGCGCACGAGGCATGGAGGAAAAAAAAGCTTAGGAGAGGCCCCCAGCTATCCCCGCGCATTGGCAAAAGTGTGGAGGAAGTCACGTGTTTTCGGCGGCCATTGGAAGTCGCGTTAGCAACGGCGTCCTAGCAACAGCCCGCCCGACGTTCGCCAGTCATGGAGGAAAGGCAGCGTCTGCCTTGTCGTCCGATTGCGAAGATTGCTGCTTCGCTTTGCTGCGCCGTGGTCTTGCGGAACTCGAAAAGGATGCTGCGAGTTGCGACAGCTGCACCGATGTAAATATGTCATTTAATTTCTACTTAAGTGCACCTTGTACAGCGTCAAGCTTTTGCTCCGGTCGCGATCACGCCGCGCCTATTGAAGTGCAGATATCGTGAACGCGCCGTCCCGTCGTTCGCGCGGACACCCGTCAGGCAGATTTTCGGGAAGTGATATACGGTGTGCAGTACGTAGGCGACTTGCAACCGAACGATTCGCAACTCAATTTTTTGGTTATCGCTGCGGCATGTAGTTTGCTAGGCCGGCAATGCGCTGCAGTGCCTTTGCAACTGTTACAAGGTAGATTCCCAGTTGATATAATTCCATCGTCCTATTACCTTAGTAGGTGTCCGTCTGTTGACTGGAAGAGTGCTGGATCTGGAATCTAGATCTTTTTGTGGTCTCGCTCTTGATTTCGCTTTTCAACGCTTCATACTGCGAGGTTAGTGTATGAACGTTTTCACTTGATATCACCTTGAATTTATTGACACTGAGACAAGTTGAAACTTGGCGAAAAAAAGTTTATTGACGCCACCCACCCTCTCCTTTTTTTACTCAATAAAACGTTTTGCCTCCTTCTCCTCCTCCTCCTCCTCCTTCGCAAAAAATTCTATCGAAGGCACGCGAACAACGGTAAAAACATTCCACAATTTTTTAGCTTGAAATCTGCATGAAGTGCTGCTTACCTATATATATAGAACGGCCGTTTAATTGACTAGTCATCTCTGGGATTGCCAGTGAAACTGCAACGAAAACTTGGGCACTTTCCAGTCCGGTAACCGCACGGCGTTCGCCCACTGTTTGCGGCGTTCTCCATCGCTTGGGAACCTATAAACGGCGGCGATTGGAAACAAAGGATGAATGCACACCAATGTACAGCAATACTTGTCAGCGGAATGATGCACTAACCGGTGGAAAGTGACGCCCAATTCCTTGGGTACCGATCGCGACTTGCAGCCTGGCACCGAGCATTGCGGCATTGTTAGAGCGAGCCGCTTCGCAAAACTGCTGCGGCCACACTGAAGACGTGCAACGGTGTAACCGCGCGTTTAGGTTCACGGTCACGCGCTGCAAAACGGCCTTCTACCTGCCTATCAGCTGATTTCCGCCGGCTCGGCACTGGCAGATGCAGACGACAAGAGAGGCGATACAGGACGGAGGAGGCGGAGAAGGTGCACCGAGAGAGAGGGAAAAAGAGTCCGCCATTCGACTTACAGAAATGGCGTTTCCGGCTGCGCTGGGTGTGACGTCAGGGCCTCTCCTAAGCTTTTTTTCCCTCCATGGCAGGAGGCCTATATTACGCACTGCTGCGGCAAGTTCAGGGTGCGTTGATTGCACTGGAAATTAAAAAAAAATCTAATTTTGACGACAAACTTCAGGGGTGCGATCATTACGCGAGTGAGGTCATTATGCCAGTACATACGGTACACTGCATGTCGTCATAGCCATACCGGCCATATGTGCATAACGTCACTGATTGCTTACGTTTCGCTCACGCCAAAACCGGCGAATTCACCGTGAATTTGCGGAGTCGCGAATAAGGTTCCTGTTCGTGAAAATCTTCAGCTTCATTACAAATACTAAACCTCGCATGGTTTTTAAATGACATTAGCGCATCCAACGTCAAACAGACACTGTACAGCGTCTGCGCTTTATCAGAGAAGCGGGAGGTTCAAACTGGTTCAATGATCCCACAACTGAAAACACTCGGCTCTCCTGTCATCCACACATGCAGAGATTCGAGCATGACTCGACCCCACCAACACGACAAACTATTTCATCGCAGGACTGTAGCAGGTGCTTTATGCTAGCAGTTTACCACTTGGGGCTTTGCGTAGGTCTGTGCGCGATTACGGAAACCGTAAAGAGCAACCTGAACGCTTCCTTCCTTGCTTTTCTTTAAAAATGGAATTGGGGATGATACGCAAGCTGAACTCGCGGCTGGTTAATAAAACATGTTATTTTAACATCCCATGTTTGGGGTCGACATCGGGAGTGGAAAGTTGTGTCAGATAACGTCAATGTGCAGGAAACATTTTCTGACATGACACTCAGTCACGCCGACGATACAAAATCTTTGGAGACTGACTGACCAGCAAGAATGCTGACTAGTGCGAGTACATTCAAACGTCAGCTGTACTGAAACAAGTGCGGTGTCACAAGCGCCTAATGGCTCAGGTCGACGAAATGTTTTGATGCTCTCAAGTGCCGCTAAGGGAATTGAGGGGCAACAAGAAATTGGCTTGATGCACTCAATATGCAGATGCTGAGGGTCGCCTGCATGAACGGCAAGGTGGGCATTGCTGCTGTTCGGGTCGGCGGTGGGCGCGACAAAATAGGGCTGCCTCGCGCAACTTCTTCCAACTCGTGAGGCGCGCTGCCACCGGCAGAGATTGGCATACAGTGAAGCCCACCCACGTGCCCCGCGTAAAATAATTAAGGAAAAATCGGAATCCCGAAAGGTCCAAACCGCGCAAGAAAAGAAACGAGACGAGGGCAATAAATGTGTGTCCCTTTATGGTGATAGCAGGATAAAACAGTGATCCGAGCGGAGAATTTTCCATTTTTAAGGGAATTTACGCTGTAATTATGGCAAAAGAGGAAAAAGGAAATCTTCAATAGATGCAGGAAATTTGAGGAGTGGTTGAGAAAAAATAAAAGTAATGTCAGTAAACCTGACCTGTCATCAATTATTACTTTGTTTTCCTATAGACTGTTCCCTGAAGACGTTGACGAATTATTGTTCAAATAACGGCCATGACGATGATGATGATGACTTTATCGATCGACCAGATTTAGGGGAAATCCCCAAGGTGGAGTACGTTTCTGTAAAGGAAAGTTTGACATCCACCTAAATGCAGCCATACGGCTACAAAGGAAAGCTATACAGCTTTCTCAGAAACTTCGCAGTTGAAGAAAAATTCGTCCTAGTCCAGGATGCGGTCCACGTGCGGTGGACTGGTCCACGTGCGTTGTGTGCCTGGACCAGGACGAATTTTTCTTCAACTGCGAAGTTTCTGAGAAAGCTGTATAGCTTTCCTTTGTAGCCGTATGGCTGCATTTAGGTGGATGTAAAACTTTCCTTTACATGATGACTTTATTTTGCCCAAAACTGGGTGAAAGGAGGAAGGGAAAGAGGGGGCCTACCTAGTTTCCTCCCTTCCAGATGGCGGCCTGCAGCCCTTGGGCACCAGTGGCATCTTCCGCCAGTTGGATGACCTTGATTTGTATTTCGGAGTAGGGGCTAAGTAAAGAGGTCTTCCACTGCACCGCTCTGCTAATGCGTGAGTGTGCTCCTAGAGTTCGTGGCTGAGGATGACAAGCCCAAATAATACGAGTGAGTGCGTTCGCTGGGTGCACCACTTGCATTGATCATTGTAAAGTTAAGGAAAAATACGTGGCTGAATATTTCAAGATTGGGGATCGCATTAGCCTGTAGCTGACGCCAGGCTACAAATTGCCGTCTGTTGAGCATGGGATGCGCTGCGGGATATTTCTAGCGCTCCATGCGGTAGTGCTGAGCGATGTCCCGGTCAGTCACCAGCCTGTCCCTAGCCCCTGATCCGAGCCAGCAGCGTGGTCAGGGCAATCCCAGGAGCTAAAACGTCGGGCCACCTCGTGTGCTAGCTCGTTGCCTGGGAGACAGGCATGGGCCAGTGTCCAGATTATTTGCAAGTTGCGCATACGAGCGGTTTGGACGTAGCGTAAGATGCATAGTGCAGTATTAGAGATCTTGCAAATTTCGTAATTCCGGATAGCTATTTTAGAGTCGCTCACGATGGTTTCAGCCTTTGTAGAGGCGACGGCAAGCGCAATAGCGGCCTCTTCTCCTTCCTCAGCGTGATTAGTGTAATTAGAGGCGGGTGCCACAGAGTTGCCTTTAGCACGTATTGCCACAATGGCGCTAGCGCGCGTAGGGTGGTCGTCAAGGGCGTGAACATAGCATACCTCAGGATCATCTCTGAAACGCTGGACGGGGCCGACGCTCGGGCATGTAGTCGATCCTGGCAGTGCACCGGGTGCGTGTTTCTGGGTTTCCTTGTGACGTAGATGGCCTTTTGAAGGTGAGGGGAGAGCGAAGTCTTGGCTCCATGTTGGCTGGCGTACGGAATGCTTATTTGCTGAAGTAGAAGGCGTCCTGTGTGACTGCTATATAATCGCTGGTATCGCGCTGTGTGCTGCGCATCTACAAATTCCATTAGAGTATTATGAATACCCATAGCCATAGAACGTGCGGTGTATGCCGCGATGGGAATGTCCGTGGCCTGTTTGTAGGCTTTAAGTAATATTTGGTGCATTTTACATTCTTCGCTTTCTCGAGGTATGGAGTGACATACGTGATACGGCTTATAATAAAGGCTTCCACTAACAGGATCAGGTTGAGCTCCTTAAGTCCATGGTAGCGATGTGTGATTCGTGAAATAAGGTGGCTTATTTGTAGTGAATGTTGCCGAAAGGGATTTGATGGTGTCCGTATTGGAGCCTGATTGATGATTGGGGATTCCAAGAACACGTATGCGCTGTACAATGGGGATAACGCGATTTTGTAATGTGAGCTGAACGTCCGGAGTTCCTGGACGATGTCGCTTTCCGGGAGGACGGTAGAGAAGAAGTTCGGACTTCTGCGGAGAACACATCAGACCACGTTCTCCAGCGCAAGCTTCCACCATGTCGACAGCTTGTTGTAGGCGGTCGTCGATGTGCGCGTCACTGACTTTAGCCATCCATACCGTGATGTCATCAGCGTATAAACTGTGACGTATATGCGGGATAGTAGAGGGGATATAAGGAAGCTTCATCATTGCTTCATTTAATAAAAATAGCGATAGGACCGATCCCCGAGGGATTCCACGATTACCAAGGGAGATGGTAGCCGATTCCATGCTCCCAACCACAAGTTTCGCCGTGCGATCCATAAGGAAGGCCTAAATGTAATCGTACGTTTTAGGGCCCACATGGAGGTCTGTCAGATTGTTCAAGATCGAATCATGCCGGACGTGTTGAAAAGCTTTAGTTAGGTAGACTGCCACGATGGCTGTAGTTTCCCCTGCTGAGCATGACTAGGGGTTCATGATCCTATGTTGTAATTGGAGCGTGACATCTTGTGCAGAGCCGTGGCTCCAAAACAAACATAGCGGGTGGAAATAGCTGGGAAGAATATATGTAACAATGAAGACGGGTCAAGCCCACGTGCTCCATATGTTTCCCTACACAGGATGTGAGCAAAATGGGCCGCAAATAGTCTATGTGAAGGCTTTTTCCGTGTTATGGGATGAGGAATCTTGGCTGCCTTCCACTTCGGAGTCCCAGCAATGGTTCATGTCTTCTGTGAGACCTTCCAGCGATGTCATCTAGATAAGGAAGAATTGTCTGAGAAATTTTACTCTGGCCAGACCGGATTTGCTGCGTAGACCTCGTGCTGCCACGCGCACTTGTGACACACGGTTAGAGGACCGTCCAGTTCCGGATTAGGGCTTCCGGTGTTGGGTAGGGGCTGTGTTGGCTGAGTACCTACATACCGGCATTGTAATTACCGCAGGGCTTTGAGTTTGTTCTCCTGTGTAGGTTGTCGACCTCCTTGGACAATAAGGAGCGGAGGGTGTTCCACGCCCGGGCAACTACCATACTATGTTTCATGCGACCGCAAACCACCTCCCAATTTTGCTGGGATAGCCTGGTTGCACGTTCTTCAATTTCTTTATTGAGCCGAGCCAGTCGCCTCTTGAGAGAGCGATTGTGTTTTTGGCGTTGTTGTCGGCTCTGTATGCTTGTATAGGCTTGCCATATGCGCAATAGACGACTATCAGCTTCAGTCAGCCCAGCGTCCTCTGGTATGATTTCGGTTGCCAGAGTGACGTGTTCCTGAAGTTCTGCTACCCATTCCTTGATATTGTCACGCAGCCACAGACGACGCAGTTGTCTTCGAGGAAAACACGTTGATTGGAGCGAACTTGTGCTCCCCTAACAACTCAAAGAATACAGAGGCGGCGAAGCAGCAGTCAAGAAAGTGACGTACGCATGCGAGCTACGGCCAGTCGAATAACCCGGCTTCTGCTCTGCAGGCTTTTCATCTTTCGGCGCGCGTGGTTCTCGACCCGTCGATTTACATCTAGAACATTGTAGATCCAAGAATATTATTCTGGGCTGTTCAAGTTAGATCGGAATGCTCTCCCTATCAGAACAGATAACACATGCGGCACAGAAAGAAAGAGTGGAACACGCCCTTCCCTCGACACAGAGATAACACAGACCGGCGCAGCCGGGCGGTAAAAGCAAAACACAAATAAACACAATGCATGGTTCGCGGCAATATCCTTGATGGGGCTACTGGCAGGGTCGCGGACCACCGAGCCCAAAAGTCGGAACGTATCCCAGTCCGTGACGTGGAGCTTTTTGCCACGATGGAGGCGCGGGTGGCCCGCCAGATGTAATGGTCACTGAAGGGTTTCGTAACTATTAAGACTACGTGGCTTGTGTGGCATTTTGGGTGAAGGCGGGATCTGGGGTAGTATATAGCGTGATGCTGTTGCCTAGACGAGTAACAAATGTGGGATCAGTGAGGAGCAGGTGATGTTAGGTTACGTTTACTATTGCCAGACCCGGCATTGTAAAAGAGGAGCTGTTTCAGCTTGAGTTCCATCCGTGCATGGCGCAGCACAGTGGGGAGGAGGAAAATGCTCGGTTAAGAAGGGTGAGGGGGAGTGGCGAGGAGCAAGGAGCCTACGAGCACGTGTGGGGAGTGCACGTGGCGGTTAAGTGCGGGTGGGGGACGCGTCGGGAATTGGCTGCTCCAAGCGATGACGTAATCTCTGATGTGCAGGTGTTCTAGTTGAGATGTATGGGGTGCGCTCACCTGTATCAGTTGCCGATCTACCGATAAGATGGGCAGACCTAAGAAAATCTGAGTTAAAGCTATGTGTAGTGTACGAGCTCCGCTGTTTCCTCAGTCTTCACACGTAGATTGCCAAACGGCGGTGGACGTCGATATAATGGACTGCTTATTGTACCGTTGGACAACATTCCAGACACAGGCCTTTTTAAAGAGTGCTTTTTTCAGTAACTGAGCCGAGTAATTTTTGAGTTGTGCTTACGGATTACTTCAGGATTGAAGAACAGTAAAACATGTCGCTTTATTCCGGAAAAAGGTTACACAGCGGGACCAAAATATTTTATTATGGCTAATACATGATATTGCCATGACAAAAACAAGTTGACGAACATACAATCTATAACACGCCACTGCTCGAGAAAACTGGCCAGAGCTGTGCCAAACACATTTTTGATTGGCACTTCATCTACTTCGAAGAGCCAAGGTCCATTCCAGCACACCACGAACAAATGAAAATGTGAATTATTTCAGTTGTGGCGTCTCGCGAGATCGATAAAATGAGTGACTGATAAATTCTTGCGTAGATGAACTGCGTTTTCAATGAACTGAAGCGTGGTGGTTTTAATACGAAGTATAAATAAGGCAGGAATAATGTTACGTAAGTTGGTGAAGTGCTACTGAAACGTTCCAATGCGATTGAAAGTACGTGGAACTGCGAAGCAGACATCGCAAAGGAGCGCGCAAAACAACAAGGGTCTCATTTTGGCAACGCAAAAGACAAAACATACGCGTAAATTTCACGGCAGCAGCGCGTAACACACAACCTTGATGACATTTGGACGCCCCCATCTTTCGGAGCTCCGCAGTGACTTCTCGTGCCTTTATATCCTGCACTGCAACGTTCCCCGTCGCATTAGTCCACAATACCTAAACGCCGCCGTGCGGCGTATCCGGACCACACGTAACGCCACGTCTTCTGCCACTGTAATATACTATTAGCGTAAGGCCGGAGTCGACAGCCTTTTGATGTGGATGGCCGAGTTGTATGAAGCCGACGCGGCTGAAGGCCGGATGACATATTTAGCGAGGAAGGGGGGGTCTATGCAGGCAAAGAGAAAAAAATGAGGGAATTGACAATAATATGTGACAGAAAGAAAGAGTGGAACACGCGCTTCCCTTGGCACAGAGATAACATAGACCGGTGCAGCCGGGCGGTAAAAGCAAAACGCAAATAAACACAATGCATGGTTCGAGGCAATACTTCCTCCAGAGCGATGGCTTTCCGCTCATCACATGGCTTTCTGAAATTACGAACCACTCCTACTTCGCCGGCTCAATAAAACTTTTTTCACTCACTGACTCACTCGCTCGAGCGCACCATTTTAGTGCAATTTGTTTAGCGAGAGTTTTGAGTAAACTACGAGTGCCAGTCGTTTCACATTACCACGACGCGCCGGCAGTTGAAGCCCATGTACTGACAGCAGGCACGAGCTTCCGAGTGTGTACTACTTCCCAATGAACTAGTCTAATATGACGATTAACAAATAAACGAACTTGTGTTATACCCATTGCTGTCCTTAATATAATGGCCCACCCGGGCACCGCCGGGTACTACCGCTAGTAATAGATATGAAAAGATTCTCGCTAAATTGTACTCCTGAACTGGCTGCCCAAAAAAGCATGAAATGATTCCGAAAATGTGCTGAAGAACGGGAAAATTCTAACGTAAACAGTAACCATAAGGTTCATAGCTAAACGTTCGAGTGCGTGCATCCATCTCCGTGGCGGGGTTCATTCCGTTCCTAATTAGGCCGGTCGTCTCCTCCTGTCGAGCTGCAAAACGGACGACAGAGAGGGTTTCGGGAAAGTCCTCAAACCATCTCCAATAACGTGAAACCTGGGGAGGGGCGAAGCATGTCGTGTATAAGTGTATTCTTGGTGCACTAGCGTTTTTGCCAACGGAGATGAAACCACTTGGGGGGGGAGGTAGATGTTTCACGGCTTTGCTGTAAAATGCTTTTGTCTTTGAAGCACAAACCTCTCTAGCGAAAGGCGCAAACGAGTGGCTGGGTGCTTTAGTACCGTGACTACATGAAACGACGCTTACGACGACGGCAGGAGACGCCAGCAGCCTCAGCCCCTAAGGGGCTTCGCCAATAAGGGTCGCTTTAAAAGCAAATTTGAACTCCCAACCATACAACCTCCTTTAGTTGAACATAAACTTTCGGAGGCTGTCTTCCGTATAACGAGTTTTGGGGAAAACGGAAGTCCTTCCGATGTTCTCTCCTGTGTAACCAGGTTAAAGGGACCCTGCAACACTTGCCATCGACTACTAGTACTGTATTTTGGGATAAAGTCTATCGTCCCAGAAATCTCCTCCCGCAAGAATTATGAAAATCCGTTCACAATTAACGAAACTACGCGCGATGAGAAATCGCGCATAATCGTTCCCTCGCAACTCGAACGCGGACAAAGGCGACGAAAGCTGCGCGCTCTCTCCCGGAGAGGGGGGCGGCTCGCGGCGTTCTCTTCGGCGGCCTTCGATATATCACATGCCGGGTAGTTTTCTCCTTTTGTCCGCAACGCGGAGGGGCCTATTTCCGGTCTGGTGCCACAAAAAAGCAGGCATTGGCGCCTGCTCGCAAGTGCGCGCTCGGGCTGGTAGGGCGTTTTTGAAGCAATAAACGTTTGTAGTCGAGTGGTCCCGTTGAAAGGGAAGTATTGAGTTCGTCACTCAAGCTCCGCGCGCACTCAAAACACAAAAGAAACGGCAAAACTGTGCCTACAGGTTCAGGCATAGAAGAGGTTCGTACACAGCGATGACGACGACGGAAATGGGATAATCTAGCCGTGAAGTTGACCAGTGACAGCCGATCGGGCAGCCATGGCTTATGTGACGTCCCTTAGGCCATGCATAATGAGGACAACTGAAGAGAGAGCGGTTGGTTTTTCCGCGTCTTTCACATCGATTTGCGCGCTCACCGCTTCACGTGCACGTGTAATATTTGGATCAGGTATTCCTGGCAGTGTAATCTAAACGTCGCGCAGGTTTACTTGCACTGCTCAAAGAGTGTTGCAGGGTCCCTTTAATGTCTAAGGCAGGAACGAATATGCCAGCATTGTGGGCCCCACTGTGCGCTACATGAAACCTACTCGCTCGCTCATGACTGATGCGCCACTGGATGAGGCTGCATTGTCCGAAGTTCGGCACGGCGCGTATACCGCGCCGGTGAGTGTTCAATCGAACGAAGCTTTGGCCAATGGGACGATTAGGAGCCGTTTCGGTGGTACTAACCCCGCTGCCGGCCGTTTCTCTCAGTGAAATATTTAACGCTCTGGCGTGAAAATGTTGCCACTGTTGTTGCATTTGTCCTCACGAGCCACAAGAAGCCAATCCACAAGAAGGCTAATCCTACACTTTCGCAAGTATCGCACGTGGGTAAATGATTGGAAAGATTTCTTTTTACTGTAGATGAGCCAATAGATCTCTCCACTTCCTGGTTTTATTAAAAACTATTTATACGAATTATAAGTAATCATTCTACTGCTTCCTTCGCATGGCACCGGTTTAAACTTGTAATAAAGCCCTAAACAAACCTTTTACCCGCAAGCTAGTTGGGGATAGGATGGATTTACTTCCTCCTCAGAAGAAGCACGGTCTGGACTCAATACTAATAAGTGTGTTCTGTTTTACAAATCTGTTTTAATGGTTTGCATGAACGCGCGCACTGCCGCAGAGAGCTACACATAGATCTGAATGTAAAGTGGGTACTGCTTGAGGCATTGTGCGCCTAACAGAGTACCAAGATGACAAAACCTGGCACCCGCAAAGCACAATTGCGAACAGAGACTGCTGCAGGAAGTTTCGTATTCATTCAAACAAAGCAAACGTTGACGCGCGGAACCTCTCCCCCCCCCCCGGTTCCCCCCAACCACCAAGCACAACCATTTCTGTGTTTAGTTTTGTACTTTCATCGGTACAATCCGTTTTGTAGATCATTTTGTGCGCCGAGAAGAGTGCCCTTGATTCTGTTCAGACCTAAAGAATTCAGATAGCTCGGGGTCAACTCAAGGTTGAGGTCGGTGTCATTCATCAACACAGATTCATGAAGTATATCAAGTCCTCAATTATATTTCTCAACTTTACACCGATTAGTGTTAGATCACGTGATTAAACATTGTTTCGAGAGCTTTTAATAACTGCACCAAGAATTACCAAGAATAATTAAGAATTGCGTGGGAGTTTATGCGCATTCTGCTACGTGATGCAAGGGGGGAAGGAAACGAGATAAGTGCCATCCTAACCTTTTATTTCCTGCGATCAAAGCAATGTTTGTCACCTAACTGAATTAGAACTTCAGTTCTAGCAGTTGAAATAAAATATTTCGCCTTTAGTGAACTCCACAAAAAGTTGACAAACTAACACTGACCATTGCGGTAAATTTTTTCTCACGCTAGGCAGGGCCAAGTATTTGCCGCCACAGAAGCCGAGCGAGTGTCAGTACATAAAGTATTATAGTACCGCCACTGAGGCATGCAAGTCAGCAACGGCAGTCACTTTGGCGTTTATCAGTGTTGCGAGATTGCTTTATCTACGGCCTCGCCGTTAACTTCGACCCGGTCGTCTGTTAACAATACTACCGATGATGCAGCAAAACAGAATCTTTGGACACATATCTGCAGCTGAAATGCTGTTACACGCATTACCTTTGATTCGCATTCGGAACGACGTCAGTTGCGCGCAGCCGCAGAGCTAGGGGGACAAGCTAAGCCTTCCTGAGTCGAACAACTAAAGCGCACAAACAACATAATGGCGGCGCCCATGAACCATCGCAGTGTAAACAAATGTCACGTAATGCGAACTGATCACTGATCATAGCGGCGGCATGAAACCATATGAGAAAAGAGTTTCGATACTCTGTACCTTTATCTAGTGACACTAGCCGAGCGGAAGCAATAAGCCCGCCTAGACGACGAGAAACATTTCACATCCTCCTCCATCACCATTTGTAATGGCTTAGAACAGCTTCGCTGGACAACCAGTTTCGCAGGGCGGGACGGCGACCAATTTTTGAGGCCATGTGGAGCTTGAGAACCCAAATGATGGATTTTCGCTGTATTGGGCGGCCACTGATGTGCGACTTTATTGCGCTACGAAGACGATCTAAAGTCAACTTTGGACTTCAGAGGACCGCAACAAACTCAATCATTTTTTCGGGGGCCTCCATTCCCGCCTGGGCGATATAACTGTGGACAAAGACGCTGTCTGTGTAAAGTGTATCCTCTGGTTCACCCTCAGAGCCTTTAGACCACAAGGTGACATCGTCTGTGTGGAGTGCAAAGTGCAAATTAGGAACCTGCGTGGGTTGATGTGGTAGGCCTGCCATGGCAACTTCAAACATCATACGGGTACGGTTCCTTGAAGCACTCTAAGGTTGTGTGGAGTTAAAGGACTGTCAGCTTTGCCTACTCGCATCAGGAAAGTCCTGTTTTCGAGGAAGCCTCCATGAAGTTGAGCCCGAGTCCTCTAATTCCGAGTTGCTGCGTCTTGTTAATAATTGAAGGGTCGATGGCGACCAGCGTACATATTTGATGGCCGCTGGTTGCTTCAAGTATGTACCAGTAAAGTTGGAGCAAGATGTCCTGAGGGCTTAGCCCAGGACAAGCTGACACTTTGACATGATGTAACAGGCGTGTTGCTCTATATACCAGTGAAACCTGTGCATAGCCACGCACTCCATCACTTTACACAATTTAAGTTGCAGAAATCGGGCAAGGACTCACAAGGCTACTAAGTTGTTTACTTGACCCAGGTATTGCTTTCAGTGCGTAAACCTCAAAGGTGAATTTTAGCCGTTTCTTGGATATGTTCTGGAATTTTAAATTTTTCTAGGCATTCTGTGTTTTCAGTTTACCCATTAGGAACTTGAGGGCTACCTTGTTTCTTAGGCAAAGAGTTTTGCCTTTTCCGCACTAGCTAAACTTGTTGTTCGATGGACAATGTTCTCGATATGATTGGATGGTTCTCTAAAGGAGAACATTCCGGGATAAATGCCTGCACAGCAAATATCACGGCATTCGATTCGCCGACTTTTCTGTTCAGTGTGTTATTGACAGCCTTACTGCAGCATGTACTAAGTTTTAACATGTTAGATGTTGCACAGCATACAGATTTCTTCTTGTGTTTCGCCATTAAGTACAAAGAGTCAATCACATGAAAAACATAACAAAGCAAGCCAAAGCTATCCTTATAAGCACCGACTGGATAGTTAAGCCTGAAATTGAAAAAAACAGGCACCAAAAATTTCCCTAAAATGCAAAGGATTTTTTGCAAAAACATGTGCAAGCTACATGAGCGGCAACAAAAGCAAGTAGTACTGATTTGTAATGTGAGAAAGGGAAATAGTGTATTAGAAACCAATCTTAAATCATCCAACTACATGTCTGGGCAACCAATGGATGATAGATGAATTTACATGGATGACTTTACATATTCAGCTAACCCATCACGCACAACGTGTAGTAGCTGTAGTAGTGCGTTTGTGCTAGTGGTGCAATGGCATCTGGGACCTCAGCTAGAGCACCAAGGCAACGCTGTGTGGTCCTTGAATGTCATGTGAAGGGCTAAAATATGAATGGCGATAATATGATGAACGTATAAAAGTTACATCCAAGTGTTACCCACAAGGAACCGGGACGAAAACACACCTCTTTGCTTTATTCGAAACGTTACGGAGCTCATACCCTTGCAATTTTGTTCAGCCGAAAACATTGGTGCCATTATATAGGCTTTATTGTTAAAAGGGGTGGCTGTAAAGTTACCTGCTTACTATGCCTTATGTGACATGGCAAAAACCCTGTGGCACATTTCGTGGAGCAGCCAATAACAGGCGGTAAGGGCACTGATTTGACGGCGTCGTGAACAAACTGAAAGTTTGGCAATGTCACAAAAACATTGTAAAACCTAGCAGGAAGTTTCAGCATGTAACTACCCTACACGCAAGCTAGCACAGCCGTAACCTTCTTTGTGTCGGGTCTTTCCATTCTATTTCCCAGTTGCTCTTGCTCTTTGGGATGAAAGCGACTAGAAGTGTACGACATGAGCTCATATGAATTTTCAGAGGCTGGTGAGAAAACCGTGGCAGTAATTTTGTGTTTTTTTCCACTTGAAGAGCTATCCAACTGCTGCCAGAGTCACTCAACATATGACACAGTATCATCACAGCTCGTGAATTCACTTATAGTGTTTGCATCGAACTCATTTTGATGTTATAGCGTCACCAGTGAGGTGTTGGATAGCTTCTCAGTTGCCACCGTGTTTGATCTAACTTGTTTGATCAAAGCTCGCACTAAGTGTGGCATGAATTACTGTCACGAGGCAATTTTTTCGTTTAGAAGTTGTATGTTGTCTTCAGAGTGACTTTAATCTTAAATGTGTAAATAGTCATACAGAGATGGTGAAAGCAAGGTGGGAAGGATACGTGAGGATTCCGGCATGCATGAAACAATCCGCGGTACCACACACATTCCCAATTCGGCCTAAGCTGAAAAGCAAGTATGATATTATTTTACAAATTTAATGTTCTTGAGGTAGGTTTCGAGGAAGTGAGTTTATAATCTAAGAACAAAGCCACGTGCAATGTGCTATGGATAATTTAGGCCACCTTTATCAAAGCGCTCGTTGTTATGCAGTGGTACCCAATTATTGAAAATGCAGAAAAATTTGCATGCGTGCCTCCAAAATTATTCCGCTGTCTGCTAAGAGCGGATGTACGAGGGTCATTGTCCGTATAAGGATTGTTGTTAAAATTGTGAGAACAGTGTCTGACAAGCACCGTTGCTGGTGCTGCTTCAGTGGTTCTTTTTTTACTCATGTTCCGCAATGACGAGAAGTGTAACTGGGCGACGCGTAATATATGCAAACGAAATGCATGATCGGTCAAGTTACTTTGTGGATATATAATGGAGCAAATGTTTACTGGTAGCTTCAGGATAGTTACGAAAGGATGGAACAAAAAAACGTGCTATGTGATGCACTTATGGGCGGAGTCAACAAAGGCTTTTGCCGGACCTTTCCATTTTGATGTCACACTGCTTATACTGCCCCTGGTAAATTTTTTTCAAGCAATGCATCGTGCTTAGGGAAGCCAACTTAAAGACGCTCGATGTAAATCGCTCCGTTTATAGGGATGTATTTAACAGAAAAAAATGGTTCTACGTAGTTGCTAACCCATGGAATGATCAGTGGGTAAATCCAGAGAAAGACAAGGTCGCCAATTAATATCAGTCAATACGCCTATCAATCGCGTTGTTTAATACACGTTAACTGTCGGCATGCCGACGTACAGCTAAGGGCACATCGGTAATGAGACTTGCTTGCACGGGCCCGTTGTCGTCCAGAAAGGTAAACGTCATGGACGGGAACTGTTGATTGAATACCTTAATCTAATACAAATAAAGTGTTCTCAATAGCGAACAACAGCGCGCATCACTTTTCAGATGTTATGAAGCACAACACAAAATTAGGTTCTTCACCTCATCCACAAACAGTGCTTGACAAAGATGGCGCTCTACACTAAGAATTTCAGCGTCTGTTTTATGTTTTCGTCCTACGCGTTCCTTTTTGACGTTATTACAGTCCACTACCACAGTACAAGAGATTACAAGGTTTTTTTCTTCCATGATACAACTACACACTATTGTTAGTCTTGCGCTGGATCGGCTAGAACGTGACTTCGCAATGGCTGCGGGCGTGGATTCACAGATTGTTCCGCGCCTAACAAAACGTCGCTGTGCGGTACTCTTAAAGGGACCCTGCAACACTTGCCATCGACTACTAGTAATGTGTTTTGGGATAAAGTCTATCGTCCCAGAAATCTCCTCCCGCAAGAATTATGAAAATCCGTTCACAATTAACGAAACTACGCGCGATGAGAAATCGCGCATAATCGTTCCCTCCAACTCGACCGCGGAACGCGACGAAAGCTGCGCGCTCTCTCTCGGAGAGGGGGGCGGCTCGCGGCGTTCTCTTCGGCGGCCTTCGATATATCACATGCCGGGTAGTTTTCTCCTTTTCTCCGCAACGCGGAGGGGCCTATTTCCGGTCTGGTGCCACAAAAAAGCAGGCATGGGTGCCTGCTCGCAAGTGCGCGCTCGGGCTGGTAGGGCGTTTTTGAAGCAATAAACGTTTGTAGTCGAGTGGTCCCGTTGAAAAGGAAGTATTGAGCTCATCACTCAAACTCCGCCGGCACTCAAAACACAAAAGAAACGGCAAAACTGTGCCTACAGGTTCAGGCATAGAAGACGTTCGTACCCAGCGATGACGACGACGGAAATGGGAGAATCCAGCCGCGAAGTTGACCAGTGACAGCCGATCGGGCAGCCATGGCCTATGTGACGTCCCTTAGGCCATGCATAATGAGGACAACTGAAGAGAGAGCGGTTGGTTTTTCCGCGTCTTTCACATCGATTTGCGCGCTCACCGCTTCACGTGCACGTGTAATATTTGGCTCAGGTATTCCTGGCAGTGTAATCTAAACGTCGCGCAGGTTTACTTGCACTGCTCAAAGAGTGTTGCAGGGTCCCTTTAAGTGTGGCGTTGCAGTGGCTGCACTGGGGGGTGGGCTGGTGGTGCCATGCCTTAGGCGGTGTAACCATTGCGGAGTTTGTAGTGTGTTTGTTTGTGCTTGTCTGAGTAGTGTTTGTTCTTCTCTGTCCAACAAAGGATGGGGGGGTGGATACTCCATCCTCTCGTGGAAGTACTGTCTCATTTTGATACGACGTTGGGGGTGAGATTTCAGGGTACATACATGGTCAGCGGGAGCCCGGATGAGTGCTTCACGGGCGAGTTGATTGGCTCGTTCGTTCCCAGCTAATCCCATGTGCCCAGGTACCCAGTGAATTCTGGCCTGTCCTCTTCCTGTGGCTAAAAGTTGCAGTGCAGATGGAAAGGTGATTCCGCTTGCAAGTAGGTGACATGCCTTCTTGGAGTCCGTGTAAATATTTGTAAGTGTGGTGGGGGTCGTCGTTTGGCCAATTGCGAGTGCTATGGCTAGCATTTCAGCTTCTTCCGGAGTGGTACAGCTGGTGTGCATCGAGCATTCGTCTTCTTTGAGGTTCGTATAGGCTATTCCACACATAGGTCCTCTCTTGGCTGCATCCGTGAATATGTGTTTTTGGTGGGGATCTCTGACAACCTGCTTTGAATAAAATGCCGCTCTAATTTGTCGTCGAGATGGATTCCTTTCTTTGTCCATGTGCCGTGGGATGGGTGCCACCTGTATGTGCTTGAGGATGTCTTGCTTGATGGGGGTTGTAGTGACCTGGGTGGGGCTTGGTTGGTATCCGAGTTCTGTGAGTATAGCTCGTCCCGAGTGAGTGCTGTTTAGCCGTATTAGTTGGTTGTGACGCTGTGTGGTTATAATTTCTTCGGTGGTATAGAGAGTCCCTGTGCTGAGAAGCTTCGTTGTGCTGGCAGTGAAGGGAAATCCTAGGGAAAGTTTTGTTGCTTTCCTGATTAGTGTATCCAGCCGATTTTCTAATGTTTTGGTGAGGTTTATGTAAGGGGCTTGATATCTGATGCGGGTGGTAATGAGGGCGTCCCTGAGGCGGATTAAGTCTCCTTCCTTGAGCCCTTTATTTCTGTTTGACACTCTTCTCATCATGTGTAAGGTCTGCTCACACTGCTGTATGATCTGGCTCACCGCTCTGTGTCCTCCACCGTCACTTTGTATGTGGAGGCCCAGAATTTTTATGGAGGGCTTGGGGTATATGTCGTGGTTTTCGAGGCTTAGGTGTATGGTTGGGGGGCTTCCATCTAGGATTGTGGACTACTAAGAGTTCCGTTTTCTCTGCAGAGCATTCTAGCCCTATGTTGTGGGCTGCTCTTCCTACTGCATTCAGGGCCAATTGCAGGGTGTCTTGGATGTGACCTGGACTTCCCTTATTGATCCAAAGTGTGATATCATCTGCGTAAAGGGAGAATTTTATGTCCGGAATCTTGCATAATTCTCTGTGAACCTTCAGCATGGCAAGATTAAATAGTGTTGGTGAAAGGACAGACCCTTGGGGTATGCCTTTTTGTGGGTGAGAGAAGGGAGCAGTGAGATGGTCGCCAATGCCGATGGTGAGTTGCCTGTCTTGTAGGAAGTTTCTTACATAGTTGTACATTCTGCTTCCACAATTAGTGTTTCCAAGTTCTTCGAGCATAGCGTCGTGGTCAATGTAGTCAAACGCCTTCTTCAGGTCAATGGCTAAGATTGCTTTTAGTTGTGCTAGACTCGGTTCTTTGTGTATATCTTCGTAGATGCGAAGTAAAGCATCTTGGGTGGAGAGGTTGCTCCTGAAGCCGACCATGTTAGGAGGTAGCATCTCTTGATCTTCAAGATACTGTTGGAGTCTTTTTAATGCCATCCTTTCCATTACCTTCCCCACATTGGACGTCAGGGTGATTGGTCTTAGGTTGCTGAGTTTAAGGGGTTTGCCTGGTTTGGGGATGAATATCATATGTCCCAACTTCCATTTTGTGTAAAGTGGGTTTCCACTCCATATGTAGTTGATTTCTGTGAGCAGGAATTCCATATCACTTTCCGCCAGGTTTCTTAGGTGGGCTGTAGTTATCTGGTCAGGGCCTGGCGCTTTGTGTCCTGTGCACTTCTTGATTGCTATTTTAAGTTCGTCCATGGTAAAGTCCTTATCAAGATCTTCGTTGTTGGCTCCCGAGTAGTTCCGGTAGTCAGGTTGGGTCGCGGAGGGGATATACAGGTTTTGTAAGTCTTTTAGCATTTTTTGCGGATTTTCGTGCTCATCAATTAGCGTTTGCATTTTGTTCCTAGTCATGGTTTTGGTGGCCTCTGGATCGATGAGGGATTTCAAGATACGCCATGTCTTACTTGTGCTTAGGGTTCCCTGAAGTTGTTCGCACGCCATCTTCCATTGTTCTCTTCTGAGTTTATCTGAGTAGGTCTGGATATGTTGGTTTAGCTTGGCTAGCTTTGCTCTGAGCTTGCGATTTGTTTTGCATTTTTTCCAGCGCTTCATAAGCGCGTTTCTTGCCTCCCAGCAATGGGCTATGTGCTTGTCCACGCAAGGTCCTCCTTCTTGGTTTGTGTAGGTCTTGGTATGCTTCATTTTTGTGTTGATAATATCATTTGTCCAAGCGTCAAGATCAGGAGGGCTTTGTCCTTCTCTTTCTTTTCTATACATGTCCCATTCAGTGATTTGTTGTTTTTTCCATTTCAATCTTCTTGGTTTGGTGTGGATAGAAAGGGCGATAATTGCGTGATCGCTTCCCATGTATTCTTGGGTATGGGTCCAACTGATGTTTGTCCTTGATGTGGCCATAGTAAGGTCTGGGTTCGTGTTCCGTTCTACAGAGTTTCCCAATCTAGTAAATTCCATTGTGTCATCGTGGATTGTGTATCCTGCTTCCTGTAGTGCATATAGCAGTTTGCGTCCCTTCTTGCTGTCTTTGCTGTACCCCCAGGCTCGGTGAGGGGCGTTGAAGTCCCCAGCTAGAAGGTGTTCGTATGCACTTCGCGTGGTCTTGGGTCTTAATATTTCTTTAAGTTCCGGTAGGTTGTCTTTCCGGTAGGTTGTCTTTCCGGTAAGTTCCGGTAGGCTGTACACATTTGTTATGTGCAGCGGTCCTTCGGTCGTTTGGATTGATATAGTGATGCTGTTATCTGTGTCATGTTCCAGGTTGGCGGGAAGTTCCTTGAGAATGAGGAGTGCAAATTGGTCTCTGGTTTGGAAGGTAGAGTAACCTGGTAGGGTTGGATGCTTTCCAGTTTCCTGTAGAAGAAGTATGTCTGGTTTCCTAGGTAAGTTTTGGATCCACTGATGCAGGGCGTTTCTTTTGTTTTTGAAACCCCTGCAGTTCCACTGGATGAGGCTTAGCTCTCTAGCCATGTTGTGGTTGATCTGCGAGGGTGGTTAGGTGGCCTGCTGTTTTGAGTAGGTGGTCGAAGCGCTGCTCGAAACGGTAGAGTAGTATGTCGGTGAGGTGTGCCAGCCTTCTCTCAAGGAGGGCATCGATCACTTTGTCCATCATAGCTGCTATTCTTTCTTCCAGTGTTGTGAGGAGGGTGTCCACCTTTGCCTCTACTTCTTGGAGCCTTTGAGAGTGTATCTGGAGGTCAAAGTCGCTGTGAGCCGACGGTGGCATTCCTCCACCATCAGGGGTTCCTTCATCATCTGTTCTGCTGCGTTTCGGGCCCGGTGTAGAGCGATTTATTGCGACGTTAGATTCAGTGTCCATGTCGCTTTGGATGTCTGGTGTAGTGACCGTAACTGGTGGTGAGTGGTTTGGAGGAAGGGAGCTTTGTTGTGCGAGTGTTTGTGGCCGGGGTAGCATCTGTTCTCGTCGGGCATGTGTTTGCGTCCTAACTGCATCTCTGTAGGACTTATTAGCTTGTTTGGCTGTGCGTATGTGTGTTGATTTAAGGAGTGACTGGCTCACCTGTGGTTGACCAGCGTTTTCTGGCGATTGTTGCTTGATCAGGTCCTGGGATCGGGATGGTGCTCCAGGCCTCGATGAGCTTCATTGCCGTGAGGAGCTCTTCGATCGCGATCGGATGCCGTTGTGGGTCTCGTGTTCGGCGAAGCGTGTGTGGCTTCTTCCACGTTGTTGGGCTTCTTCTTGCTTGGATTGCTGTGAGTTTTGCTCGGTGTTGAGGTTCCTACGGCGGATTATTCGTTCGTGGTAGGCTTGGTACCGTACTGCGCTGTCCGCAGCTTGTTTCTTCTCGCAGGTTTTGTCATCCGCGCTGTGGTTGCCTCCGCAGTTAATGCATTGTGTCAGGCAGTCTTGGTGGTCTTCTTCTTGTCCGCCTTTGCCGCATTTCGGGCAGAGTGCTTCGCTGGTTTTGGTACATACGTCAGCCCTGTGCCCGATTGCGAGACATTTTCGGCAGAATTGTGCTCGGGGTCGGTGTGGACGGCAGCGGTATTCGCCTCCGGCGTAGATCACTCACGGGGGATATAGGTGCCCATAAAGGTGATAATTGCTGTGCCTGTTTTGCCCATCATGCGTGCCGAGGTGATAGTGTAACCTGGGGCGGATAGGTGCTTCAAGAGGTAATCTGAGTCCGTTCCTGGTTGGATGTTGTGAACTACTCCCTTGCAGGTGTCGTGCGCGGCCGATATGTAGATGGATACTCGGCCCGTTGCTGAGTTGGTGCTTATCGACGAAATACTTCCGATCTTCTCGGCTGTCGGTTTGTCTCGGCAGTTCAGGAAGGCTAGGTTTTTGCTCGGGTCGACACGTACAGTGAAGGTAGTTGCCTCGTTAGGTGAGAGTCTCGCGGTTTGGCATAGCTGGTGGTGTAGTTCACTTGGATTGGCGAAGGCAAGGTTGAGCCCGTCGGCGGGTCGTAAAATGAGCTTGATCAGTTCTTTCGGACTCACCGGGCGTTGCGATATAGGATGCCTCCAGCCGTCTTCGTCCTGGTAGAACTTAGGAGCCATGCTTGAGTGGTTGGTGCGGCGGCGCCGGCTTGTCGGTGTCGGTGGTTTGTGGAACACGCCCTAAGCCTAGTAGGCCTAGCACGCACTCACATGCCGGTCGGGACAAAATCACTGGTAGTGTCCGTTTCGTTGAAGGTAGGGATCCAAAATTTGTTGAGAATGGTCCTGATCGGTTCCGGTATGCATTCCGCTAGTCCGGTGAGGTCGACGAGTGGAACTTCTTCGAAAAAGCGAAGAAACTTACGGAGCCGTGGTGTCCTGCTGCCTTTAGCTGCGGCCGCCAGCAGCGCCCCCCTCATCACTTGGAGCAGCCAATCCCCGACGCATTCCTCCCCCCACCCCCAACTTAACCACAACGCGCACTCCCCCCACTTGCTCGTAGGCTCCTTGCCTCTCCGCTACTTCCCATCACCCTTCTTGAGCTAGCATTTTCCGCCTCCCCACTGTGCTGCGCCATGCACGGATGGAACTCAAGCTGAAACAGCTCCTCTTTTACAATGCCGGGTCTGTCACTAGTACACATAACGTAACATCACCTGCTCCTAACTGATCTCACATTTGTTACTCGTCTAGGCAACATCACGCTATAAGCTACCCCAGATCTCGCCTTCACCGAAAATGCCACACAAGCCACGTAGTCTTAACAGTTACGAAAAGCTTCAGTGACCATTGCATTGTGGAGATTACAATACTGGCGGGTGTTACGAATGAGACCGCCGCTGTGCTTCCTCCAAAACTACTCGGCTGTTCGTCGAAGCCTCCACTACGTGCGTCTTTCAAGCAGCCCCACCCTCTCCCCCTCCTACTCCGTCGGTGACTCACACTTGCAGCTGAAAATTCAAACAAGCTACGACTTGTCTGCATCGGTGGCGCCTCTTTATCGGCGTGATGAAGCTTCGGTGGCGTACTGGCGCAACAGGCCGAGACTATCCCCAGGGAGACGGAAGCCCCGCGTCCGCTGCGGAGACCTCCAATCTCTCCCCTCTCTCGGACTCAGCATGCGCCGCTACTACCTACTGCTCACGAACTCTGGAAAGAGTGTGGTGTATGCCTGTTCCGTTAGTGTCGGGTGCACAATCTAGAGGGAACGCTTGTTTTGACCGTTGGCGCTTCGGGTATAAATAAGACCCCTCCAAGAGCTGTAGTTTATTCCTGTTTGAGCAGTGAATCAATGCGGTCACTCTGCTCGGTTTCTGTACTGTAACCTCGCCCGTCGGGGCTTGTTCTTTGGCTTTGGCTTATCTCTCGCTATGAAGTAAACGAGTTACGTTTTGCCTTCGGCTTCTGGGCTTCATCACGGCTGCAACATTGGCTGGCCGCTCGCATCAAACCACGCTACCACACGCATGTCGGAGGCCACGGAGCCCGACTCGGGTCGGCCTTCACGTACGCAACAAGGGCCACCCACGCCTCCAGCGCGGCAGAAAGCTCCACGTCATGGACTGGGATACGTTCCGACTTTTGCGCTCGGTGGTCCGCGACCCTACCAGTAGCCCCATCAGGGATATCAAGGAATGGGTAGCAGAACTTCAGGAACACGTCACTCTGGCAACCGAAATCATACCAGAGGACGCTGGGCTGACTGAAGCTGATAGTCGTCTATTGCACATATGGGAAGCCTAGACAAGCATACAGAGGCGAATACAACGCCAAAAACACAATCGCTCTCTCAAGAGGCGACTGGCTCGGCTCAATAAAGAAATTGAAGAACGTGCACAAAGGCTATCCCAGCAAAATTGGGAGGTGGTTTGCGGTCGCATGAAACATAGTATGGGAGTTGCGCGGGCGTGGAACACCCTCCGCTCCTTATTATACCAAGGAGGTCGAAAAACTACACAGCAGAACAAACTCAAAGCCCTGCGGTAATTACAATGCCGGTATGTAGGTACTCAGCCAACACAGCCCCTACCCAACACCGGTAGCCCTAATCCGGAACTGGACGGTCCTCTAACCATGTGTCACAAGTGCGCGTGGCAGCACGAGGTCTACGCAGCAAATCTGCTCTGGCCAGAGTAAAATTTCTCAGAAAATTTTTCCTAGTCTAGATGACACCTCCGGAAGCTCTCACAGACGAGCCATTGCTGGGACTCCGGAGTGGAAGGCAGCCAAGATTCCTCATCCCAATACCCGGAAAAAGCCTTCACATAGACATTTGCGGCCCATTTCGCTCACATCCTGTGTAGGGAAACTTATGGAGCACGTGGGCTTGACCCGTCTTCATTGTTACATATTGCCGCGAACCATGCATTGGGTTTGTTTATTTGTGTTTTGCTTTTACCGCCCGGCTGCGCCGGTCTGTGTTATCTCTGTGCCAAGGGAAGCGCGTGTTCCATTCTTTCTTTCTTTGCCGCATGTGTTATCGGTTCTGATAGGGAGAGCATTCCGATCTAACGTGAACAGCGTGGAATAATCTTCTTGGATCTACAATGTTCTCAATGCGAATCGACGGTTCGAGAACCACGCGCGCCGAAAGATAAAAAGCCTGCCGAGCCGACGCCGGGGCATTCGATTCTGCGACGCTCGTCGACGCAAGTCACTTTGTTGACCGCTGCTTCGCCGCCTCTGCATTCTTTGGAGTTGTTAGGGGAGCACAAGTTCGCTCCAAATAAACTTGTGTCTCCTTCAAGACAACTGCGTCGTCCTTGGCTTCGTGACAATATAATCTTCCCAGCTATTTCCACCCTCTATGTTCGGTTTTCGGCCCCGACTCTTTGCACAAGATGTCATGCTCCAATTACAACATCGGATCATCAACCCCTAGTAATGCTAAGCAGACAAAACTACAGCCATCATGGCACTCGACCTACCTAAAGCTTTTGATCTCATCTGGCATGATGCTATCTTGAACAATCTGACAGACTTCCATGCGGGCCCTAAAACGTACGATTACATTAAGGCCTTCCTTATAGACTCCACGGCGATAATTGTGGTTAGGGACATGGAATCAGCTACCATCTCCCTTAGTAATCGTGAAATTCCTCGTGGATCAGTCCTATCGCCATTTTTATTCAATAAAGCATTGATAAACCTCCCTCATCTCCCCTCTACTATCCCGCATATACGTCACAGTTTATACGCTGATGGTATCACGGTGTGGACGGTTGGAGGCAGTGACGCGAATTTCGAAGACTGCCTACAACAAGCTGTCGACGTGGTGGATAGAGAGGGAACAAAACTTTATAAAAGAACAAAACTTTGGAAGCTTACGCCGGAGAACGTGGTCTGATGTGTTCTCCTCAGAAGTCCGAACTTCTCTACCGTCTTCCCGGAAAGCTACATCGTCCAGGAACTCCAGAGGTTCAGCTCACATTACAAAATCGCGTTATCCCCATCGTACCTAGCATGCGTGTTCTTGGAATCCACAATCATCAATCAGGCTACAATACGGACACCATCAAAGTCCTTTCGGCAAGTTCACTACAAATAAGCCACCTTATTTCAAGAATCACGCACCGCTACCATGGACTTAAGGATCTCAACCTGATCCTGTTATTGGAAGCTGTATCACTTCATACCTCAATGTCACTTCATACCTAAAGAAAGCTAACAATGTCAAATTGATGGAGAGAGAGAGAGAGAGAGAGAGTACATGTTTATTGAAAAAGGAGAAGAGGTCGGCCTCAGAAATTGATCTTGGGCCTGCTACTTCCCTCTGGGGGGAGGGTACTGGGGACAGAAAGAGAAAGGAATGAATATGGAAGGTATGGGGAATGACAATGAAAGCGACAAATGAACTATGTACAAGCAGTAAACCAATAAACGTCTCACGTACAACGGGGCGCTGAATCGGATGACTACGTTCACTTTTAAGCACATGAAGCACATGATTATCATCCATGAAAAAAAAAAACTGCTCAGACATTATTTTGCAGTTTGTTCAATTTTGTCGCAACCTAGAGGCGAGAATCCAAAGAGGAGTCACCAAGAAATGTAAGCAGGGCTTTAACGGCTAGGCTTTGCTTCCTGTTGTCAGCCCACGTGCCCAAAATCTTTTGTTCGGACAGAGGGCGAGTGTCCAAGCGTAGTAAAGCTGTCTCAAGGTTCATTCGCTCAATCGAGTACTTTGGACAAGCACTAAGCAAATGTTCGATAGTCTCAGGACAACCGCACAGAAGGCAGTCTGGGCTGTCCTCTCGTCCGATTGTGTGAAGATACTTCCGAGTAAACGCTACTCCAAAACGTAGCCTGTGTAGCAATGTCTCTTGACTTCGGCGAAGACGAGGCGCATGACTGACCCAGAACGTCCGCTCTGGATCGAGCTTGTGAAGGCGTTCATGTCGATTCTGCGGGTCCGACGAATGCAAGGCTGCAGCTTGTTTACGCGCTCCGTAGAGCATCGCGTTAGCATCCTGCCTTGTGATGGGTATAGACAGGAGAGTTCCATTGTGGTGTGCCTGCTGTGCTTCTGCATCCGCCAACTCATTTCCAGCGATGCCACAGTGACTTGAAACACTGAAACATCGACTGAAACACCACCGTGTGGCCCTTTTCATTCACCTCTTTAAACAGGATAGCGACATCAGTGGTCAGCTGATCGTACGCGCCTCTCTTCATTGGGTACCTTAGTACCTGCAGCGCTGGTTTGCAGTCGCAAAAGATAATCCACTGCTGTGGCCTTTCACAAGAAATGGTGCGGAGCGCTTCGCGTAAACCGACCAGTTCTGCTGCGGTAGACGACGTCCTGTAAGCAATCTTGAAACGTTTGGTCAGGTCCTTCCCAGGCATAACCACTGCCGCTGCCGACGAAGACGCCGTGACCGAGCCGTCAACAAAAACATGCGACGCCTCTCCGTACATTTCACTGATGTAAAATAGTGAACGTTGTCTAAGGACCGAAGACGCCATGTGGGATTTTTTACCGATTCCAGGAATCGACAACCGCACCTGTAGATCAGGTACAATCCATAGAGGCACTTCTGATATTTTGGCGACTGCAAATCTGAAGGGAATCAAATGTTGCTGCGCCGAAATACTTCGGGAGTAGTTTGAATTCGGCCGGTACCTGAAAACGCTTGACAGTGGATGGCACTCATGTCTTGTCAGATGTCGTAGGTGCACACGAAGAGGTTCTTGCGCGAGGTAGACTTGAATTGGGCAGACTCGTGCTTCTGCGATCGTTCCACGCGTTGATGTGCATCGAGGCAACCCCAAACAGATGGAATAATACCCAAAGGCTATGAACAGGCCAGGGGCATTCCCATCGCGGCATCCACCACACGTTCCACGGCTATGGGTATCCAGAACACTCTAATGGAATTTGTAGACGCGCAGTGCACAGCGCGATACCAGTGTAACGCCCGTTAAATGGGTTAGTCACCAAGTCATATTAAGGTGGGTCCACGCAGAGCTTGGAGGAAATGAAACACACTCAGGCTGGCGAAAAACATTAAAAATTAGTTTAATAGGGTGCCTCAGTCGTGCCGGCTCCCTCACCAGGTTGGGCGGAGTCGTTCGGGTTGCAGGGGGGTTAAACACCGACGGGACGCCGACGGGTCGAGTGGGTCTCGGGGCCAGGAGAATGAGGCAGTGCGGGGCCGGTGGCTCGAAAGGTCAGCGCGGTGAACCCGAGGGCAGGAAGGGGAGGCAGTACCGGACCGGTATTTCGGCGATCGTTGGGCATACGAGCGGTTTGGACGTAGCGTAAGATGCATAGTGCGGTATTAGAGATCTTGCAAATTTCGTATTTTCTGATAGCTGTTTAAGAGTCGCTCACGATGGTTTCAGCCTTTGTAGAGGCGACGGCAAGCACAATAGCGGCCTCTTCTTCCTCAGCGTGATTAGTGTAATTAGAGGCGGGTGTAACAGAGTGGCCTTTAGCACGTATTGCCACGATGGCGCTAACGCGCGTAGGGTGGTCGTCAAGGGCGTCAACGTAGCATACGTCAGGATCGTCTCTGAAACGCTGGACGGGGCCGACGCTCGGGCATGTCGTCGATCCTGGCAGTGCACCGGGTGCGTGTTTCTGGGTTTGCTTGTGAGGAGAGGAGAGAGCGAAGTCTTGGCTCCATGTTGGCTGGCGTACGGAATGCTTAT
This sequence comes from Haemaphysalis longicornis, assembly GCF_048455015.1. Classification (NCBI taxonomy): domain Eukaryota; kingdom Metazoa; phylum Arthropoda; class Arachnida; order Ixodida; family Ixodidae; genus Haemaphysalis; species Haemaphysalis longicornis. The sequence continues at coordinate 164,186,265 of NW_027526460.1, forward strand.
TTGCTGAAGTAGAAGGCGTCCTGTGTGACTGCTAGATAATCGCTGGTGGGACGGTCGTGTGTGTGCCCCGACTACTCCGAACCAGATGGAATAACTTTGGCCGCAGGAATTTTCCCGTGGGAACGCACGGCCGCATCGCAAAGGACACAGCGTTCTTTTTCGCCTCGGGGCGAGCCAGGCTTCCCTCCGCTTGACGCGTTGTTCTTGGCGGGTGCCGCGTCGTCCACCGCCGCTTGGAGCGGGCCTACTCCCCCTTCTCCACGCCGCTGCTCGGACGTAGGAGGAGGAGGAGATAAAGAGGAGCGAACGGAGAGGATAGGGGTTAGACTGGGGGCGACCGTCTTGCAATTCGGACGCGACCGTCTTGCCATTCGGACGCATCCGAGAGCGCGTCCCTCCCAGGAGCCCGGACGCTGCCAGCGTTTCCTGCCCGGGTCTACACCTCGAGCCCGCTGAGCTACCGGTACTGCCCAGCTTCCCGAAAAGAACCCTACTGTGGACAACCATCTGATGCATATATGGGAGGCACGCCGGAGCCTTACTAAAAGATGGAACAAACAGAAACTTAATCGCAAGCTTCGAGCCCGCATCAGTGAACTGACTGAAAAAGCGGCAGAATACGCTGTCCAACTTAGCGACGCAAATTCGATAGAGAGATGCAATTCAGCTGCGCGTCAAATGGGATCCAAGGGGACATGGCTCCTTTTTCGCAGTCTCATTGACCCAACTCAGACGAGAGGGGAAACACAACGTCAACTCCGAAGAGCCCTACACGGGTACCAAGGTACGACGACCCAACTCGCGGATACTCTATGTGACAGACATCTCTGCCGCACGGAAGACCCCAATGGACCTGAGTATCAATACGCAGGCAAGCAGAACCCCGACATGGATGCCCCCTTTACACTACAGTCGAACACGGATATATCGAACACGGGTATATCGAATTATTGTTTATATCGAACTCATAAATTATCCCCTTGAAAATTCTGTGTAAAAGTATAGGAATTCGTACGTTTATATCGAACCGTATTTTTCCCGACATTGGGTATATCGAACGCCGCGCGAGCTGAAAGGTCCTCTTCGGCGGTCGCTGCACCCCCGATTGAGGTTGAGGAGGATGTGGAGAAATGCGCGGGCATGGCAAAGACTGGCTCGCGGAACTAATCCCCCCTACCGGAACAAATTTGCGCTTTCCCAGTGGGGCCCCGCTACCGGCCACCGTAGCGTTAGCAGACGGAGCTCGGTATGCTAAATCTCTCTAGGCATACAAGCCCGAACGCTCGGAAAATGTGACAGTGCGAGGTAGGGATACCCCGACTGCGCACGTCCTTTTTTTTGCGGCTGCGTACGTTCCCCGGCTTGCCGAAAAAGAGTTTTTTTTTTTCTCTCTCTCTGGGTCTGTCTTCCCCCGATGTCGTCTCGGGAAAGGGAAGAGGGAACGAAGGCGCTGGCGGCCTCCTCTTTCTTTTGCATTATGCTGCTGTTGCTGCTGTTTGGCAAGATGTCCCACACCTTTCGGAGATCACTGTTTCTCTCGGAGATGACCATCGCGAGCGCTTTGTTGGAGTCCGTTCAGAGAGCCTTGGAATTGTTACCTTCAAAGCTCTTGTGGTACGTGCGCGCTGTTCTTCTTTTGCGCGCGTGTTGTGCATGGTGTGCGAAGTCGCGGCGTACTGCTGGAATTTTCTAGTTGGACAGCCTCGAGAAGATCGAGACCAGCGTCTTTAATATCATTTCCAGGACGAAGAAGCAGGCCAAGATCAGCGATTTTTTTTCACGGGAATAAAGCGTCCTGTTGCATCGTGAGTGCGGAATTAGTTGTCATTCTTGAATGCGACGATCGGTAAGTGATCGTCCGCCATAGGTGAGGTCTCAGAGCCCATATTTTTTATATCGAATTTTTCATATATCGAACTATTTCGCGATCCCCTTGGAGTTCGATATATCCGTGTTCGACTGTATGTAGGTAGTTCTGCCTACCGAGGGGGGTTCAGGCAACGGCCTCGTCAAAACATCACGCACAGAACATTGCAAGAGGAACAATTGCGCTTTACTCAAGCAGTGGAAAATGAAATATAAATGGAACAGGGGATACAATCAACCAAGCACATAACAAAAGCACTTCAGGGTCCCAGGGCTTACGGTACGGCGGGACGAACGGCGGGCCTTGCTGACGTGCGTCTTCTTCGAGGTGGCTGACGGCGGTGGCTTCTCTCTTGTGACCGGCGGCGCTCCCGGCCGGCAACTCCCCCCGCTACCAAGCACCGCTGCCCTTATCTAGCGTGCCCAAAGATGTGCCACGCCCCCCCTCCATCGCACAGTCTTTCTGCCGTGTGTTCCCAGATGGCAGGAGAGGTGGCGCGCGGCAGTTTGAAACGGCCTAACGTGGGCGCTCACAGGGGAGAATCCCCACAACTACAAGATCTTCGGGCAGCTTTAGCTAAGATGCGCCGAGGTACGGCCCCAGGAAGAGACCGTATAACAGTCCAACTATTGGCGAACCTCTCGGACTCGGCCTACTTGCAACTGTTAGATTACATAAATCAAATCTGGGACGGCCGTCCAACGGCCGCCCACTCCCCCCAGAATGGAAGACCTCCTTGGTCACCTTTATACCCAAAGCAGGAAAAATTGTTAATATTGATAATCTGAGGCCAATTTCGCTCACCTCATGCGCGGGTAAGCTCATGGAGAAGATGGTCCGGGATCGTCTCTCTCCACACATTGAGTCCACGGGCCTCTTTGCTGACACTATGTTCGGGTTCCGCCCACATATGTCAGCACAGGACGTCCTTCTCCAGCTACACCGCGACGTAATTCGGCCAACTACAATGCGACAAAACGATAAAGCCATCCTTGCCCTAGATCTCAAGGGGGCATTTGACAACGTCCGGCACAGCAGCATACTAGAAAACTTAAGTAGAACGGATTGTGGTCAGAAAGCCTTCGCGTACGTCAGAGATTTCCTCTCCAAACGTCAAGCATTCCTGAGGATCGATGAGGAGCACGGTCCATATTACATGGGTACAAGGGGTACTCCACAAGGAGCGGTCCTATCGCCGCTACTCTTTAACATCGCTATGATGCAGCTGCCGCACAAATTAGCTCGGGTAGAGGGTATACAACATGCCCTTTACGCCGATGACATAACAATCTGGAGCACAGAAGGCAGCCTTGGGGAAATGGAGGACCGCCTGCAAAGAGCTGCCAGCATTGTCGAAAGCTATGCTAATGACTGCGGCCTTCAATGTGCCCCAACAAAATCGGAACTTTTGCACATTAAACCCAATCCTAAAGAGAACACAAGGCTTTGCGTCTCTTTAACAGGTGGTTCTATCAGAGAAGTGGAAGAAATTAGGATCCTGGGCCTGCTTATTCACAACAAACTTAGTCCAGAGACCACCATTGCCAAACTGAAGCGAACAGGGGAACAGGTCGGACGGATGATACAACGCGTATCCAACAAGCGCGGCGGGTTACGGGGCAGGGACGCACTCCGGCTCGCCCATGCCTTTGTAACCAGTAGGATCCTCTTCTCAGTACCCTACCTCCGTACGAACAAACAACACGAGAACAGCATTGACGTCATCATTAGGAAGGCCACAAAACGAACCCTTGACCTCCCGGTGGCTACCTCCAACACCAGGTTATCGGCGCTGGGAGTGCTCAATTCGTATCAAGAGCTGAAAGAGGCTCATCTCACAAATCAGTACACTAGACTCGCACAAACGGCGTCCGGGCGCCACTTGCTTAATCGCCTACAAATCAAACATGAGTGCATCCCAGAGGAGACGTGCAAACTCCCAGAGTTGTGGCGGCACAGGCTCTGGGTGCATCCACTTCTGCGTAACATGGAAAAGCACACTCACGAAGGCAGGAGGGAAGCACGCGCTAAGACCCTGGAAAGGAAATACGGAAATGGGCGAGGTGTGTTCTACGTTGATGTGGCAGGACCGTCGCCTCTACGGTTCTTTACTGCCGCTGTAATTCACAGTGACCAGCAAGTCGATGGGCTCTCCTACCGGGCTCCTAACTCCACGCAAGCCGAGGCGATTGCCATAGCGCTCGCCGCCTCGGACCCGAAGTCAAGGACAATAATCACGGACTCTCGCCGAGCCTGTGAAAGCTATTTAGCGGGCACGGTACCACCCTTGGCCTACAGAATTTTAAAACGAGTGGTGCGGTTCGTAGACCCCGCACCTAAAGAAATTGTGTGGTCTCCGGGGCATCAGGGTCTGAGAGGTAACGAGGCCGCGCACGCGGCTGCCCGAGCGCTTACACACCGGGCGCCTCACCCATGCTCTCCCGGCTCGGAGATTAGCAAACCACTTCTGCGGTTTAGAGAAATCGTAAAACATTACTGCGATAACCGCCGGCTTTACCCAGCCCCTGCAAAGGGTCTGAGCAAGGCCGATGAGCGAATACTGCGGCGCCTGCAGACGAACAAATTTATGTGCCCTGCAGTAGCAAAGCATTTCGACCCTAAAACCGATGGGCGGTGTCCGACACCTTCCACATGGTGTGGGCATGCCAGCGCAACCCTGCGTTATCCCCCAACCCTTCCCCTACCAGAGAGGCATGGGAGGCAGCCCTGCTCAATTGCTCGGGGCTGGAGTCTCAAAGGGCTCTAGTTCGACGGGCGAGAGTGGCGGCCTTGACCAATGGGGTCCCGGAATAGGGACTGCACCTGTGCGGAGGGCCACATACCCTAACTCTCTTTTATTCTGATCAAAAATAAAGTTTCACTCCTCCTCCTCCTCCCACTGTAGTCGTGAAGGCACACAAAATCTTTATCACTTAATTTGGCTTTGTCTATTATTCGACCGTAATCGCCACCAGCTTTTAACTCTATGTCCCGCCCCTGTGACTGAACAAGAATATGTTAGTCGGGTCCGTGACGATCCCACCACACTAGAAGCAATCACCGAGTACGCCCTTGAAAACGGACTTTACAAATTTGCGTAACGGCCTGGTAGACTTCCCTGTTCTGCCTACAATGTGAACTGTCTACAGCGTGCACTGTTTTCAGTGTGAGCCGCATTGTCTTCAGTGTGAACTGTACATTTAGGTGTGAACTGTGCATTTTGGTGCCACTGACTGAATTTGATGTGTTCATTTTGTGATTAGGACTCCAACACTGTAACTGTGTTGATTGTGTTGTAACTGTGTTGAGTTGTGACCTTCCCCATTTCCCCTCATCTTCGCTCCCCCTCGGGGCCCCATGGCCTCTAGTTTAATAAAGTGTTCCACTCACTCACTCGTAGTGTGTAGCCGTACCATGACCATCTGAGGAAACGCTGCTTACGGAGACACTGTGAGTAAATTTCAAGGCAGTGGAATTACAAGCAGCTCCATGGAACGTGCTGGTTGCGCAACGCTGGTCTGTGACACACTCCTGGCGCTTATACAGACCGAATGTACCACACTACGACCGTGTCAGAAACATTCACACTCTCGTAAATACACTACATTTGCAAACAAGGTGACTGCTCCGGATAAATATGTATTTCCAACGCATACAAACTGAAAATCTCAGTCGTGAACGTGCCGCAAGAACAGCGGCGACAATGGGACGCGGGCGGGCGACTCCCGCGGCTGCTTTCAAAACGGGCCGCTAGAGGGATTTCAGGGGCGTCCCTACAGCCAGAGTTCGAGGGGTATAGTGCTAAAGTTTCTTCCAAAACAATACATTGACAAACAATCAACTGCGTTTAAAATCTCGGACATCGTTTAAAGTTTAAAATCTCGGCCATCGTCCCAGCACATCGCATGACGTTTCCTGTGAGGCGAACTTGTCTCGAACGCTGTTTAGCGTTCTAAATTTCTTGCATAAATCTTACGCATTGCGCTTTTACCAGTGCCATTTTTTTCTTTAGGAAAAACTTTAGTGCTATTGGCATGAATTAAAATTGTGGGGATGTAGTTTTGTTGTATATTTTTGGGGAGTTCGAGACAGTTACGGTTTCGGTTCCGCCGTGCTGTACGTCCTCGATTTCTGACGTTATCTGTAATCACCCAAGCAGCAGAAATTGCCAAGCCCAAGCATGGCAATTCATCAGTGGCCAATGTGTCCGAGCTTGGCAATACCTCGGCCGCCAATATTGGCTGGTGTTTGGGAAAGGTGACAAGCCAACAATTGGCCAAGCCCTGGAAGGCCAATATTGGACAACGCTTGGCAAAGTATCTTGCCATTATAATGCCAATGCGTGGACCCCACGCTATTTTCATGCACATTTTTGGCTTTGTGGCCAGTCCTTATGACCAATGCTTATTTCATGAGTTGCCTCGCGGCCCGATTTCTGCTTTATACATGCCAGTATCCAGGAAATTATTAAATGAGTGCGCATTATTTATTTAATGCGCACTCGTTAAATAATTTCCTGTACAATGACATGTATAAACACAAATGGGACCGCGAGGCACAATAAGCAAACTGCATCAACTTTGCGAAGCAATTATAGATAAGTGACTTGCCAAAAACAATTGAGCAACACACCGGGTCTCTCTGTATAGCTTTTTTATTATGCACATCAAATATACGAGAAACCTGGCTTAACAGTGGCAAGAATACGAACACAAACATGAAAGCAAACACAAACACAACAGTCGAGAAAAAAATTTAAAAAGCGCTGCTCATGAAGCGCGAACCAATTATTATTCGTTTAAGTGCTTGAGATGCCTACAAAACAGTAGCATTCAGGTAAATGAAAACAGGACCCCCATTCCCGGTAATTCGCCGACGTGCCAAGATCACAATATGTTGTTGAACAGCACTATAGCCCAGCTTGGAAAGCTTGTCACTGCTGCACCCGCCACTTGTCCACGGGAAACACCTGTGCGTCGTAGCGCCTGTAATAAGTAAAAAAAAATAGTTCACTATAATGCTAAATTCACGCTGCTTACTAAATACAGCCCCTATACAAGCCTTACCACATGTCCGTGTGAAAATATTCAGCCTAAAGTTCTAGCTTGTTAACACTCGCAATGAAACATAAAACGTACTGCACTATTCATTTTTCAATACTGCGTTTTACGGTAGCAGTTACTTGGCTCGTTCTTGAGAAAACAGTCCGGAATTTCACCGAAAATGGGCTTTACTCGTATTGCCGTCGCGCAAGGTAATATAAAAAGTACAATAGACAAAGCAACACGCCAGCGGTTCCGTGAAATTTTGTTGTGCCTTCGCTCACTTCTGCCCCGTCAGACGCGCAAGACGCGAACGGAACCGACGGAGCGACGGAGAAGCCCAGCGGTAGTGTAATTACTTTGTCGCTCGACAATACCTTTACGTTGCTCAAGAAAATAATGAAACGAAAGCTTCACTAACGGGTAGAGTTTAATTAAGCCAGCTTAATACATCCGCAACTAGTCTTGCTTCAACGCATGCTGAACGTCGTGAACCTGCAGTGGGAGCACGGCTGCTTGTTCGGAAAACACAAAGCCGGAAAAAGGATAGCTAGAACTGGCGTCACACAATTGGAAGCACATGTATGTGACCACTTTTTTCTTCGCAAGAACCAACAACACTAAGCAGCACTCGCGAGCGCCAGTTATAAACGACAGCTGAAGTTTTGGCGGGTACGAGCGCGAGCACTCCCGCACCGCGAAAAAATGAAATGGTGACTTACGTTTTCAGCGGCGGCCGTAGCAGGCAAACGATGTTATTACACCAGTCAGGTATACTCCACACAGCCACCGACACCAAAACGCACCTCACAGACACGTACAGGAGTACTACCGCAGTTTCAATGCCACAAAAGAGACGGAGCCGTCGGTGCAACGCGCCTGTCCACCTGACCCGCCGCGGGTTCAAAGAACGCGCAAAGGCACAACGCTGAAGTAGTTCGACGTTCACCGTTGCGTTAGGACACACAAATGACCAATTCCTACTGAACGTTTAACACTCTCTCTCACGCTGTTTTGAATAAGCTGCACTTTAGTTTAAGTAAGCTTTGTTTCGTGGCACGGTGCTGTGGCTCTTTAGGTAACTACTTTTTGCTGCGTTTTGGCCTGTTGACCGCGCTCTAACCGTCGTAATCTGTCATGTTGGGGAACCGCCGCGGGCAACGACCGCAGTGCTGCCCTCGAGTGGTGCTGCTTGCGCACCGGGTGCGCATGTATACACGCCAAATAACGCACACGAGTGCTCTACAGTGAGACTTCATGCAACAATATGCAACAACAGGCAAGGCTGTCGGCATTTACACCTGCCAATACTTTTTATTTAAATGTGCTACATTGACACACGCGTGAAAATGATTTGGAACTACTTTTTTTGTTGTGCGCTGCGCGTGAAAACAAATTCAAAAACACGCAAACTTCAGTAATATTTTGAGTGAACTTGAGTGGTCATTCAACTAACAAGAAAATGCCAAGACGTGCGTAAAGGCACTCATAAATACCTGCGTCACATTTAGGCTACTACTCTTCATAAAATTTTATGATCAAAAATTACGTCGGAATGAGCGCGCTGTCCAGTGTGATTTTTTGCGCACCGGCCAATGCGTGTCCTCAAGGCCGGTCGTATAGCGCTCGTTGTCCACGAATGGCTTTTGCGTACAGGCCGGCGTCTGGCCAAGCTATCGGAAGCCAAAGGGAAGCCAAGGAGCGTCCAATGATTGGCTATCGGCCAATGCTGCTTGGGCACGCATTGGTCATACTTCAGAAGTCGTCATGATCCGCTATTCAAATGTTCTTGACTGCAGAAATGGGCCGCATAAACGTCCTTGCGCCACTTCAACCTAGCAAGTATCGTTTCATGCAGTAAGGAAGGGCGAGCCGAGGTGGACGCAGTGGCTGAACTCCGGTGCTCCAGTTCTTCGTAGATGGTGAACCACGGAACTTCTCTCCCGCACCTACGGATCTCACCTACGTTTCTTTTCTCTGTAGTATCCGCCGCGTCGTTGGCGAACTGGCCAATTAAACACATTTGGCCAATAAAAAAGCCCTCTACCCCTAGATTTGAACCCGCACAGTGGATGCCGACGCTTTGTGCTTCATCCCATTAGGCTTCGGTAACATGCAGCGAGGATTACAAATAACAAGTACCTATGTTGAGGCCCGCCCCCGTGATATCGGACAAAATTTGCGACATGGTTTTAGCGCTAAAAATAAACGAACACAAGAAAGAGGACAGGACAGGCGCTTCCAACTTTGCATCGGACATTGCTGTTTGCTTGTTGAATTGCAGTACTTTGAGCTGCTACGCTGAGCATTGCTTGAATAACGTTTGAGCAGTAGGCTTTACCAGCTCCGCAAATATCTGATGAGCAGTTACTACGCTTTTTCCGGCAGTATTATCGAACGGAAATGTGTGGTCGGGCTGAAGACCGGTCTGCTACTTCACCCGGAGAAATGGTTTCGTGGTTTACGACAAAATATTCTGTTGGTTTCATTTCCTTAGTACGTTTATTACTTCGCTTTTAAGTTTCTTTAGATCTTCTACTGGCGTACCCGTCACACAGGCATATGCAGCTTACGGCGACGCGTTGCACGTCCATTATATGAAACAATGTTTGCTCGCTCGAAACTATCGTCGTCATCATCATTATCATCAGCCTACTGAGGTCCACTGGAGGACGAAGGCCTCCCTCATTGACCTCCAACCGCTCCTGTCCTGCGCTGCTCGAGTTCACTTATTTCATCCGTTTTCCCGGTTGGCCTCTGAGATCAAAAACATGTGAACAGGAGGTCATGGTGAATCCTGAAGTGTGGCTAATGCACGATCACATATATCGTTGGAAACTATGGGCAAGTTGCATGGCGAAACCCAAACCGAAACTAGTTCGAACTGTCCAAAAATAAATCACAATAACTTTATTCCGACACACACTTGTTGTGAATTGCACGGAAGTATTTCCTAAAAAACATCGTTTACACAAACGCAGGTGCGCATGCATGAACTCTGAAATCTTGGTCGTCGTCCATTGCCTAGCAAGACGAGTTTGGGCCATTTCACGTTACTGCTGCAGTTGTTGCTGCCGCCGCAGACCTCGCGTGCTATTTTTCTTCTTTCGGGCTTTAAAACTAAATACGGTATTAGCGACTGCATAAACGCAGAAAACCATGTTTATTTGCGCCCGTCTATACGATGCCAACGCAAACAGAAGTTAAACAAATAAAAAAAAACAGTTGGTTGCGACTTAGCAACCAGTTAAATAGGGTGTAAGTTGCCTTGAAAGTCCAACTCGATTTGTTTTCTTAGCGTGTGCAATGTTTACAGTACTCTTCGCGGGCTGCACTTTCACCAAGAAGCTCAATGATTTCCGAAAAATGGAAAAAGTCCGTAACGATTCGGCGAGGAGCTCAGAATAGTCTAACGGTATTGCTGCCTTTGCAAACATTGATACTACAAAAGAACTTATATAACAATCTCGTTTTAAACCATTTTATCTCTACAATATGGCAGCTCAGTACATACAAAAGGTACTGCGCTAGTGAACACGAAGCTTTGGCTTGTTTCCTGGCAACCACAGTCGCCTTTCACACGAGGGTTGCGCACGTTCAAATCAATTAGGCATCATAAATTAGTCCGTAGCCCCTCCTCCCACTCGCACGGCTGTCCTCAAAGCCTCACAGTATCTTTTGCTCAGACATTTCCAGTTTCAACTGAATTCTAACACTTTGAAAATGTTTGTCATCTTCGGATCACTTTTCGCCTTCCGCCCATGTAATACACTACAACTGTACAATACTGAACGGCTTTATTTGAAACAACGGAGCGAAAGAGTGACAGGGCTGGGTGCCGATGCTGAACCGATTCAATTATGCATTCCGCTGTCTCTCGAGCTGTTTTTGTCGGCACGCTTATTCCCGTCATGCTTAACTTGACTGAACTTTTTCAGTGCGCCGGCCAACTCAGTCGGATAGATCATGCGTTGATTTCGAAGAAAATGGCAAGTGCAAGAAGTTTGTTTTTCTAGTCTACGGGTAATTATCGAAACGGGATTTTCTGACGACAATCTTCACGAGTATTTAGTGACGCCACATTACTGTGCGTGGGGAACCCAACGGAAAAGGCAGTTCTTCCTGCCTGGCAGGAACTTGCTGTCCCAATCTGGGTATCAGAGGATCTCTGTAGCCGTTGTAGCGTGGAACGTCCTGAATCACTAGTGCATTCTTATGTGCGAAACATCGTCTTCTCATCTTGGCGACAGCGGGCACGGAGGTATTAGAGAATGAGACGACGTTTAAGACACCTTCGCATTCTAATAAAATCGCTGATGATGATTAACGTTGCATCATTGCATTCGGGTCACTCAGCAACTTTGGCAGTTTTGATTTTGGACTTGGGAAGCGTGAATTTGATTTGACTCAATTTGCATGTGTAAGTGGGCCGGCAGTCGGGTGACGAACACGTTCCTCTAAAATAGGAACGAAAGCTCGTTCCTCGTTCCTTCCCAGTTTTGAAACGAGTTCCTGTTACAAGTTCCTTTATTGCGGAATGACCGCGTTCCAGTTCCACTTTAAACATTGGAACGTGTCGTTATATTAACGTTACATTTCATTTTTTAAATTTAAAATATCGTGTCTTATTCCTGAGGCAAAATTAAGTACGACATTTAAAACTCACATCAAACTACGTATATTATAGAAATATGAACACCGCCGGCAGCAGTTTATCTGGAGTTAAAAGGAATCCAAAGAAACGCTCCTCGACGATTTTTTTTCAGGGAGCACCGGACAAACTTTAAACATGTCTAACTGCGATTTTGGTGCTCGTCTATAGGTGTAACACATGTGACACTTCCCACTTCAGTCGTAGAAAGGCTACTGCGCTTCACATTTGCAAATAGGAAGCTACTCACATGTAGGAGTGTAATAAATGTCTTTCATAACAAACCACGCCGAAAGAATACATTGGCCCTTAATGAGTTATGATTTGGTATTACAGTGTATTTAAAATACCTTTAAAATACCCCCATTCTAAATTCCCTTTGCACGGAATTTAGAAAGCGGGTTACCAAAGTGAAGCTTTGCGGATAATACAGCACAAATTTGCGGCTAAAAAACATAGCGAAAAGCAAAAAACGCCCGTGTGTACAAGATTTCGGCGCATGTATAAGATCCCCACATGGTCAAAATTAACCCTAGCCCTCCACACCGCGCGCCTCATCGCTTGCGTTGCGTCTGCGCGTTAAACCTGTGGGATTCTACATTTCACACACTAGTTATTTCCCACCCCGCAGCCATCCGCGCTCAGCAAACATGCCTTGCGAGCGCCGGCTGCGGACGGGCCTGTTGTTTGCGGAAACAGACAAAGGCAGGAGGCGGAGAGGGCAAAACAACAATGGTAGCATTTATTGCAAAGTGAAAATCAAATATGCTGCATACAGACTGATCATAGGCCATAACGGTAACACTGGAAGCGGGGCATTAAACAACGCTAGAGATCTAGATGGTTCGACTCACCGATGGATACCAGAGCAGCGGGGCGCTGCGCGTGCGAGCGAGGTTGCAGTTTCTCAGCTCGCCCGGACGCGTCCCATTGTGGCGCGTTCCCCTGGTCCGGACCAGCGCGCCGAAACGTCCGCGCGCTACCGCATCCCCAAGACCAGAGGACCAGAGAGCGTCCTCTCGTCATGCGAAAACCCACCAGACCTTGCCGAACCGTGGCGCTAGTGCAGAGGAAGAACTGGTTCTCGGGTAAGGCAGAGGGGAAAAGGGTCGACGCCTCCACCGTCGCGACAACGAACCCTCCTGTCGCTGGTGTCCTCCCGTAATGGCTCTCGTCGCGCGAGCCAGGCGCATTGTGCAACGCCGGCCGCGATGGGAAGCTAGCCAGAAAGGAGTTCGCGTGAAAGTCGCGATCCCCACAAAGCCTACACTCTCCCTGCAGTAACAAAACACAGCAGAACAGGTAATTACTACAACGTTTGCAATCCAAGTTTAGGTCGGAAGACGATAACAAGAAGAAAAAATCCAGCAGCGTAGTCCCCCACGAATTCTATGCACAATAATTACAAAGTAGGCCTAACACCATCAGGTTAGTACATAGATAAAGGAAACAGCCAAAGACAGCCAAATATGCGGACGCGACGCACAAATCAGCTGCGGTGGTTAGAAATACGCGCATCAAATAACACGAAGCCTAATCACGTGCGGAAAAAACATTTACACCATAAAAAATGTAGTCGGACACAAACTAGTGACTCTATAAAGTAAACAAAAAGAACAACCAATAAATAAAAAGAAACGAGAAAGCAAGTAAACTCGTGCCGTGGTGGAGGAACGACAGATTATTTGTCTCTTCAAGCAGAAAAAAGTTAAGTACATAATAAAGTTATAGGATATGGCAGAAGAGAAAAAAATGTAGAATGAATGAAAAAATGTGAAAACAATCAGTGGGGAAAAATGTCGCAATGCATAGTCATAACTATATAGTCGCATAGTCGCAACATATTCGCAAGTAGAGTCCCTTGTTTGAACTCAGCAAGACTTGCATCTCGATGTTGGAGTCACACAGACGAACCCGTTTTTTCGTCCCCACTATCTGGCCATGACCTCATTTCTCGATTTTTTGCCCACACAGGCCTGCAAGCAGCTCCAGAAAAATCTCAGCTGCTCTTACTTTCCGGCTCTAAATATCAAGGACCTGTGAACCCGCTCTTGTCGCTTACCCTTGATGGTACCCACGTCCCCTGTGCTTCCTCCTGCCGTGTTCTGGGCTTTCCCCTCCAAGACCATTCCTTCACCCATGTCATGAAGTCCACGATCACCACATGCCAACAAGTTACTCACTTGGTCCGACGGGTTGTCAAGCGGCGCGGTGGTCTCGATGAACGCAGAGCCAGTCAACTGGTAACAGCCTTCGCCCTCAACAAAATTGTGTACTGTCTCCCATATTGCACATTAGCCCAGACACAATTGCGAAGTGTTCAATCAGCCCTTAACACACTTTACAAAGCTGTCCTGCATCTCCCAATGCACGAATCTACAGAAAAATTATACTCCACAGGTCTCTTCCTTCCTCTTCCCGATCTTTTGCGCCTCCACAGGGATCGACAGCTGGGCGTCTGTCTGGTTCTAAGCAGGGCCACTGGCTGTTGCAGCAGGCGGGCATTCGGCCCATTGAGTTTCCTCTGCACAACCCCCAACGGCCCTTTTCCGGTAACCTCCGCTGTGCCCCCATTCCGTCCAACATGACCCCACGCCTTCACGAGGGAAGACGACAAGCTCGTGCCCACCACCACGAACCCTTCACTCCGGACACTGTCACATGCTATGTTGGCGCCGCATACAACCCTACTCGGGGCTGCACTCCTTGTGTCATTATGGCTAGCCCCGCTGGCCCCCCAATCACCTCCACAGCAGGCCCTTTCTCCCATCCTACTTCACCCTTAGCCCTCGAACTGGCGGCGATTGTCCACTTTGCAACCCCGTTCTCCTCGCTATCGCATTTGCTCTGACTCTATGGCGGCGATTCGAGCTCTTCGCGACAACCGACTTCCCGAATATCTCCATGACGACATATCTGAATCTCTTTCGCTCCTCTCCCCTGCCTCGGTTGCTATGGTGTGGGTGCCAGGCCATTCAAGGATCACCGGCAATCAGCTGGCTCACCAGCTGGCCCGCGAGATTACTAGCCGGGCGCCGGTGATCCCTTGGCCTTCCCCGCCCTTAGCGGACGAGGCATATTTCTACTAGAAAACCCTCAAACAACACTACAAGCATCTCCGACACTCACTTCAGACGCTTCCGTCCCCCCACAGTTCCTTATCTACTGCACGGGCAATTCAGCTGAACACTCTAATCACTCCGGCACGCCTTTACCTCTATCGTGGTCGCTCAGACCCATCCTGTCCCAACTGCGCCTGTACGTACGCAAATGTTGAGCACATCATCTTCTCCTGTCCAGTCGCCCAGCAGTCCCCTCATTACCCTAACCCTCCTCTGCCCAACTGGCGTCGGCGGCCCTCGACGACCAGCTCAGCATGGTTCTTCTGGCTGAAGAACACCAATAGGTCTTAGTCTTACCGGAAATAAAGTATTTTCTCTCTCTCTCTCTCTCTCTCTTTGGCAATGTTGAAGGCCGTTCCACGGAAGCGCTTGAGGGTGCTGACGTGTTGTGCTTTAAGAAAAGTTTGTTCAGTCCCTCGAAGTTCGGCATCTGCGACATCGGGTAGTCAACTGGTACCAGCACGTACCGCGACAGCCCATCCTGTGCCTCGGCTGGAGGGGTTTGCTGCCCGAATGAAAAGAAATCCTCGGGCGCGGACGCGGTGGCCAAATTTGTGCTGGATGGCTCGGTCAGCGCTGGCAGCTCTGCCTTTATGTCGTTGGTCGCCTTGTCTCGCACAGAACTATCTGGGATCCACGATAGCTTAAACAGTGGGATTAAGCAACTGGCGACAACGAGCTCGCGCTTTCCTTTGACGGTTTTAAACATGGAATCCCGAACAATTTCCGGTGACCCTGACACCCCGGTGACCCTTCGAATGACCTCACTGAGAGAACAACTCCCTCAATAACAACGCACCCGCGCCTCGCCCGCACTAATGCGGTAACTACCCCGGACAATACACGGTGATTTCACAAGGTACCTGCAGCGCCGCTCGGACTTAGAAACCTTTCCCCGGCAGCTAGAGAACAATTCTATCGGACGGAAGCGCATCTTGGCCTGCCCAGACAAACGATGAAAAGTTAAAAGAATTCTCGCGGCTGCGCTATTCACCCGTCGAACGCCGCGTAAGCTCAACCGGTATGAAAGCAAGCACAAGTTGCGGCCCGCTGCATGGTTATTCTTCTGCCTTTAACCTTCGAGGATGCGCGTTTTGCTGAAGGGCGGGAAAATTGGCCAGCTTATAGGAAGAGAAACGCTTGATCGACTTGTGGATTTTTGTACTGGAGCGTTGGCATCAAAAACAGGCCATTCCTAGCATGGCCAACTATACTTCGGACCTGCCCAGCAAGCGCGGCCCCAGCACCGCCGTCGCAGGGACAATTTTCGCCGCTGCTAGTGGACTGGCGCTACTTACGCACTGTCGTTCCTTGCCGCCGCGTTTGCCGAACGCACGGGCGCAGCCATGCAGAACGCGCTATTGCAGACGCGGCGTGGAGCGTAAGTTGCGTCTGCTGTATGTAAAGCACAAAG
This sequence comes from Haemaphysalis longicornis, assembly GCF_048455015.1. NCBI lineage: Eukaryota > Metazoa > Arthropoda > Arachnida > Ixodida > Ixodidae > Haemaphysalis > Haemaphysalis longicornis. The sequence goes on from NW_027526460.1 coordinate 164,202,361, forward strand.
TTTCAGACGTGAAAAATACAGCTTATTCAGTACTCTGAAGCGAGTTTTTAGTTTGAAGAAGCACGATGGTATACTGTTTTGTACCTAATTGTAGATCTGAAGAAAGTAAGGTGAGAAATGTGTTCTTTCACGAGTTCCCCGTCACCGAAGTTTGAGACAAATGGATAATCACAATCTCAAGAAAAGATAAGAACATCCTTTGTTTTATTTTTATTTTTTTCCCTTCACAATTGTGTTTTTTGTTTTTAAATTATGCGCTTATCCCTCAACTGATCCCCACAAATTAAATATAGCATGCTTCGCTCCGCATAGTTATCGTATTTTAATATGGACGATCGGTGTTAAATAGCAACGAGCAGTGTGCTCTGTCTTTACACCTTCATGTTCCCACAGAATTTTTTGGTGTGTTTTTAAGGTTATCCAGTTCCAAGCATCAAGGCCAGCACACTGGGCCTCATTGCGGGCTTTCGTAAGAGAACCGTCGAGGAACACATTAAGTGCTCACTCTGCGTGAAGCGGCTTAAAGCGCCTCGCTCATTGTGCCTGTCACTGCGGTGATCTTCACTTTGGACGGGGTGGGCTATTTTATCCGAGACTTCAGTTCCTGGAATTCGTCTGTGCACTGGAAAGAGCGGCCCAAGCATTCGCAAAACTTGCGATATGCCATAAAAACACCGATTGCACTGTTTGTGAGGGCGATGCTACCAGCTGCACTGGAAAACAAGCTTTTTAGCCACAACGGCTCAACGGATTGCCAAACCTGGGCTGTGGTTGAGCTCGGGCTGGGAAAGTTCAGCCGACCTTGTTTCACAAATTTTGTTCGGAGAAGACGGCCAAGAGTGGCAAAGGGAAAAGGATTGCGGAAAACCAGACTCCAGAATAGTGCTGAAAGTGTGACTACTGTGCTCCATTGTCCAAGTGAAGTGTACGGTTTTGAACGAAAATGAACTTTTGAAAAAAAGAAATGCCAAAGTGAAAAGGATAGTGCAATACTAGCGTTCATTATTGTTCTGAAAACCGGACTACAGTGTGGCATTGTGTGCCTAAACCATGGCATTGTGTATGTAAAGAAAAGTAGCCTGCAAATAGGCCTAAAATGTCATCTTTGTTGAGTTAGTAGTGTAGCAGGTCATTGTAGCACTTCATATGCACTCGAAATAAAGAATTTCCAATTTATTCGCAAGGAAGGGGCCAAATCATCGTCGCTAATTAGTGCGTGTAAGACCGTAACTAGCATCTTCGGTGCTTAAATTTTTGCATTTTGTTTTCCGAGCACAGAAAATTTGACCGCATCCTCATAGCAAGGAAGAACCGCTACACTTCATGAGGAATTTCGACAGAAAGCTTCAATTTTATTGTGTTTACTATAACAAAAATAGTTCCTGGGAAGCTTTTATCACATAAGTTTCGTTTATGCTATGAACTTCCCAATGTACATGAAATTCGGGAATAATCTTCCCCTGCGAGTATGAACCTGTACACTTTGGTTAGCTAGCCAGTTCCGTTGTCAGTACGGGAGATAATGTTATTTCTTTTCGGCATCACTTCATATTAGACCACGAAACTAAATGCGTCGCGTGCACCGTACCGCATCTCACAACGGGAAAGAAAGCCAGTCAAAAGGCCCCGCCCCGCCTTAACACGCTGAATAAAAAAAAAACATTCATTCAGGGATGGTCACCATAAAACTGCTACTTATTCATCCGTAATTACCGAAATCAGTTACCTGAAGTCTGATTAAACACGAATTCCCGCGCCAGACGGCTGCTACTAGCGCTCAATCACGCACTGCCAGCGTAGCCGCCGCTCCCCGCTGATGATGATGATGATTAGTGGCTTTCCCTTTGAATCGGGGCGTCGGTTGTCAGCAACCGACTTGCCGGTTTTATTACGTTTACTTGCCCTACTCCCAGCTAACCTATAGATTTGCTTCCTCCCTCCCATCTCTCCCTCTTTTCTGTTTTAAACTCATCGCCCCCACCCCCCTTTTTTCTCCCCTCGCTGTTCTAAATTCTCGTCCGCATGATTACTCCGCCTTCGTACCCATCCCTTCCCTACTTTTCCTCCACCACCACTCCAGTCGCCTCTTCGTCACCTCTATGGCCTTGAAGTTGAGGTTCCCCCTCGCCCCAAATCCCAAAGCCTCCGCCAGCGTCGTTTCCCCCTCACCCCGCGGTGGCCGTATCTCTGTGCAGCTCCTGACAATATGGTCTATAGTTTCCCGATCACTGCCGCAGCATGCACACGTTTCATCCTGCTGCCTGTAGCTACCCGTGTATGCCCGGGTTCTCAGGCACCCTGCCCCTGCCTCGAAGAGCAACGCACTGCCTCTCGCACTGCCATAGAATCCCTCCTTCTTAATTTCCCGTTTCTCTGCCCTATAAGTCTCCAGGGTTTTTTTCGCTTCCATTCTCTCTGCCCACTTCGTCGTCTCTGCTGCCTTTACCTGCTTTTTAACTGTTGTGTAAACCCCGCTGTCCCCTACCGACTTTCCGTACCGCTTAGTCAGCTGTCTGGTCCTCCGTCTCCACCGCGTGTCCACGCTCCTCAAATACAGGTACTTAAACACCCTCGCGGCCCATTTTTCATCCTCCATGTCACGAAGTCGCTCCTCAAACTTTATCTTGCTCTGCGCCTCCCTCGCCTCGAAAGACGACCAGCCCATATCCCCTTGTACCGCTTCATTTGTAGTGTTACTGTGGGCCCCTAGGGCCAATCTGCTTACCGCCCTCTGATTTACTTCCAGGCCCGCTTGGGTCTCTGACTTCATGCACAGAACCGAATTAGCGAAAGTTAATCCTGGTACAATGACCCCTTTCCAGACTCCCCTTACCACCTCGTATTTGCTGTATCCCCAGAGGGCTCTATGCTTCATTATAGCCGCGTTCCGTCTTCCTTTCGTCTTAAGGTGAGCCTCATGCGCCTGCGTGTAATCTTCGCTGTTGTTCAGCCATACTCCTAAATATTTATACTCTTTCACCAATGGTATTTCTACTTGCTGCACTGATGGTATTTCTACGTGCTCCTCGCCGTCATTAAAGACCATGATCCCCGATTTTTCTCTGCTAAAGGATAGCCCTAGGTGCGTCGCTTCTTCACCGCATATATCCATCAAGCCCTGCATACTTCTCCGGGTGTCCGCCATCAATAGTATGTCGTCTGCATACATTAGTCCCGGAACCCGTTGTTCCACCACCTGCCCGTTTTATGAAAACAGTGCGTAAAAGCGCCCCTAGCGGCCTCACGCGAAACGAGACTCGGCGCAAGCGCTCCCATAGAACGCCGCTGGCTGGGCAGGTCCGAAGTAAAGTTGGTCGTGATTCCTAGTGATGTAACGTTTCAAGAAGGAACGCCGTTCCTGCCGTTCCTTCAAAAATCTAACTAGCTACCGTTACAGTTCCACCGACCCTAAATGGAACGGTGGTTTTCCTCCGTTCCTCCAAAACGGAACTAGTTCCAGGAACGCCGTTCCGTACAACACTGAGGAACAACGTTTATTGCGGTTGTAACGAAGTAGATATAGGAACGAATGGGGGCGTAACCGGTCACGTGATTTTAACAAAAGGGCCGGTGTCGTCAGAGTGACTCAGCCGCGCTACAGCATGGAGAAAGCTTCGCGTTTTAGCAATCTTTTTCTCCATAAAAAATTCATTGAATTTCTCACGGGACCGTTCATTCCAGGACCAATAGTTCTGGGCAATTTGTTCCACCCCGCACGGGGCACCTTGAGTATTCATGGTGACGGTACTGGCGATACCGCGGACCCCGAGCCCCCAAACGTAAGCTGGATCCAACCGTGGCGATGTGTTTATAGGTGGAGGGTTAGAAACCACGAACGGTGGCTGTCGGAGCCCAGGTCAAGCTCCGGCGGATGGGCTCTCTGTCTGTTCACCAGGCAGGGAGCCCCGGGACCTCTCAAGCTATTAGGGTAAGGTTTGAGACGAAAGTACCCCTGTCCCCTACTTTTTTCAAATGCCACATGGATAAATCAAAACCCCCCCGCAAACCCGATCGGTCCCTGAAAAGGGGCCGCACCGATGTTACGTACCCACCCCTTCCAACTCTCACTCTCCCGAAACCTGATAACTATCCCCGATTCTTGATTATCGAATCCCTTAAAAAAGACAAGCCAGTTGCCTCAATGTCCGTTTTTCTGACTACAAAATTCATAGAAGGAATAATCGGTAAACACTACAAAGCCAAAAAGCAAAGAACTGGAGAGTTGCTGGTAGAAGTCACCACCCAGCAACAGGCCACAAGCCTCCTGAGCCAGACCCGTATTGCCGATCTTGGCATCAAGGTCACGCCCCACCGCAGCCTCAACAGCTCGCAGGGCGTGATCTCAGAGTCAGATCTGGCAAACGAGACGGAAGCCGATCTTCTAGAAGGCCTGAGAAATCAGGGTGTGACGGCAGTCAGGCGGATATCCATAAGACAAGATAACAAGGAAATACCTACCAGGCACATAATTCTCACTTTCGACCGTGCAACTCTTCCAGACCATATCAATGCAGGATTCATCCGGTGCTCTGTCCGAGCGTACATCCCGAATCCGCGGCGCTGTTACAAGTGCCACCGGTTCGGGCATGGTACCAACTCGTGTCGGGGCCAACTAACCTGCGCCAAGTGCGCGCAACAAGGTCATCACTCTGATAATTGTCCCTCTAACCAATTGCTTTGTGTGAATTGCAAAGGACCTCACGGCGCGTATTCGCGAGCCTGCGAGACATTCAAAATTGAAAAGAAAATCATCAACGTCAAAGTCACGGAAAACATCACCTTCCCGGAGGCGCGAAAGAGGTTCGCCTCTTTCCCCCTGGGGAGGTACGCCGACGCAGCTCGTCGGGGGCGGAGCGGCGTCTAGTTTCGGCGGGGACCCAGTACCGCGAGTCGGACTTGGTCCCGCCCCCGCCCCCCCCAGGGTTGCCCCAGGCAGCCCAACCAGCCTCTGCACCGCTAGCTCACCCAGCAGCGGCTGTGGTGGCAACGTCTGTTGGGGATGCCGCTGCATCCACTGCTTCCTCTCCACCGGCCCAAAGCACATGCAAGGGCACGGAGATGGAGACGGAGGCAGTCGCAGCGGCCCCCTCCTCCGCCTCACTGCCGGTGCCATCTGTGGTGCTCCCCACGCCTTCGGCACTGGCAGCGCAGCCAAAGAACACCCGAAAGGGTACAATGTCAAGGGGGCCCAGTCCGCTGGGCACCCCCTTGCCTTCAGATGACGACATGGACGTCGAGCCCTTCCGGCTTCCATCGCAGCGGAAGGAACGGGCTGCGACGTCCAGGTCAGTAGAGAAGGCCAGAAAACCCCTTCCAAGAGTGCAAGCCCCGAAAGACCCTACATAAATAATCACACTCCAGTAGCTCTGAACACATAATAATGGGAAGAGAAAATATTGTTCAATGGAACTGCAGAGGCCTTCTGAATAATCTTGACGACGTGTATGAGATTCTGCATGCCAATCAGCCAAGTGTAATGTGTGTTCAGGAAACACACCTGAATTCCAAGAACACAAATTTTTTGAATAGTTATTTGATATACAGAAAGGACAGGGATGGCTGCACGCACTCTTCTGGGGGTGTGGCCATAATTGCCCGGAAATCTTCAGCATGCCACCCTGTCACTCTGAACACTGTCGTTGAGGCTGTGGCAATTCGAACAATAATATTTAATAGATTGATAACGGTATGCTCCATATACATTCCTCCTGATGTTTCACTTTTAAGCTCTGACTTCGAGGCGCTGGTTGACCAGCTGCCCGAACCATACATCCTGACAGGCGACCTTAATGCTCACAACACTCTTTGGGGCTCTTCTCGCACGGATGCCCGAGGTCGCCTTATAGAGAAATTCCTTACATCTTCAGGAGCATGCCTTTTCAACAATAAACAGCCTACATACCATAACATAGGACACAACACATACTCATGTCTTGACTTGGCAATTGGCTCCGCAGTTCTCTTTCCTCTTCTCGAGTGGGGTGTGGGCACTGACCCATATGGCAGTGACCACTTCCCCACCTCACTCACATACATAGGTAAAGGCCCATGCAGTCCATCTTCCCATAATAGGTTCAATGAAGCACGAGCTAACTGGAATACATTTACAGAGATATCCAAACTACACCACACATCCATAGGACACCTACACGTCGAAGAAGCTACCCAACTCCTCACGGCGCACATCCTCGACGCCGCCCAAAAGTCCATTCCCCACGCCTCTGGTGCCCCGCGCAACCAGCGGAGGCCGTGGTGGAATGAGGACTGTAGGCGGGCGCGAGAGGCCCAGAACAAGGCGTGGGGTATCCTGCGCAGGTACCCCACGTCGGGAAACCTTTTATTGTTCAAAAGGGCTAAGGCGATGGGAAAACGTGTGCGCCGTGAGGCAAAACGAGAGAGTTGGCGCTCATTCGTAACATCCATAAACTCTTACACTGACTCTCGCAAAGTCTGGACACGAATACGCAAACTAAAAGGACAACAGACACACAGCCTGCCCCTGGTCAGTACAACAGGGGACAAACTGCAAGACCAGGCTAACACACTCGCACAACACTTCCAACACGTGTCCAGTTCAGCACACTACACTAGCACTTTCATGAAACACAAACAATTGGCCGAAAAGAAGTCTTTACGTGATAATGATAAGTCAACCTCCTCTTATAACTCGGAGTTTTCACTTCATGAGCTGAGGACCGCTCTGAGCACTTGTAAACCCTCAGCTCCAGGCCCAGACAACATCACATATACAATGATACAGCATCTACACTCAGACACTCTTCTAACACTCCTCCACCTATATAACAAGATTTGGCTTTCGGGGCACATTCCTCGCTCTTGGAGGGAGGCCATAGTAGTGGCTTTCCTAAAAGAAGGGAAGGACGCTTCCTCTCCTTCTAGTTACCGGCCCATTGCTTTGACAAGCTGCCTGTGCAAGCTCCTCGAGAAGATGATAAACCGTAGGCTCGTGTACTTCCTTGAGTACAACGGTCTTCTCGAGAGCTGCCAGGCAGGCTTCCGGGCAGGGCGATCCACAAATGATCAATTAGTTGCACTGGAATCTTACATTAAGGATGCCTTTATACACAGACAGTACTGCATGACCGTATTTTTTGATATCGAGAAAGCTTATGATACGGCATGGCGTTATGGCATTCTTGCAGACCTAAAATCCTATGGTGTGACAGGTAACATGCTTAATACTCTTTCAAGTTACCTGTCCGAACGAACATTTTGTGTCAGGGTCGGTTCGGCACTTTCAAACGTTCACGTGCAGGAGAATGGCGTGCCTCAAGGTGGCGTATTGAGCTGCACCTTGTTTATAGTTAAGATGAACTCTCTCCGAAAGGCACTGCCGCAAACCATATCCTGCTTGATTTATGTAGATGACGTTCAAATATCTTTAAAATCGTGTAACATATCCATTTGTGAACGTCAGGTCCAGCTTGGGGTAAATAAACTTTCTCGCTGGGCAGATGAAAATGGATTTAAACTTAATCCTTCTAAAAGTACCTGCGTTGTATTCTCAAAAAGGCGGGGCATCCTGCCCGATCCCGACTTAAAACTCTTTGGTGACTCGATTCCAGTAAAAAGAGAGCACAAGTTTTTGGGTGTGGTGTTAGACGAGAAACTCTCATTCATACCCCACATAAAACGACTCAAACAAAAATGCCAAAAAACAATGAATATTCTAAAAGTCCTGTCTCACCAATCGTACGGTGCAGACAAACAACTCCTGCTTCGACTTTATGCCGCGTTGGTGGGGTCACGGTTGGACTACGGAAGCGTTGTGTATGGGTCAGCCACAAAAACAGCACTTAAAATGCTCGACCCAGTGCTTCACTTGGGGCTTCGCCTGTCTTGTGGGGCATTCCGTACCAGTCCTGTCCACAGTCTTTATGCAGAGTGCGACAAATGGTGCTTAGCGTACCAGCGAACTTATGTTGACCTCCTATATGCCTCCAAAATCTCATCAATGAATAACCATCCCTTTAAACCGGTTTTTAATGATACGTCCACAACTAAACTCTTTTTAAACTGCCCATCAATTTCCGTTCCCTTCTCGCAGAGAGTGAGGGACGAGGTGACTATTCATGAGGTCTCCCTCTTAGACACATTCAAATCATCTCACACTGATCTTGTAGCACCGTGGCATCTTCGTCCTGTAGCATGTGACTTGTCTTTCGTACAATACAATAAGAACAGGACACCAAGAAGTGGGATTTTGCAGCATTTCATGCATCTGCAGAATAAATACAGGGCTGCAGAGTTTTTCAGCGATGCATCTAAAACGTCCACTGCGGCGTCTTGTGCTGCGCATGGGCCCAATTTTGAAGCATGTGGGACAATGAATGTTAATACAAGTATTTTTACGGCAGAGGCATATGGCATATTTCTAGTTGTAAGTCACATAGTTGAACATCATATTCCTACATCCGTCATTTATACAGATTCGTTGAGCGTCGTCCGTGCATTATCATCCGGAAAGTCATCAAAAAACCATGTCATTAATCTTGTCTTGAGAACGATTATGGTAGCTTATTCTTCAAACCTTGGGATGACTGTGTGTTGGGTGCCAGGCCACTCTGGCATTGGCGGTAATGAAGTGGCGGATGAAATGGCCGCCAATGCTGCACTCCGAAACACAGTCGACATGTCAACACTACCTTACACAGACCTCAAGCCACACATTAGACAACAACTCCGTAAAACTTGGCAAGCAGACTGGAGTGAACAGACAGACAACAAACTACATGTAATAAAACCACACCTGGGACAATCCACTACTGACTCACACAACAGGCACATTGAAGTTACCTTAGCTAGGTTACGGATAGGCCATACGCATGTAACGCACTCGCACCTGCTCACGGGATCTCCAAGACCCCTGTGTAGCAGGTGTGGGGAGGGCCTATCCGTAGTCCACATACTCATACAATGCAAGGCACTTGACACAACACGACACAAACACTTCAGAGAACTCTACAGACAACATATTCCCCTACACCCATCTCTGTTTCTAGGTGACGATGCCATGGTTTCTGTCAAACGCGTTTTTAAATATTTGTCAGATGTTAAGTTTTTAAACCTCATTTCCTATCATGCGTAATCACATCTGGCCCTATACACCAGCCATCACCATTATCTTTATTGATCTTACTATATCCAGTTTACAAATTTTATACCTACCTTTTGTGGTAATCACTTGTTTTCATTAAATAACTTCTCTGGCGCTCTTTGCCCTCGTCGGCCTTGCGCCATTAAACACCAACCATCATCATCATCAGCAATTTGTTCCAGGACCATTTTTCCGGGGCCATTTTTTTTTCGTGGCTGGTTTAAGACTTGAAGTCGGGCCTTCAGGAATACGTGCTTAATTGCACAAGTAAGAAAGCGCGTTCACGCTAATAGCGTACATTTCGGGTGAACTAGGGCAGTTGGCAGTTTTTTTCATTACTTTACTTGAGCGGAGGAAAAAGTGCACAGGGCTAATATCACAACGATGGCAATGACAGAGAACAGAAATTTTTAGTTGGTGAGTTGGTGCTGTGCCTAGTGCGATGGACTCCAGACGACGCATAATGATTGTCCAAATATAATTCTTTCACACTGCAACATGAAGCAGTCTTAGGTGTGTGTGCGTGTGTGTGAGAGATAGAGAGAGAGAGAGAGAGAGAGATAGAGAGAGAGAGAGAGAATTTGGCGAAGTGGGAACACCAGATATTGCAATGTTATCACTGAAAGTCTCGAGTCCACACTCGGATCCACAGGGGGGTCTGGATGCCCTGACCCCCCGCCTAATTTTTGAATTTATACCCCCAAGAAAATGACCCCTCAGGTCGTGCAAAAAGCCTAGTTGATGCTTTTTTTCTATTTCTTTTATTTGCGGTTTTCCGAAACGTTGGTTCAAAAAGGCTACTACCCTCCTGCTACGCGTTATCACCACCACCACCACCACCACCACCATCATCATCATCATCATCCTAATCACTTGTAGAAGCTGCCTCCCCATTCAAAAACGAACTGGATCCGCCCGTGCTTGAGTCTATATACAAACCCTGTGCTTCCCTAGGTCTCTAGCACCACGATATAGTGGTTCCATTTCGTGGCGCACGGCTTGTAATTCTTAGACGCTAAACCTGCAGCAGCCAATACCCCTCGGTGCTTGCGCCCCCAGCGCCACATTCCACCCACACATCTGCAGACATTATCATCACCAACACAATAAAGAAGAAAAGAAGAACAATGGGCAACACGCAGCGTCGGAGTTCGGAAGACCCCTGCAACGCCTTGACCGAGCGAGACCGGAAGATTATGCGCAAGACATGGCACGCATTCTGCAGCGCCAAGCCGAACTACGGAACGCTCATATTCATCGAGCTCTTTCAGCGCCACCCGACCTTCTTGGCCCTGTTCCCGGCGTTCGAAAACCGCCCGCTGAAGGACATCATGGACACTCCCAGGTGAGCAAGCCCCGTTACATGTGCTCATCACCAAAGCTAGCAGCGAAGCTTTGCGCAGGAAATCCGGAGAGCGTTTCGTGCGCACTTTGACCGTACATCTTTAGCGCCATGCTAACAGGCGGACGCAAGCCAAATGCGAGGGACCTGAGATTACAAGCGTTATTACCGCGAAGTAATTGAAAATAGTAATTGAAAGTGGTGTGTACAATACTTCCGAGCATTACGCATCTTTACAAAAAACAAACTCTGTACCACTCTGCTTGCAAACGATTACCAAGAATTGCAATGCATTATGGCAAAACCGACAACCCCGTACAAAATTTTACCGCGTGTCTGCTCGCTTGGCTGCTGATGTCGTCGAAAGACCATCGCCTTCTGTGGCCCCTCGACAAGTAAGATATCTTTTCTCTCCCCCTCCCCCGTTCTCGCACTGTTCACCTCCTGGCTAGGTCGTTTCTTTATGAAAGCAATCGAGGTTTCCTCAATTTAATTTTATCGCGTTGCTGGCCCGCCGTCTATTGGTACCATTTGGTAAAACTACTGCGCCAAGAAAAGTTGTGGTAGTGCTGACGCTAAAGCTTTGTCCCAGACGCCACACCATCATCATCAGCCTGTCTACGCCCACTGCAAGGCAAAGGCCTCTCCCTATATTCTCCAATTATCCCGGTCCTGTGCTAACTGCGTCGAATTTATCCCCGCAAGTTTGTTGACCACATCGCCTCCTGCCACCCCTCCGCCGCGCTTGCCTTCTCTATGGATCCACTCTGTCACCCTTAGTGGCCAACGGTCATCTTGCCTTCGCATTCCATGCCCTGCCCATTTCTTCTTGATTTCTACTGATGTGCCCTTAACAGGCGCTTGTTCCCTGATCCACTCCGCTCTCTTCTTGTCCCTAAATGTTACAGCTATCATCTTCTGTTTCGTTGCCCACTGAGTCGTCCTCAATGTAAGTTGTTGAACCCTTTGAACCCCTTGTGGCCACACCACGGGTAGCGACAATTACTCGTTCTGTCATTGTGTGCCATTGCGCCGTATGTGCAAGCATATTGTTGCGTGGCGGCGGTGCAGATGACGCGCACCGTGGTCGATGATGAAGCGATGTCAATTGCAAGGTCAGTTTATCAGCGGCCCCAAGGAGTCCGAGCTTGCTGCTCCCCCACACAGCTCCCTCCTTGCCGGCATCGTCGCCTCTGGTGGGCCGTACGGCGCCATGGGCCATTGTCCGCCCCGCCCCGTGACAAATGTGTTCAAACTTCCTGTCGGGCTTGAAGCGTCTGCCCCGAGTTAGAAGGGATCAGGACCATGAATTTACTTACTTTTTTACTTGTTTACATAATTAGCTACTTACGTACTTACTTATTTACTTGTTTACTTACTTGTTTACTTCTTGTTTACTTACTTACTTACTTACTTACTTAATTATTTACTAATGTTTGGCTTAACGCTCGAGACACGATTCGTAGGCTTGAGCACGACCCCCTTTTATATTTCCTGGTTAAAATATTGTGTTTAACGCTTTCGCTCGACAACTGTGAAATATCCGCATTCAACTACGGCAGAATTCAAGGCTGTGGTTGCATGTGTGTTTCGTGTTCGAAACGCAAAACTCCTTCTTAGGGACGACCACCGGCCACGCTCAAAATAAATAAAATTTCATCGTACCTTTCGCCTAAATTCAATGTCACCGCTATGTCGTGCGCTAAGAAACGTCGCTGGTCATCCCCCTTGGCAGAGTGAAATTGCTGCCATCACCCCCCCCCTTTATCACCCTCCTTCCACCTATCCGCTACGTGTCTGTCTCTCTTGTCCTTCCCGTGCACTTGTCTTTCCTTATCACTGGCCCTCCTCTAACACCCTCCCAACCGCCAGTTCCCATTTCCTATTATTCTCCTCTAATGGCTCTCCCCCTCGCCTCCACCCTCATCTTCCGAGTCCCTCCCTCCCAACGCCTCGTCTTCTCACCCTCCCCCTCCCTCCGCTACTGACCTCATTCTCTACATTCCGCTTTCCTTCATTTCCCTCTCCCTCCACGCTGCTCTACTCCACACCATCCACTGACCCACCACATGAAAGTGGCTCAGTAACCCTGTAGTGGACAGTCTCGCAAGTAACATTTTCGGCCGACTCAAGCGACAGACAGACAGACAGACTCAAATTTACACATGAAGAATCCCAAGGAAGACTACCTTTTTTAATATTTCTAGAAAGCAAGAGAGAAAAGGGTAACTTTGAATTACGTTTTAATAGTCTCGTGCATTGCTAAAAGCACATAACAATTTGTTGTTAGCCGCTTTTTGTTAGTCCCTAGCCGCAGAAAGTCCTCAGCATTGTGCACGACGCATCGCGCCCGTGATACCAGTGCATTAAATGCAAAATTAGAAAGGCACGTTTTTAAGAGCAGTGTTAGACGGGCTGGTGAGACACAACAACATTGCTGCAGCACGAAGCAGGGAGACAGGACAGGAGAAACGGTGATTTGAGATTTAAATTTCGTACGAAACCCTGAACTGCGTTTGTACAAAATGTACCCTATGAGCAAAAGAAAGATAACCCAAGTACGGGTGACATTTACAGGATAAGCAGTTAGGCATTCACTGAATTGTCCCAAAGAAGTTTATAGGATCCTTATCTCGGAAATGCAGCCCACTGCCTTCGGCACTATTCAAACGCGTTTCCTAGGCGTATGTGCAATTTCCTATGCATTTTCGGAGCTTTTCAACGGTGACGCTTCTCTTGTAGTTGGCAAGGTGCAAGTGCTACTGGGTTGAGTAACAAATTTTTTGTCTGTAGTCGGGTTCTCTTTCTCGTCCAGCTTCGACTTGCAGACCCTCCCCCTTGAAAGTGAAGTGAGCAGTCGGTGGAGAACAGAGGCTCCTCTGCGCAGGTTCAGAGCCCACGGGTCCACGGTGGGCGCCACCCTGTCGGCCATCGTGGGTGCCCTCGACGACCCCGGCGTGCTGACCGAGCTGATCCGCAAGAACGTGGCCAGCCACAAGCGCAAGCCGGGCGTGCAGCCAGAGCACTTCGAGCGCCTGCTCGAAGTCGTGCTGGCCACCATGCAGCGCCACTGCCCGGCGCTCATGACGCCCCAGGCCGTCGAGGCGTGGACGAGGCTTTTCTATGTGAGCTATACGCATACGCCGCGGTCGTGGCCGCTTCAAGCATGATTGTCGATGCCGGCAGTTTCTGCCGTTACCCTGTTAGGAAATCCCTGATCGAAAATGTGTGACCACCCGCCGCGGTGGCTCAGTGGCTAAGGCGTTGCCCTGCTGAGCACGAGGTCGTGGGTTCGACTCCCGGCCGCTTTTCTGATGAAGGCGAAAAGCAAAAACGTCCGTGTGTACGAGATTTCGGCGCACGTTAAAGATCACCAGGTGGTCAAAATTAATCCGGACCCCTCCACTACGGCGCGCCTCATCGCCTGCGTGGCGTCGGCGATCAATGAAAATGTCTGACCGTTGATAAGCCTTTGGTATGTATACATGAAAATAATACACATTTAGTTCATTGAAAAAAAAACTTAATTGTTGACCAAATAACAATGATGTCAGCTTTAACGCAAGCATCCAATCACTAACGTAGATTTAAAGGGTCAGACCAAAGAGGTTGTACCTCCTTGGGTCAGACAAAGAAAGCACTGCCCACTGATCAGCCACTTCTCCGTTGGGCACTTGTGTGTGGGACTGGCAGCGACTGACTAAAGCCACCGCCATAAACACGCCTGTGCTATTGTAGTGGTGCCCCTGATTCGGTTAGATCAAACCAGGTGTATGCTAACCTGCAGTTAAAACACCTATAGGTCTCCTGCGCTGACCAGGGGAGCGGCGCAACCGACTTCCGGTTAGTACTTCCGGGTAGTACAAAGCTGCGGGGGTGCCATAGGATCCCGTGTTGACAAAAGCAAAATGAGCTTGTTTTGCGTCACGGTTTCCAACCATTCCCAACGCGTCTGATCTCTTTCGATGACCAATTTTGCATTAGGAAAAACAGCTTTGCAGGACTAAACACGTTTACAACGCCGAAGAAATTTCTGTGATGGCGACGGCGCTCTACCGCTGGCAGCTTCACCGATTTATGGTCGTATGAAGTGAAATGTGAAGCGAATGCTTCTCGTGTAAACTAATACACTTGGTTACACGGACGTTTCAACAACAGCGATAGAAAAAGAGTAACGCAATCGGCGATGATCGTGCGTAAAAGTCAGCGAGCCCGGAGGACCGCAGGCTCGTCTGCTGCGGTGAGCCGCGCTTTCGCGCACCTGCGTACAGTCAAACCCGACGATAACAAACCCGGATAGAGCGAATTATGCTATATATCGAACAAAAATATTTCAGTTACGGAAATACATGGGAAACATATTCCTTATAACGAAGTTCACGTCGGATATATCGAACTCTGTGCGCCTAGAATGGCCGCCGAAATGCATGGTCTCGAAGGGGTGATTGAAATGTGGATTGGCAGCGACCACGGAAGAAGAGCCGCGACTGAGACAATGCGCGTCGCAAGGAGCGACGTGACGCCCGAAACTTTCCGTAACTGTTTCCGACGCGCGGGACTCACGACGGAACCCGCCCAGTCAGCGAGTCCGGGCCAAGACAGCAGCATTGGTGAACTGTGGGAAGAGCTCGCCAATGTTCCCGATGATGTCGCGAGAGCAGTCCGACGCTTATAATGAAGCGCTTTCGGCAGTCGATGTGCTCCGCCAATGCTTCTTCGATTTTGGACGACGCGGACTCGAGCTGGTGGAAACAATGTTTCGTGTAGAGAATGCTATGCTAGTTGAAGCCGCCAAAGCGAGAGAGAGAGAGAGAGATAAAACATTTATTATCATGTCCAGCAGTAGTGGGGTACGGAAAGAAGGGATGGGGTGGCGAGGTGTGTGGTGGACCTCCCCGCTACGGCCGCCTACTCACTGCGCGTCTTGGTGGAGACGGCATTTTCTGCCGTTGCCGGGCGAGGATGTCCATCACCTGCCGGACCATGCCGCGTTGATGGCCGATGTCGTCACTTCTTACGGCGAGTGCCATGCTTGGTGGCATTGGGTCTTCGGTGTCTTCTGCGGGCCTGCAGTCCCATAAAAGATGTGGTGTTGTGGTCCTGGCTGCGTTGCAGTGTTGACAGTGGTCGGTCGGGTAAACCATGGGGCAGATGTGCTTGGCGAATACGGGGGTCCATATCGCTTCCGTTTGGAGTTGACGGAGTATCGTCGACTCCGCTCGTGGGAGGTCGGGGTGCGGCGGGGGGTACTTTCGTCTGGTGTCGCGGTACCAGGCTAGAATCTCACCGTATGTGAAGAGCGGCGTGGGTTTGGGGAGGGGCTGTTGGACGGAACGTGCGGGGTCGTGTACGGCTGCGCTACTGGAGAGCGCGCGTGCCGTAGCATCCGCCTCCGCATTCCTGTTAACAGTTCCACCGTTCGGTAGGTTGGTGTGGGCCGGGAACCATGCGAGTCGGGCGTGTTTTGGGGGTGCCCTGGAGGGGGTGCAGATCCGTAGGGTGGCGGGGAAAAACTGGTTGGTGGCGAAACGGAGGATCGCTAAGCGAGAGTCACTGAGGATCGTGGTGCACGGAAGTGAGGGCCTCGGCCAGGGACGTGTGTGTTGTACGTATACTTGCCGCTGTCTTGAGGGCTCCCGTGGCAGCTGATATTGTCACGAAGACAAGGACGATGCAGTTGTCTTGAATGAGAAACACGTTTATTGGAGCGAACTTGTGCTCCCCTAACAACTCAAAAGAATACAGAGGCGGCGAAGCAGCGGTCAACAAAGTGACTTGCACAGGAGAGTCGTCGAATCGAATGCCCGGCGTCCGCACTGCAGGCTTTTTATCTTACGGTGCGCGTGGTTCTCGAAACGTCGATTCACATCGAGAACATAGTAGATCCAAGAAGATTATTCTGGGCTGTTCGCGTTAGATCAGAATGCTCTCCCTATCACAACAGATAACACATGCCGCACAGAAAGAAAGAATGGAACACGCGCTTCGCTTGGAGCAGAGAAAACACAGACCGGCGCAGCCGGGCGGTAAAAGCAAAACACAAATAAACAAACCCAATGTATGGTTCCCGGCATTACCGCCCCTCTAAGAGTGCATCGACCCGATGCTAACATAGGCGACAGTCCGAACAAATGACAATAAAAGTTCGTCATCGTCCGTAGAAAGGTTTTAAGCGAACCACGTGGACGACTTCAGGCCGCGTGCGTTGTCGTGATGTGCCGGAGTCGTTATCGGGGATCACTTCGTAGGTAAGTTGGCCAACACGCAGTAGAATCTGGTAGGGTCCGAAATACCGTCGCAGGAGCTTCTCACTGAGTCCGCGTCGTCGGATGGGAGTCCAAGCCCACACACGTTCCCCTGGTTGGTACTCGGCGTCTCGGCGTCGGAGGTTGTAGCGGCCCGCATCCCCCAGCTGCTGGTCCGTTATACGAACTCGAGCGAGATGGCGGGCCTCCTCCGCACGTCGAAGATATCCGTGGACGTCGGCATTGAGGTCGTCGTCTTCTACGTGCGGAAGCGTGGCGTCGAGCATCGTAGTCGGCCTTCTACCGTAGACAAGCTCGAACGGCGTCAGCTGCGTCGTCTCCTGGATAGCCGTGTTGTACGGAAACGTGACATACGGGAGCACATCGTCACAAGTCTTATGTTCAACGTCAACGTACATTGACAGCATATCTGCGATTGTCTTGTTCAGACGTTCTGTTAGTCCGTTCGTTTGGGGGTGGTACGCCGTCGCTCTTCGGTGATCCGTGTTGATTGATTGATTGTAGGGTTTAACGCGCCGACGAAACGCAGGCGATGAGGCGCGCCGTAGTGGAGGGCTCCGGATTAATTTTGACCACCTGGGGATCTTTAACGCGCGCCGAAATCTCGTACACACGGGCGTTTTTGCTTTTCGCCTCCATCAGAAAAGCGGCCGCCGCGGCCGGGAATCGAGCCCGCGACCTCGTGCTCAGCAGCGCAACGCCTTAGCCACTGAGCCACCGCGGCGGGTCGGTGATCCGTGTTGCTGTAGCGTAATACTCCTTGCATCAGCTCCGCAGTAAATGCCGTTCCGCGGTCTGTGATTAGGGCTTCCGGGGCTCCATGCCGGAGCACAACTTGGCTTATAAAGAACTTCGCCACTTCTTGTGCAGTCCCCCTCGGAAGAGCGGCGGTCTCTCCGTAGCGCGTCATGTAGTCTGTCGCTACGACAATCCCCTTGTTCTGTGATCGTGACGTAGGGAACGGGCCTAAAAGGTCCATTCCAATCTGTTGGAATGGTCTCGATGGGACGGCGATCGGTTGCAGAAGTCCGGCGGGTCTTGTCGGCAGCGTTTTTCGTCGCTGGCAGTCACGGCAGCTCCGGACGTAGTGGGTGACGTCAGAGGGAAGGCCGGGCCAGTAGTACCTCGCCTTGATTTTTCCAATAGTGCGGGCTGTGCCCAGATGTCCGGAAGACGGGTCGTCGTGGCACGCTTCCAAAATTTTGGCACGAAGGTCCGCGGGGATGACGAGAAGGTAATTCGCTCTTGTTCCGGAGCTGAAATTCTTCACGAGGACGGAGTTTCTCAGGCTGAATGCTGGTAGGCTGCGTTTGAAGGTCCTAGGAACGGCAACGTTCTAGTAACGGCAAAGGTCCTAGGAACGGCAAAGGCAAGGTCCTAGGAACGGCAACCTCGAGGTACTCGATTATGACGCGTAAGTCGGGGTCGGCACGCTGCTGGGTGGCTAGGTCGCTCTCCGTCACGATCCCGAAGAACGCGCTGTCTTCATCAGAGTCTTGTGGTGGTGGGTCGACGTTGGCGCGGGACAGGCAGCCGGCGTCGGAGTGTTTCCTGCCAGATTTATAAATGACTGTACCGTCGAACTCCTGCAGGCGCAAGCTCCACCGCCCAAGACGGCCAGAGGGGTCCTTCAAATTGGCGAGCCAACACAGCGCATGGTGGTCTGTTACAACTTGAATGGCCTTCCATACACGTATGGGCGAAATTTTGAAATCGCCCATATAATAGCCAGGCACTCTTTCTCAGAGGCAGAATAGTTTTTCTCCTTCGACAGACCACGGCTGGCATAGGCGATTACCCTTTCGCAGCCGCTGTGCTTTTGGACAAGGACGGCACCCAAGCCTATATCACTGGCGTCCGTGTGCATTTCCGTTTCGGCATTTTCGTCGAAATGAGCGAGCAGGGGCGGGCTTTGCAGGCGTTTTGGCAGCTCGCAGAATGCTTTTCTTGGTCGTTTTCCCAGCTGAAAGGGGTGCTATCTTTCGTCAAGCGCGTGCGTGGCTGTGCAATGCGTGCGAAGTTTGCGACGTAGCGCCGGTAGTATGAGCAGAGCCTGAGAAATCTTCGCACGCCCTTCTTGTCTTTCGGCCTTGGGAAGTTCGCAATGGCTGAAGTTTTTGCCGGGTCAGGTAGGACTCCCGCGGCGTTGACGACGTGGCACAAGAACTTGAGTTCCCCGTATGCGAAACGGCACTTTTCAGGCTTCAGCGTCAACACCGACATACGACTGGCCTCGAGTACAGACTCCAGCCTTGCAAGGTGTTCGTCAAAAGTCCGGGCGAATACCACTACGTCGTCGAGGTATACGAGGCAGGTGTGCCACTTAAGGCCAGCTAGCACAGTGTCCATGACTCTTTGAAACGTCGCTGGTGCTGTGCACAGCCCAAATGGCATCACCTTGAACTCATATAGGCCGTCTGGGGTTATAAATGCAGCCTTCTCTCGGTCTCTCTCGTCCACTTCAGTTTGCCTGTAGCCGGTCTTGAGGTCCATCGATGAGAAGTACTTCGCGTGGCAGAGGTGGTGGAGGGCGTCGTCGATTCGGGGGAGGGGTTACACGTCCTTTTTCGTGATTTTGTTCAGTCGCCGGTAGTCAACGCAAAACCTTGATGTGCCGTCTTTTTTCTTTACGAGTACGACGGGCGCAGCCCAGGGGCTTTTCGATGGCTGTATAATGTCGTCGCTGAGCATGTCGTCGACTTGAGTCCGGATGGCTTCCCGTTCGCGTGAAGAGACGCGGTACGGTGACTGTCGGGTAGGTCGGGCTCCGTCTTCGGTTATTATTCGGTGCTTCGCTAGAGGGGTCTGACGTAGTTTTTCGCTCGACGAAAAACATTCGCTATAGCGACGCAGCAAAGCCAATAATTTGTTCCGTTGTTCTTGCGGTAGCGCCTGATTCAGGTCGAACAGCTGCGGGAGCTTGAAGGTTTCCACGGGTGTGCGTTCAAAGTCGGCGACCGCGATCACGTCACTTGCTTCTTGCATTTCTTCGAGGAATGCAATTGCCGCGCCCTTGTTTAAATGCTGGTTCTCCTCGGTGAAATTAGTAACCAAAATGTGGGATTGGTGTTCCTTGAAGCGCGCAATGCCTCTTGCGACAGACACACCACGGTCGAGAAGCACCCTTTGATCAGTGTCTGTGATACCGTCGACGTCAGGAGCAGCATCTTCACAGTAAACTGCGACCGTTAAGCTTGCGCGGGGTGGCAGGGTGGCATGATCATCGGCAATCCTTACAGCAGCACGTCGTTCGGGGTTCGGTTCCGGCGTCATGGAGTGATGGGGGGGAAAATGTTATTGACTTAGTCTGCAGGTCGATTATTGCACCGTTGACCATCAAAAGGTCCATTCCAAGAATTACGTCGCGGGAGCAGTTAGGCAGAACGACGAACGCCGCAGGGTACGTGGTGCCGTCTATGGTGACGCGCGATGTGCACGTTCCACTTGGCGTCACGAGGTGGCCTCCTGCTGTGCGTATGTGCGGACCGTCCCATCTGGTCATAACTTTCTTCAGTTTAGACGCAAATGGTCCGCTCATTACCTAATAGTCAGCTCCCGTGTCTACGAGGGCGACTACGTCAAAGCCGTCGATGGACACCTTGACGTCACATGCAGTCTTCCTCGAGTTCCGGGTTCGTCGGGGCGTCGTATCTCTGCTTGTACGTGTTGACGGTCGAGCACTGTGCATAGTCGTTGTCGTCGTCTTCTCAACGGACGTCTCGGTCAGGTCGGGTACGCGTCGCGTCGTGTAGCTGTCGTCGTGTTCGGGAGTCTCGTTAGGGTTAGGTCGGGTCGCGGGATGAGGGCATGTCGTGAATCACTGTCTTCAGCGCGTCCTTGCGTCATTGGAGGGTTTCCAGTTTTTCGCCGTAGAGCAACTTCACCTACAGAAGTTGCTGCTTTTAGTTTCCCCCGCGTGGTCTGGGGGACCTTGCACGTGCGAAAATAGCATTGCTATGGCGTTTAGGCGACTGGTATGGGTAGGGCGACGGCGATCGGTGTGAGCGGGCTGGTCCTCGGTTGGTGTTGGACAGGTATTCGTCAATCTCGGTAGGGCGCTGGCCGGGTCGGGGGCGTGGGGCGTCGACGGGGAAACCACGCAGTCCGAATCTCCTGTACGGGCAGCGACGATAGATGTGATCGGCCTCTCCGCAATGGTAGCACAGCGGACGATGATCTGGCGTTCGCCAAACGTCCGTCTTCCTCGGCGTCTGGGTTTGGGCTGTGTACGGCGGTACGGTCGATGGCGGCGACAGTGGGGACGGCGGCGAGAGTGGACGGCGGTACGGTGGAGCTTCTTGTAGACGGGTTGGAGCAGGGCGGCGTCAACGAACAGCCGCGGAGTAGGTCATCGCCTGTGGCTCGCGGGGTGCCTCGGATGGCATAGAAGTGCCCAAAGCGTGTTGGACCTCTTCGCGGATGACGTCAGTCAGGGAAGCCACTTGAAGTTGCGGCGTCGTCGGAAAAAGCTTCCGAAGCTCCTCCTCCCTGACCACTGCCCCGGATGATCTCACGCAGTGTGTCGGAGCTTGTAGCCCCGGCACCGATCGTCTCGGAAACCAGCACGTTGACCGGGCGATCGTACTGCCTTGTTCTAACTTCCACCGTCTTCTCCATCGCGGCCGCCTCAGACGAAAATTCGGCCACTGTCCTGGGAGGATTGCGGACAAGGCAAGCAAAAAGCTCCTGCTTTACCCCTAGCATGAGAAACCTTAGTTTCTTTTCTTCTGTCATCTGCGGATCCGCACGTCGAAACAACCTCTTCATCTGCTCAACAAAGATCACTACCCCTTCGTTGGGGTGCTGCGTTCGAGTTTCAGTAAAAGCGCTTCGCGTTCTTTTCTGACCACGGTAGTCAAGGTCTTAGTGAACTCGCTTTTGAACTGAGCCCAGTTTGTCAAGGAGCTCTCGTGGTTCTCGAACCAAGTGCGAGCCGAATCTTCCAAGTAAAAGAAAACGTGCCGGAACGTTTCTGCGTCGTCCCACTTGTTGAATTTCCGGACGCGCTCCAGTTTCTCCAGCCATTCTTCTGGGTCTTCTGCAGGGGCTCCTCGGAATGATGGCGGTTCCCGTGGCTGCTGCAGAACGACAGGAGGATTGGCTTGGTGGAGCATGGTGCTGGTTGCGACGTCTTTTTTATTCGTCTTCTCCGGTAGTAGACCGGACTCGGGTGGTAAATCTTGCAGGCGGAGGCTGGCTCTTGTTGGACTGGCTCGGCGTCTTCATGAGGTTGTAGTGGACATGAAGGGTGCGTACCCCGCACCTCTACCAGATGTCACGAAGACAAGGACGATGTAGTTGTCTTGAATGAGAAACACGTTTATTGGAGCGAACTTGTGCTCCCCTAACAACTCAAAAGAATACAGAGGCGGCGAAGCAGCGGTCAAACATGTCACTTGCACAGGCGAGTGTCGTCGAATCGAATGCCCCGGCGTCCACACTGCAGGCTTTTTATCTTTCGGCGCGCGTGGATCTCGAAACGACGATTCACACCGAGAACATAGTAGATCCAAGAAGATTATTCTGGGCTGTTCACGTCAGATCGGAATGCTTTCTCTATCACAACAGATAACACATGCGGCACAGAAAGAAAGAATGCAACACGCGCTTCCTTTGGCGCAGAGATAACACAGACCGGCGCAGCCGGGCGGTAAAAGCAAAACACAAATACACAAACCCAATGTATGGTTCGCGGCAATATGACGGCGACCGCGGAAGCATCGGGTCTGTCGGGGTATGGTGCGGCGTCGACGTAGTAAGCGGTTGTGTCTTTTGCGTACATCTTGGTTAGGGCCTTCGCGCGCGGGCCAGGCGACGTTCGGGGTTGGCGTCGGGGTGCATGTGTTTGGGCAGCGGGGGGATCCTGAGCCGTGGGCTGAAGACTAGTGGCAGTGGGCCGGTGGGTAGGTCCGATGTGGCCGGGGGGGTTGTAACCGATGCGGGCCAGGATTGCGCCGCCTGTCTTTGTCTGGGTGAGTCTTACGAACTCTGTGGTTCGCTGGGCTTCGGCGATCTCGGCGAGCGTGTTGTGAACGCCTAGGTCGACGAGTTTCTCCGTGTGGGTATACGTGTAGAGACCGAGCGCTGTCTTGTGTACTTTCCTTAACAGCGCGTCTATTTTCTGACGCTCCTCCGGCTTCCAATTGTGGTATGCCACCACGTATGCGACGTGACTAACGGCGAAAGACTGAACTAGCTGGAGGAGGCTGGTCTCTCTCATGCCCGCATATCGTGTGGCTACCGTGCGGATGAGTTGCAGGGCCGTGGTGATTTTGGCGTTGAGGCGCTGTAACGTGTGTCCGTTGTGGCGGAGTGCGTCAATGTACATGCCGAGTACCCGTATGGACTTGACTTGCGGGATGGGGGTGCCGTCCTTCGTCTTCAGCTTGATGTTAGGGGGTGCTTCACGATTATTGCGCGTACCAGGGGGTGGGAGGATGAGCAGTTCGGACTTTGCCGGGGAGCACCGGAGTCCCGTACTTTTCACGGTGTGAATAGCTTGCTGCAGGGCGGTTTCGATTTGTCCGTCGCTGACACCGGCCTTCCATATGGTGATATCATCCGCGTAAATGGTGTGTTTGACGTCTGGGAGGCGGCCGAATCTGCGGGCAACTCCTATAATGACTAGGTTAAACAATAGGGGGATATCACTGATCCTTGGGGTGTGCCAGTGCTACTCAGGGTCTTCTCTGGGAGCTCGATGTCGCCGGCCACGATTTGTGTCGTGCGGTTCGCGAGGAAGTCTTTGACATACGCAAAAGTGCGATGTCCCATGTTGAGGTGCGAGACCTGTGCGAGGATTGCTGAGTGGTGCACCTTATCAAAGGCGCTCTGAAGATCCAGGCCCAGTAGAGCGTAGTTGTCGAGGGATCCGGCGGGGGGGGGGGGGTTCAGGATCTCGTGTTGAATGAGGAGCATTGCGTCTTGTGTGCCGAGCTTAGTCCGAAAGCCAAGCAGAGTGTCGGTGTACAGGTCGGCTTCTTCGAAGTACGTCTGCCAGCGATTGAGGAGGACGTCCTCCAGCAGCGTACCGA
This sequence comes from Haemaphysalis longicornis, assembly GCF_048455015.1. NCBI lineage: Eukaryota > Metazoa > Arthropoda > Arachnida > Ixodida > Ixodidae > Haemaphysalis > Haemaphysalis longicornis. The sequence continues at coordinate 164,226,121 of NW_027526460.1, forward strand.
GGCAGGATGTAAGGGAGATCGGTCGGAGGTGATCGATGTGTGGAGGCTTGCCCGGTTTGGGGATGAGCGTTGGGAGCGCTTTCTTCCATTGTGGGGGTAGCTTGCCCGATTGCCAGCACTTGTTGTAGTAGGCTGTGAGCGCCGAGATAGCGCCGTCGGTCATGTTTCGCAGGGCTTTGTTGGTGACCTTGTCCGGTCCAGCTGCCGATCTGCAGTTGAGCTTCTGGAGTGCCGCCCGCACCTCCCATTCCTCGATGTCCGCGTCGAGGCCCGGGTTAGGTGCCCCCACGTAGTCCGGAAGGGGGTCTAGGGTGGTGGCTGGGAGATATTTGTCGTTGAGGCGTTGACGGACCACTGAGTCGCCGAGCTCACGCAGCGCTTTGTGGAGGGTGCGGGCCACGACATGCCGTTGCGTGCACTTGGTCTTGCTCTCATCGAGGAGATGTCGGAGTAATTGCCATGTGCGGCTTTTGTGCATCTGGCCATCGGCCTCTTGGCAAATGGCGTGCCAATGTTGGCGGCAGAGGGTTGCACTATGAGGCTCTATCTCGCGCTTGAGCTGCGCCAGGCGTTTGCGGAGGCTTCGGCTGTGTCTTTGGCGTTTCCAGCGGGCATGTATAGATGCTCTGGCTTCTGTGAGATGAGCGAGGCGGCTGTCGGCGAGCGGGGCGTCTGCGTCGATGGGGATCAGTGCAGTGGCCTCGTGGGTGGCAGAATGCAGATCGCGTGTCCAGTCGTCAATGTCCTCTATGGTCGGCGGAAGGCTGGCATCGAGGTGGCGGCGATATTGCTGCCAGTCCGTGAGTTGTTGCGCTCTCGGGGTTGGTAGGCGATCCTTCAGCGGGACAAGGACTTCGAGGATGCAGTGATCGCTGCCGAACGTTGCCCCAGTGTTCCGCCATGTGGCTCTCGTGCGGTCCTTGGGGGCTTTGTAGAACGTAAGGTCGAGGTTAGTGTCGCGTTGGACGGACGTCCCATGCCGGGTGTGGATGGCCGGGTCATTAAAGAGTTTGTATCCCGCCTCCGTCGTTTCGTCAAAGAGGCTGTGGCCCTTTGCTGTGGTCTTGCGATAGCCCCAGGCTATAGATGTTGCTATAGATGTTGATGTAGATGTTGCTATAGATGTTGCTATAGATGTTTCTATAGGGTTGCAATAGATGTTGATTATGTAGAGACTGGCCTTAGCTTTCTTGCGACCGGTGACGATTTCTACGGCCGTATGTTCTATGGCACTGTTCAGGCTGAGTTCATGCTCGATGTAAGTCAGGCCTTTGCGCACTAAGGTACACACGCCTTGGGCAACACCCTTGCCGGCGGCTCGGGCGCTGGGCGAGCTGGTATGTGTGCGGTAGCCGGGGAGGGTGAAGGGGGTTTCACTGTGTGTTTCCTGGATGAGAATGATGTCCAAAGCGAAAGAGTGAAAACAAAAATCACCGCTTTTTTTTACAAAGTAGGTAATTGGGGCAGAAAGTAGCTTTATTACTTGCAATAGATGGATTACTTTGGGTGTGGTTGGCTACTTTACTGTGTTCGTTTCTGCATGCGGGGATGGTGGAGTTGGGGAGCGGGGAGGGCTCCCGCGGATTGCGAACTCGTAACAATCAGCTCGTTATAGGCGGGTTCGGCTATATCTAACTATTGGATATATCGAACTAATCGAAGTGCATATTGCAGTTCGCTATAAACGGGTTTGACTGTACTTATGCGTGCACTTTCATTAAACACTGCTGGTTTACGTCGCCGTTACGAATACATGGTGCAGCGCTAGCCTGCCGTTTTATTTCGCGGCTCAGTGACAGCGAGCTACAGAAAGACGACGCTATTTGGTGATGTTTCATATCGAATTGCGCTACGTGTACTAGACAAAGAGCACGCTAACAGGACTTGAACGATGCGCAAATGTGCCTCGTCTCAGTCCTGTTAGTGTCCTATTTGTCTCGCACACGTAGCGCAATTCAGTATGAGAGCGTCAGAGGCGTGACATGCTTTGATTCGTAAAGTAGTGGCCGTAAAATAGAGTGGTCGGGTGAACTGACTGGCCGTTCTGTTCCCTTGCTTGTTGTCACTTTATTTGATTATGTTCTTGCATCATATATTCCCAGGTCGCACTTAATAGACTAGAATAAGGGCGGCAACGTTTTGAGGTGTTGTGCCGAGTTGCATGAATCCGACGCGGCGGAGGCCACATGGCCAAATCGGGTGGGAGGGGGGCTTTGAGGCAAAGAGAAAAAATTAAGCGAATTGTCAATAAAATTTGACAATAACTTTGATAAATGCGAAAATGCAACTCGAAGCGATCCATTCTCTGTCCTTGCCTCGCCGTCTAACCCGAATTGAGGTTAAAACTGCAGCGTGTCGGCGTTCAGATTTTTACTGACTGGGGGAGGGATGGGGGTTCTGACGACGTGCTGGGGGCCACTTAATATGGCCCCGCGGGCCAAGTTCGGCCCGCGGGCTGTATGATGCCGACTGTAGGCTGCGGGCTGTAGGCTGCTGTAGAAGATAATCGACACATTCAGTGACGATGGTATGAAAATATTTGGGCCGCGAACCGTGTGTGCGGCTGTGTTATGTTATGTAAATATAGAAGTGCTGCAGGCAGCGGAGGAGCGATTCGGTGTTTGTTCTGCGTCCTTTAAAAGACGCACAACAAGCACCAAATTAGGCACAATTAATTACGCTTAATTTATTTGGGTTGCTACCTCATCATGCGGCGTAAAATATTAAGCAAGAATAATTTAATTTGCGAAAACACAAGACAAAATTTCTACTGATTTTCAAGGTGGTGCCAGGCCAGCAGTGTAAGCTGAGTCGGCTGCGCTTCTCGCATCCGCTTGCATGCTGCCGTTGAAGCAAGAATTTACAGTTACCTCAGACAATAGGATGAATAGCGTCCTGTGTTTATGCTACTTGCGAAGCAATCCTTTGTCGACCGTACGCAAAAAGAACGATAACCATCGTCGGGAAGTTAGACCACCTGACCTGGCGATACTGTCCGACGTCGTGACGATCGCGACAGTTCACTCTAAAGAAAGCAGATAAATCCCCTTAATGTAGCCTATATTATTTTGTTGAGCCTCTGCAACTACTTTAAAGGAGTACTGACTCCAAATTTTGCCGCCTAAGAAATGATATAATTGGCTTGAGTAGTTTGTACAGACGCCTCACAGAAATACTTGCAGCGATCCGAGGCCGGAATCACATCGAAAACCAATTATAATTGTCCCGGCCGCGAGCTGCCACAAATCGGCAGCACTAGCGAAATCGCTATCGGCGTGACGACACATTGTCCGGCGTGTCTGGCCGGTTCAGGGTGATGTCATATAGTCGTTTTCGAAACCGCAAACGATAGCCTGCGTTGCTGTTGTCGGTGGTGTTCGTTTCGGCAGGAGGCGTGGGTGCAGCTCTGTGAGCAATGCTTGTAACTTCGCGCGCTTTGCGTGTTCGACGTCTTTGCTCTTCACTTCGTGGCCGGTGCATGGTTTTCTCTTGCACTGTTGCCGAAAACTGCGCGGTGTTTTATTTGAGCGGCCTGTGCGCGTCGCCGAGCTCGCCAAAGTTCTGCTATTGCAAGCTCGCTGAATGCGAAGTACTGCTCAGTAGAAGCCTGTCCGAGCAAATCGACGGTTAGATTGCTTAGAAGAGTGGCGACAACCTTTGCTATCACGGTCTGCGCCGGCTCGAGCTCCAGCGATATTAAAAAAAAAATTCTCGCGCCTTCCCGCGAGGGGAACACGAGTAAATGCAGAGCATTGGGGGTCGTTAACCCCGCGTAAAGTCGCGTTAGGGTGGGTAGTTGGGTCGTAGTTGCGTTGGTGTTGGTTTGGGGTAGAGAGGAGAGTAAAGTCGCGTTAGGGTGGAGCGAGCGTCAACCAAGGAAGGAAGGAGCAACGCAGTGACTGAAGCACGAGCGACCGCTAGCCGCTTTATATTTGCAGCGCGCGCAGTAGAGGGAGAGCAGTACGGGGGGGAGAGCGCGCATGCGCAAGCAGCGCGCGCCCTTCCACGTCCCACCGCGCTGCTATCACGCACCTGTTACGCCGAGACCACGACGGAGCGAACGGGCTGATTACGACGCATGCGCGCTCCAGCTGCTGTTGAGAGAGAAGGGGAAAGGAGGAGAGGCGCACCTGCTGCGGACGCGGAGCTGTGGACGCCGTCCCACGCAGGAAGCGGCGAGGCTAAGAAATGCTCTGCATTTAAAACAGATGACGGCGAAGGTGTCGCCGGCCTAATCACCTCATCTGTAGCCAAATAAAGTTGTTCTGTCTGACTGCCTGTCTGTCGGGTGGCAGCGATTCATCCGAGTCTCACGATTCAGACATGTCGACTGCGTGGGCAAGTGGGGACCATGTGCAATCGTAGCAGACGATGCGGCAAACGTCCCTGACGGTGACGTCACATTGTCCGTCCTGCATTAGAACGGCCATTTGGCGCGCGATGACCTAATATGAAACTGATTGGAATAAATGCGTTATAATTAATTCTACGCTGGCGGCTGACCGCTTTTGGTTCGATTTTTGTAATTACTGGACAAATAGGTATTTTTTACAGCATAAAAACCGAAAGCGAGAAATTTAGTGTCAGTACTTCTTTGAGGACTTTTTTGGTCAGTAGGCAGTCATTTAAACTCAGCCCAACGCGATTAAATTAAATACAACCAACTTTCGCTCGCGCTTGTAAGTGAAAGCACATGAAGGGCGGCGATGGTTGTCTGCTTTTGTACTGGCCAGAGGTAATGAGAGCTTGCTTCTGGGCCAGTTAGTACATTATTTCTTGTAAAAACACTGCGCTAAATTGAAATTACCAAGACGAAGGACGGCGGAAAGGAAATCGCAAGTCTGCATCGTGTGTTCCGCCGTCCTTCGTCTTCGTAATTTCCATTTAGCGCAGTGTTTTTACAAGAAATAGCCAGAGGCGTCGGGAATGAGAGGGCGCTGCATGTCGCCAAAACTCCAGCGCAGGAGCCCTATAACTTTGTGTTTAGCATTCCCGTTATTACGGCACAGCGACATTTCTAGCGAAAAACATGCAGTTTTTCAATATTTTTTCTGGTAAAGAACGTCGTTTAGGGCCAGAATCGAGTAAGTAAACAACCGAGGCTGGCTTTTTTTACATTAAACCAAGCTGTATTATGTCTTCGCGACCCTTTTACCTGTCTTAGGGGTACGCTGAAAGTAATTGGACCCGGCAGGCTTCGTTAAAATAGTGGTGTGGTGAAAAAAATAACGATGAAAGGGACCCGTAATCCTTTAGGCGTCACAGCAATAACAGGTGTAATCCGCAATTCAAGAAGCTTCGAGGTGATTATTCTTCTGCGCCAAGGTGCCCTCTCTAAAATACTAAGCATATTGACAGATTGGAACGGCAAAGCGTTTCTTTGGGTGGGTTTGTCGCCGAGTCTTCTGGGGTGTAGCAGCATATATATAGCAGCATATATAGCGAAGCAGCATCGCTATATATGCTGCTTCGACTGGAGCTGAATGAAGTCCAACTGAGATTGCGGCTGAGGTTTCCGATACAGGCGCACACGTCGCCGCAGATGAGAACATACGTACTCATCTACTCACACGCACTAGCCCACTCCTTACTTCCCCCAGTGGCAGGGTACCGAGTTGGCCCAGTGGTAACACAGTCAGCTCCCGCTCTGGAGCCCCGGGTTCGAATCAGCAGCGGCCATTTTGGGACAGTTCGTGTCCGTGCTTCCGCCCCCACCACTGCCGACAGGGACGGTCACTTTCCACGTTTGATGAGACGCATCAAGCTTTCGCCTGTGCAAGTGCGAGCCGCCAACAGTACCGGAAGCGCCCGCAGGCACATGTCCATTTAAGGCCGTGGGATAGCTGCTTCGGGGACAGCTTCGGTACACAGCAGCCGGGCGCGTATTTTGTGTGATTTCGCCAACGTTATCAAGTGGCGCTTTTGCGTTGAAATCGTCATTACGTTAGCTGGTCTAGAAGGGTCTGGAAGAAAACACGGAGCAGGCGTGTGGCAAGAACAGTAGTAACATGTTATTAAGGGTAGCAGAGTGGATCCCTAGAGAAGTCAAGCGTGGTAGGGGCGGCAGAAAGTTAGATGGGCAGACGAGATCAAGAAGTTTGCGGGGAACCCGCCGCGGTGGCTCAGTGGCTAAGGCGTTGCGCTGCTGAGCACGAGGTCGCGGGTTCGATTCCCGGCCGCGGCGGCCGCTTTTCTGATGGAGGCGAAAAGCAAAAACGCCCGTGTGTACGAGATTTCGGCGCACGATAAAGATCCCCAGGTGGTCAAAATTAATCCGGAGCCCTCCACTACGGCGCGCCTCATCGCCTGCGTTGCGTCGGCGCGTTAAACCCCCACAATCAATCAAGTTTGCGGGGACAAATTGGTCGCAGTTAGCACAGGACCGGGATAATTGGAGATCCATGGTAGAGGCCTTTACCCTGCAGTGGGCGTAGATAGGATGATGATGATGATGATGATGATGATGGTGATGCTCTATTCAAAATCCAGCAATCGTGGCCTAGCGCATATCTGAAGCACAGCAGCCGTTAAATAGTGCAGCAGATTTGTGGTCATTAGCAGATACGAAATAGCCAGTGCTGTAGGCATATACAGAGGAACTTTGTGATGAAAGTGGAAATGCTATACATAGACAATTGGCACAGGAGCAATGGCACGTTCCGTCCCGCTCAGCTGATGCGGATTGTTAATGAAGTCTCGTAATAGAAAATTGGAGCGCTATTGACGGGTCTGGGTATTTAAATTTTTATTGACAGAATTCAGGCGTACTGCATGCGTAAAACAACGACACCACCAATACTGCTAATATCACTGATGTTAGTCGATTGGTGATTTATAATTGCCCGTTAAAACCCAAGCTTTTCTTGTGAGAGAAGAAAGAGAAAATTGAAATAGTGGCAGGTAAGAAATCAACTCTGACTAAAAATACAGGCACATTGAAATTTCCGGGAAACCAAAATTGGATGATTTAAGAACTAAAATGCCGAATGCATCACAGTTACATATATCGCAACAGCAGTAGGAGGTGGGCGAAGTCCACAACTAAATACAGACATCTTTTAGGGAAAACAAATAAGTTAAACAAAGCGGATAACGATAACAAGTTTCAGAAATGGGAGGAACTAACTTATCTCAGATTGAAAATCTTTGCATCAGTTCGCAAACGGAAGAAAGAAGTAATTTATAGAACTATAGAACACGTCAACTTTGTAAGGATGTGAGTGATGCGACTTAAGTGCAGATTGAACACGTCAACAAACGAATTTAAACAGTATTCCGACGATCAGTTTTAAATCGAGCTTTTCAGACGTATAGAAAGATATCGCGATTCAAAAATGCATCGAAAACGAATTTTATCTGTCCTTGTAATCCCTATTCTAAGCCGGAGTTTACTCGACGTTTATGAAACCGGATTTAGAGTAAAGCAGAACAAAAGGAAGTGTTGGTTGCATGAGTTGTGTGTACGGGGTTAAGAGGTCTTTAGGTTAATTTTGTCTGTCCGCGTTCACAACTCCTGACAGGCTGTTTCAAATCATTCATGCCTATGGGACCCTGGAATGTCCCTGCGATCTCGCAAAGATTGAACTCCCTTTGGTATGGCTCGCACTTCAATGCGGCTAATGAGGCTGATGAGGGAGGGGTAATAAAGGTCATCATTCTCATCACGTGACTCGACTGGGGAGGGAACAGGGAAAAAGAGGAGGGAGGATGGTTGAACCAGAATACCGTTATGCGGAGCCCATCCGTTTTCCCGGTAACCATTTCCAATTCACCAGGAATTTGCCGGATTTCAATGCGTTTTTTCACTGACTTGTACTTGGGTGTAGTTTTCTCAGATGTGCCGAATAGCGTTCGGAGCCAACTTTTTACAGGAGACCAAACGCACGAATGGAGCAAGAACACGTAACTTAAATAAGATGTTAGCGGTAGAAGGTATACGCTTCAGATATATCCATTTCACGCCCCTTTGTACAATCTTGGTGTGCTGTGCTCGAACTGTGTGCTGTGTGCTGTCTGTGTGCTGTGTGCTGTGTGCTGTGTGCTGTGCTCTGCTGTGCTCGAACAGTGAATGACTACGAGACACTCAGAAGGAACAACATGTTCGTCTCTGCAGTTGGTCATGGACGTGACGATGGAGGAATACGGGACAGCACCCTCCCCACTACCTGGGCAGGTTTGTGAACCTCTTCTTTTCCCTCCTGTCATTGTACGCCTCATTCCCGCGCTGTTGTGCAAGACAGGCACCGACATTCTTCCCGCAACACAAAACCGACACGTAGGTGAGAGACTCTCGTGGGGATTGTCAGTCTGGCAGAGAGCCCACGAATGATCCACTTCGTTGGAAGTTTGTTTCACCACTACACACAGTGTGTTTGAAAAAAGAGTTGTGGCTTGGAAAGTGGGAAAGAAGCTGTGCTTGTGCAGCTTGACTATTCCCACCTCGTTTTTGTACAAGGCAGCAGAGCGACGGCATAACAAACCTCATGCGGTCTTAACGTACGATTGAAATGAAAAAAAAAAAACTAACAGTCCAGAGGTTATTTCCAAGTTCCAATATATACATGCATACTTCGGTCACTACAGGTACAAAAACAATGATGAATAAATAACTAAAACACCAGAAATGACAACCATAATAATAAGACACTATAATAGAAAGGGGTACATTGTTGATATCGTCATGCATTGGCAAGGACTGGATGGAATGTCTCTAGGCTTGTAGTGCATTATATGAACATGTTAAATAAGTAAGTACCTGTAAGCAGCCGTAAATGCTGTTCTGCGTGCTTGAACGTGTGGAACGGAGAATTTTAGAATTTAAAGTCAATAATTTGTTCGTGATACGGGGATGTGGAGGTGTTCAGAGCTTCACTGGTGACGCAACTAAATGTTGGCCTGTAAATGCGCTAAGCCTCTCAGGTTTACACTATTTAATCGAATTTGACACCTCAGAGGCATTAGGATTTTGTGTTCGTACGTTACACAAAATTTTATAACGTTAAACCTAAAAAACAAACGGAATGTATGGTCTCGGCACCCTAAATCTGCCACATCCCGCAATGCGCTTTTTGAGATGCATACATTTGTTTTGGTGCCTGAGTACGAGATGCTCATACAATTGGCAGTAAGGTAGGCCAGAGCAAAAAAGCGTATTGAGAATTAGAAGTTTCTGGTGGACTGACAGAAACGACTGACGCCTCATTTGCATGCCAAAGGCTTCTATAGCCTAAATACATAATTGTTATTACAGAACATATGTCTATTAAAGATGGCACTTTCAGTTATTGGCACTCTCTTAAAGTTAAATTTCAAAATAGTTTAGCAACATTTTTTGTGTGTGCGTACTACACTTGCGCGGAAAAGAACGGCCTTGGTTTTAGGTCTGTTGATTTGTAACGAATTACGACAAGACCATTTCTATAATTTATCTGATGTTTAATTAGCTGCTTGTATCAAATCGTCAACATTCTTTCCCGTGCAACATAAGCCCGTGTCATTCGCGTAAATAAAGTACGTTATTGATGGACCCACTTCAAAAATGTCATAATATAAATGGTAAAAATAGATTTCCTAATATGCTTCACTGCGCTACACCATGTCTGAATTAACTGGGAGTAAATGTTTACCTGTTTATGGACGCACAGTGGTACCGATCACTAAGGTAGCTCCTACCTATTAAACTAGGCGCGGTATACCTCTAACACCATAATAAGACAATTTTTTTAACAAAGTTCGGTGGTAAATCACGCCAAACGCCTTTTTAAAGTCTACGAATACGCCTAATGTTAGCTTTCTTGCTTCAATGTTGCCGAGTATGAAATCTTTTTGATGTAATAGTGCTGCCTCTGTCGACACACCAGATCTGAACTCGTATTGCGCGTTTTAATTAAAGAATGCAAGTCCAAAACTTTATACAGTCCAGTGAAAATTCTTTTTTCTAGAGCCTTGAAAATATTGGCCATACCGGTATTGAACGGTGATTACTCATGACGTTTTTGTTGCCACTTTTGTAAAGTGCGGCGACTTCAGCTTTTTTCATCCGCTGTGGGAAAAAACCTGTGCTTAAAACAATATTACACATGTGGGCCAGACAGGGTACTAACAGATCAATAGCAAAACTAACGGGTTCCATTTTTATGCCATCAATGTCCTATCTTAGCATAACAAACAAAAACTTTTGTTACTCGGATTTGTTCTGTACGGTTAATGAATAGCGAGGGGGCTGTGGGTGTTTGTAAATAACGCAACGCATTTCCCTCATAAGTAATATCTGACAACGCCTTAAAGTAGCCAATAAATTAATTGGCTAATGCTTTTCTCTATTTATAGTTATCAATGGTAACTTCGTAAACGCCGAGCGCTCGTCTACTTGAAGATATAACTGTCTTTAGTGTTTGTCACATTTGTTTGGCATGAATCATGTCGCTGAAAATAGTAAAGCAATAGTTGCGTTTAGCTTGCCTTAAAATTTTCGCAACATTCTCACTAAACGTTCTTACACCCTTTTCGGCCGAAAAGGGTGTGCGAATCTTGTCCCATGGCGAAAACCTTTAAAAAGTGTTTTAGCGAAAAAAAGGTGTACGGATGACAAATGGGTGTTCGTGTGAACACCCTAACAAAAGGGTTTAAGGTTGCTTAACACCCTAAAATAAGGGTGTGGTCAGGGCAGCAGCTACGCGTGGCAATGTGAATCGGCGGAGCGCGCAGCATTCAACACAAACAGTCAATTCACTTTGAAAACAAATAAATTTATCAAGAAAACCCATGGGATGAAAGCAGTACAGGGAGTAGTACACACTTACTGAATATATATATATACATATATAAGTGAAGAGGAAAGTAAACCTCCCATTAACTGTCTATCATAAGATGACACATCAACCGGGAGGAGAAGAATGAGAGCATAGGAAAGGAAAATGGCGAGAGAGAAGTAAAGGATAGGATAGTTAGAAAGGAATGAGGAGGGGGGTGGAGGGGGTGTATTAGAGGATGGTATGTAGGGGCGTTTTCGTTAGGAAAGTGATGAGGGACCGGAGAAATTTTTCTTGTACTGAGGGGTGGGCCTTGGGAAATAGGAGATCCGTGGGCGTTGTGTGATTCAGGCGTAATGAGACGAATGTTGCCAGAAGTTGAGAGCGTGGGCCAGAGTATTGCGGGTATTCTAGAAGATGTGGCAGCGTCCCTTCAGCTGTGCAGTTGTGACAGCTAGCCTTGTCTGCGAGGCCCAGCCTGTGTAGGCGGGAGGCGGATCTGTGGGAACCAACTCGGAGGTGGAGGAGGAGGAGGCCGATTTCACGGCGAGATAAGATCACTCAGTGTTACATGTGCTCTTCTTGCTTTTATATCCAGCAAAGGAAAGCCCCCCCTCCCCCCCCCCCCGCTTCCTCCCCCCCGATCGAGTCGGTGGGCTTGTCGCAAAAAAGATATGCACGACTCGTACGCTTCCTTCTACGTCGCCGTGGACGACGTGCATTTCGATAAACTGAGAGACCCTGCGCTTTGGCCGCGGCATTGCCCGTTTAAACCCTTCTGCGGTGAGTTGTCTGAACAAATGCTCTATGTCGAGGAGCAGCGCTTCGATTGCGAGTAACTGCAGTTTTGATTTTTTCTACCAAAATGTCCGTGGGCTACGTACGAAATCGGTTGAATCGGTCAAGATCCTTGAAAACCTTGAAACCCCTTGAATTTAGAAGTGCCAATTTCAAGGCCTGGAAAGTCCTGGAATTTTTACATGGTCCTTGAAAACCCTTGATTTTTCCAGAGAGAATCAATGGCCCTGTCTTTTCACAAGAATTTAAAGTGTTTGTCGCGGATTTCAGGTGCTAACTAATGTAAAGAAACATTATAACAACCAAGATTAAGTGTATTGCGTGAAATGACAAGTTTGGTGGATTTTTTTTATTACAAGGCAACTGAGAGCAGGCACTTGTCAATCCAATCCTTGTCAGTATACAATCCAGTGAAAGCCAGCTTCTGTTCTCTATCTTGCATCTTCCATCTAGTCTGTGGACGCTCGCTCCTTGCATGTTTGGTGTGCCTCATACGCTGCATCTGCATTTGCTTTTACGTGCAAATTGTGGACGTGCACATTGTTCATCCTGCCTTGCAGCAACACTTGCGGGTTTCATTTCAACTGATACTTTGCTGACAAAGCAGGAGATGCAGGTAACATTAACGAACTTTTGAATTCAGACAGCCTGAGCAACACACCAAGAAAAAAAAACCTTTAACTACCAACCATGAAATAAAAAATAGAGCTGGGGGAGAATTCACGAACCCGTTAGCACCTATCTAAATGTGCACTAATGTGCTTAGGTATTGTGCAATAAGAAACTTTTCCATTGTGTAGAAAAAGTTATAAAATAATCCCTGATAATACATTAGACGGGGACCTTGAAAATTTGTTTTCTGGTCGTTGAAAGTCCTTAAAAACTCTTGAATTTTTGCTTTTGGAGCATGTACTAACCATGTAAAGTGTTTATTGTGGATTGTAGGTTTTAGCTAATGCAAAAATATTGTAACAATCCAGTCTCAGTGTTATCGCACAACTTTACAACACATTTAGCATATTTTTAGAACGAGGCAATATTAGGAGCGTGGACTTGTTAATTCAACCTGCCCTCGTAAAATCTGCCATGATATTCTTGGTCCACTCAGCGGGAGATATAGAAAAGCGGCTTGCGTCATCCTGCTTGTTGAATGCACTAATTATGACATATATCAAAACAAATCAATGTTCCAAAATCTTGAATCTGAAAAAAAGAGCAGCTTGCAAAAAAAAATTCAGACAAAAAGACGTATTCTCAAAGATTAGATTGACAACATGATTGCAACGGTTGCTTATTTATTACCTTAGCTGACACCTTTGCTGACAAAGCATGTGATACAAGCAACATGGCATGCATTGTGAAACGAAACCGCCTGAGAAAAACAGGAAAAACAAAAAAAAAACTATTTCTAAACACCAACCTAAAAAAAAGGGTGGGGTGCTTTCAACAACTCGTTACACTTATTTCAACTAATGTTCTTAGGTGTTGTGCAAAAAAGAACTTTTGCATTGTGTTGAAAAAGTTATATTATAAATAATCCCAGATAGACCATTAGATGGGGTCCTTGAAAATGCATTTTCTGGTCCTTGAAAGTCCTTGAAAATCCTTGAATTTTTGTCTTTGAAGCGTGTACGAACCATGTATCTTGCTTTCCAGAAATAATTCTTACAGAAACCTGGCTGTGCCCGGACATTAGCTCTAATTCCTTCTTTCCCCCAAACTACCAAGTCTTTCGGCATGACCGTGACCCTTCGTGCGGCAAACAACGGGGAGGTGGCGTATTGGTTGCCCTACACGATTCGATTAAATGTAAACAGCGCCTGGACCTCGAATTGGAAACCGAGTCTATCTGGTTAGAGGTGCTTTGCTCTCGGGGTAAACGCCTCTTACTATGCACTTACTACATACCACCCGAGACAAACGCCACCGACTTCAAACATAACTTAAATTCAATAGAAAATGTTGTAACCTCTAACAGTGATCACAATTTCCTGATAACTAGCGACTTTAACGCACCCGGCATTGCATGGGAAACTCAGTTGGTTGATCGGGCGTCCCATCCGATATCACAGAAGTGTGAAATTTTGCTAGATTTTATTTCTTTCACTTCGTTACAGCAATGAAACTTCATTAGGCATCTGCGTGGAAACGTTTTGAACTGGTCTTTTACTAACATAGAACACGTTGAGGTGTCGCGTAGTTATACTGACCTCGTAAAGCCTGAGAGGTTTCACGCCCCCTTACTCATTTCAATTTCTAATGTATCCCTTGCCCACCACAGTCCTCCCGTCAACACACCAGGTGTATGTGGTTACAACGTCGCTCGTGGGGACTATATTGGATTGTTTCACTTCCTTGCTGAGACGGATTGGTCACCATTGGACACCCTCAAGGGCGCTGACGAAATGACTGATTTTTTCACCGAAGTTCTTCACGATGGCTTAAGCAGATTTGTACCTAAAAAACTACAAAAAGTAGCAATTATCCATACTGGTATTCATCTGAACTAAGAAAGGCCCTTGGTAGAAAGAATCGAGCTCACAAACAAGCAAAAAAAAAAAACTGTCCAAGAGAGGTGGCAGAGCGAGTTTCGTCAATTCAGGTTGCAATGTAAAAATCTCCTTAAACGCGATCGGTCCAGTTACATTGCCGTGGTTGAAGCTGATGCGCCACGCAATGCTAAAGCTTTCTGGGGTCATGTCCGTGCACAAACTTCCAAAAACAACCCAGGAGATATTAACCTCATTGACAAGAGGGGTGACAGCATTCCCGATGTTCCTAATGCCTTTGCTCAACAATTCAGTTCAGTATTCGGCAAGAAAAGAGCAGCCTGCCCCACCCCCCCCCTACTAGAGTGTTTCCGGGGTATGATAAAAGCTCAGAATGTTTTATTTCGGAAAGTCTTCTATCAAGAGCTCTAAAGCGAGTTAAGCCGTCATTGTCGGGCGGCCCTGATGGCATTCCTTCGGCAGTACTGAAGGCGTTCGGGGATCTTCTTGTTCCGGTCTTGGCGCGTGTATTTCGAACGTCACTCAATACCGGTAAAATCCCCACTCGTTGGAAGATTGCGCGGGTTGTTCCTATATTTAAGTCTGGGTCAAAGTTAGACCCCACAAACTACCGCCCGATTTCTATTCTCTGCGCTGCTTCAAAACTCTTTGAGACTGTACTAGATACACTACTCATTTTCAGCGTAAAAACTATATTATTACCTCAGCAACACGGCTTTCTCGCTGGGTGATCGACCACCACTTATCTTGTAAGTTTTATGCTGCATGCTTCGGAAGCTGTGCAGGCAAGAGGACAACTCGACGTCGTCTACTTCTATTTGAGCAAGGTTTTAATGTCGTCTGCCATGATATAATATTTAGAAAGCTGTGTCTAGAACCATCCATCACATCCCTTTTATGTAATTATTTATCGGATAGGTCATGCTTCGTGCATGCAAACTGGAAGTCTTCCCTTCCCTCTCCTTTGAGGCCACAAGTGGTGTCCCTCAGGGATCTGTTCTGGGGCCACTTTTTTTTTCAATTTTTACAAATGACGATTCCTCAGTAATTCATGCTGGTCACTTTCTCTTATATGCTGATGTCAAAATATTTCAGGCTGTTTAAAACAACCCAAGCTGTTCCGTTCTCCAGCTAGCGATCACGTCTTTTTTAGATTGGTGCTCACGCAAGAAACTTCTTATTAATACATCAAAAACTAAGACCTACACTAGAAAAACTGACAGCATATTGTTCTCCTATAACATTAACGGTGAAGCACTAGCACGAGTTGGGGAGGTTAAGGATCTTGGTATTAATTTCAACAGTAAATTGAGCTTCTCCCCGTAATCCAGGAGGTCTTTCGGTGGGCCCTTCGATCTCTTGGCGTTATATGTCGCCTAGGAGTTCAAGGAGCCGGGCTCTTTTCTCAAGCTGTACACGACTATTTGTCGTCTGCAGCTCGAGTATGCTTCCGTGGTATGTAATAGCGAATGAAAAACACTCTGTATGCATATTGAAAGTGTCCAGAAAAAAGTTTATCTATATCTTCAATCATCGCTTTGCTAGCCATAACAATTATGGGTCATTCTCTGTACCGATGATAGAGTGCCTAAACTCCAGACGTATTAAGGCCTATCTGCTTTTCCTATTCAAAATCATTCACGGCACAGTGCCTTGTGATGAAATGCTGCAACATGTTCCACTCCATGTGCTGCAAAAATCCACCAGAAGACACGACACATTTTTTAATTCGAGCTGTCTGCGAGGCTTCAGCCCCATGTTTCGCCTCCAGTGTACGTACAATCAGTACAACGAATATTTAGACATGTTTAATAATTCCTCGATACAGTTCCGCAAACATGTCTGTGAGCTTGTCATGTAAGTCACCTTTTTTATCCTCTGTTCACACGCGGTCACTTGATCATGAAGTGATGACAATACAAGACTTTCTTTTTTATATATTCCCCTTATTCCATGTCTGGTTTTGTCTACATGTACATTCCTTCCATGCTCCTTTTCTAATTTATAAGCTAACTTGATTCATTCCGCTTCCGTGCAACTAAACTTTGTTAACATTTATGTATATTTTTGAAATTATCTGTGTATGACGACCACTGGCGTGACGTCACATGCCTTCTGCAAGGCACTGTACTTGTTTTTGCGTGTATGTGTGTGTTTGTGTTTTCTGTGGGTGCATGTATATTCTGGAGTACGACATTATGTAGTTTTTGTGTGCGTGGTTCAGTATCGCTGTCCTTTACTTGCATTACTTGTCAGGTGTGGGCATCTTACATTGCCTGTTTTTTCTCTTCGTGCGCCAGCACAAAGGCCCTCCGGCTGTTGCTGGGCACATTATAAACGATTGATTATTATTATTATTATTATTATTATTATTATTATTACACTACAGCGAACGCAAAATTGTCGCTTTTGCACAAGTTACCTCAATGTCCGTTGTGAACCGAGAAAAGTAATCGATGAAGCCGCAGGTGAAGCCCTGATTTTTAAACTATAAGCACCGCCATCCCGTTTCAATTTCCTGTTCCAAGCAACGGCTCAATAACCGTTTAAATGTATGACGTCATGATCAGTGTAGTCAGCATCGTACCGAGAAGGAAAACCCCAACTCGTTTATAAAAATACATGTCATCTTATTTTTGGCGTGCTGGCTGCATATTCATATTGTCACGAAGCCAAGGATGACGCAGTTGTTTTGGAAAAGAAACAAGTTTATTGGAGCGAAGTTGTGCTCCCCTAACAACTCAAAAGAATACAGAGTAGGCGAGGCAGCGCTCAATAAAGTGAAGCGCGTCGGCGAGCGTAGCAGAATCGAATGCCGCGGCGTCTGCTGTGCAGGCATTTATCTTTCGGCGCGAGAGTTTCTGGAACCGTCGATTCACATCCAGAACATCGTAGATCACAGAAGATTATTCTGGGCTAGCAGCGTTAGGGCGAAACACTCTGCTTATCTGAATGAGATAGCCCGTGCGGCATAAAAATAAAGAATGGAACACGCGCTTTGCATGGGACACAGATAACAGATCCGGGCGCGGCCGGGCATTAAAACAAACGATAAATAAACAAACCCGTATATGATTCGCGGCATTACCCCCCCTCTAAGAGTGCATCGACCCGATGCTAAAATAAAACAACAGTCCGAACAAATAGCAACAACAAAAAAAAACAAAAAAGTTCGTCATCTTGCGAAGTACGGTGTGAGGCGAACCACGTGGACGACTCCGGGTCGCTTGCGTCGTCGTGATGTGCCGGAATCACCACTGGGGATCACTTCGTAGGTTAATTGGCCAACACGTCGTAGAATCCGGTAGGGTCCGAAATACCGTCGCAGAAGCTTTTCACTGAGTCCGCGTCGTCGAATGGGAGTCCAAACCCACACACGATCCCCTGGTTGGTACTCCGCGTCGGAGGTTGTAGCGGCCGGCATCCACCAGCTGCTGTTCTATTATACGAACTCGAGCGAGCTGGCAGGCGTCCTCCGCACGTTGAAGGTATCTTTGGACATCGGCGTTGAGGTCGTCGTCTTCTACATGCGGAAGCATGGCATCGAGCATCGTAGTCGGCCGTCTTCCCTAGATAAGCTCGAACGGTGTCATCTGCGTAGTTTCCTGCGTCGCTGTATTGTACTCAAACGTGACATACGGGAGGACTTCGTCCCAAGTCTTATGTTCAACGTCGACGTACATGGACAGCATATCCGTAATCGTCTTGTTCAGACGTTCCGTTAGTCTGTTCGTTGACCCGCCGGGGTGGCTCAGTGGCTAAGGCGTTGCGCTGCTGAGCACGAAGTCGCTGGTTCGATTCCCGGCCGCGGCAGCAGCTTTTCTGATGGAGGCGAAAAGCAAAAACGCCCGTGTGTACGAGATTTCGGCGCACGTTAAAGATCCCCAGGTGGTCAAAATTAATCCGGAGCCCTCCACTACGGCGCGCCTCATCACCTACGTTGCGTCGGTGCGTTAAACCCTACCCTCAATCAATCAATCAACCGTTCGCTTGGGGGTGGTACGCCGTCGTTCTTCGGTGATCCGTGTTGCTGTAGCGTAAGATTCCTTGCATCAGCTCCGCCCTAAAGGCCGTTCCGCGGTCCGTGATTAGGTCTTCAGGGGCTCCATTTTGCAGCACAACTTGGTTTATAAAGAACTTGGCGACTTCTTGTGTAGTCCCCCTCGGAAGACCGCCGGTCTCTGCGTAGTGCGTCATGTAGTCTGTCGCTACGACAATCCACTTGTTCTCTGATCGTGACGTAGTGAACGGGCCTAGAAGGTCCATTCCAATCTGTTGAAAGAGCCTCGACGGGACGGCGATCGGTTGCAGAAATCCGGCGGGTCTTGTCGGCGGCGTTTTTCGTCGCTGGCAGTCACGGCAACTCCGAACGTAGTGGGTGACGTCGGATGTAAGGCGGGCCCAGAAGTACTTCGCCTTAAGTTTTGCAATAGTGCGAGCTGCGCCGAGATGTCCGGAAGACGGGTCGTCATAGGACGCTTCCAAAATTTCGTCACGAAGGTCTGCGGGGATCACAAGTAGATAATTCGTTCCCGTTCCGGGGCTGAAATTCTTCTTCACGAGGACGGAGTTTTTGAAGCTGAATGCTGGTAAGTTCCGCTTGAACGCTCTAGGCACGGCGACGTTTCGTCCTTCGAGGTAGTCGATCATTACGCGCAAGTCGGGGTCGGCACGCTGCTGGGCGGTTAGGTCGCTCTCCGTAACAACCCCGAAAAACGCGCTGTCTTCATCGGAGTCTTGTGGTGGTGGGTCGACAGGGGCGCGGGACAGGCAGTCGGCGTCGGAGTGTTTCCTGCTGGATTTGTAGACGATTGTAACGTCGAACTCCTCCAGGAGCAAACTCCACCGCCCAAGACGGCCAGAGGGGTCCTTCAAATTGGCGAGCCAGCACAGCGCATGGTGGTCTGTCACAACCTTGAACGGTCTACCATACACGTATGGGCGAAATTTTGAAATGGCCCATATGATTGCAAGGCACTTTTTTTCGGAGGCAGAGTAGTTTTTCTCCTTCTTCGACAGACCACGGCTTGCATAGGCGATTACCTTTTCGCACCCGCTTTGCTTTTGGACTAGGTCGGCCCCCAAACCTATAGATATATCGCTGGCGTCCTTGTGCATTTCTGTTTTGGCGTTTTCGTCGAAATGAGCGAGCACGGGCGGGTTTTGCAGGTGTTGTTTCAGCTCGCAGAATGCTTTTTCTGGAGCGTTTTCCCAGGCGAAAGGGGTGCTATCTTTTGTCAGGCACGTGAGTGGCTCTGCGATGCGTGCGAAGCTTGCGACGAAGCGCCGGCAGTATGCGCACAGTCCGAGAAATCTTCGCACGCTCTTTTTGTCTTTGGGTCTTGGGAAGTTCGCTATGGCTAATGTTTTCGCTGGGTCAGGCAGGACTTCCGCGGCGTTGACGACGTGTCCCAAAAACTTGAGTTCCTCGTAAGCGAAGCGGCACTTTTCGGGCTTCAGCGTTAACCCCGACGAGCGAATAGCCTCGAGTACAGACTCCAACCTTGCAAGGTGTTCATCGAAAGTCCCCAGACAACACACAAGGTCCTCAGGACGTCCTCAAAAGGTCCAAACGTCCTCACTGATTTTGCTATGTCCTCAGGAGATCCTCAGTACGTCAGTGCGCTTGGTGTCCTACAAACGTTTATTTGAGGACTTTCTCAGGATGTGCTAATTTTGGTCACTAGAAGACAATGGGAACGCTCGCTAATATAGTTTTCATGCGCAGGTATTTCACACAGATAGTGATTAGCGTTCTCGTCCACATTGTTTGTTTGTAATACAGGTAAAAAAATAGCGCCTCTAATTTACTGGCTGGGTACCTTTTCAACATTCAGAAGAATACAAACATCTTCTGCAAATTTTAAAATTAAAAATGATGCAAAAGAGAAAATGTTCAGTACGTGCATGCGTTCTGTGTGAAACAATTTTTCAGCACTTCTATTTTGTTGCTGGCCACCATGCGCAAGTACTTATTCTAGTCAAGCCAAGTTGAAAGTTGAAGACGAGCCAGTCGGCTTGAGAAAGATGGCCGCCACGCACGGAGGTAAGTACCTGTCGTGGGTGCAAATAACAAACGTGAGCTCTCTGTATAATTTTACTGGATTCCAAATGTCAGAAAGCAGCGAGCGGCAGCTCAGGCGGGAACGGAAGCACCACGTCGATGCATTTTCCGCGTTAGTTGGCAGCGCGCAAATCGACTTTGTGCCCAAGCCGTCGACATCGCAACAACGTGGGCTTTGTTTAGAAGCAACTTAATTAGATGCTAGCACACGCTCGAGTTGTAGGCGTAATCCCAGTCCGAGCAACCACCAGCAGCAAAGTTCGTGACATACTGCTGTGTCTGTAATAAACCGCCGCCACATCGAGAGTCGCGTTGCGTGGCCCCTGTCCAGCGGAGATCACGAGTTGTCAGACCACAGTTTTGTTAACGAAGACGATGGAGACACCACGTTGGCGTTTCGGCACAAACTGCAGGAGAGGGCGGTAAACTCTAAATCGACCCTTGCCGCAGTTACATCAGTGCTTGGTGTGTTGCGCAGCCACACGTGTTTTTCCTCACTGCCATCGTCTGGAAGGGCCCTGCTGCACACACCAAGGTCCAATGGTACTTCGCAACGTTCAGGGGGAAAGTACACTCGAAAGCTTTATACCGGGTGTTGCAACGATAATTGGAACACTAAAAATTTTTCTTGAGCGAACCGCCACTCGGTTCGCTCTCGAACTTCACACGAAGGTCGCATTTTGTGGTCTATTTTGTTTGACACCGTGAACAACGACGGTACTTACCTGTTTATCCGGAAAATAAATAAAAACGATTTTCACCTGTACAAAAATGGCGCTGATTTGGGCGTGCGAGCCCGAAAACAGGGTTTTCTGATCGTCTGCTAGTTCATTCCTAGTTGCATTTTCTGATCGTCTGCTGCTCCATTTGGCTCCTTCCTACCTTGAATCCCAAACGTGCGTTTCGCTCTGCATGCCCCCGGTGGTTCCGTCGTTCCAACATCAACTTGCGCTGGCTCGCACGTCCAAATC
This sequence comes from Haemaphysalis longicornis, assembly GCF_048455015.1. Lineage (NCBI taxonomy): Eukaryota > Metazoa > Arthropoda > Arachnida > Ixodida > Ixodidae > Haemaphysalis > Haemaphysalis longicornis. The sequence goes on from NW_027526460.1 coordinate 164,247,215, forward strand.
AGCCGCCAGTTTGCCGTAGGCTAAAATTGTTTTTATTTATTTTCAGAATACAAAGGTAAGTACCGTCGTTGTTCGCGGTATAAAACAAAATAGACCACAAAATGCGACCTTCGTGGTAAGTTTCAGTGCGAACACAGCGGTGGTTACCTCAGGAAATTTTTTTAAAGTGTTCCAATTATCGTCGCAACACCCTGTACAGTAAACACGGGAGCGTGTGTCGCTCAGTACATGCAGAGAGGTCTAGTGATGGGATGGCGAACTGTCGCAGCTCGTACATTTGGCGGATCCACCCCCTGGCAACGGTTGATTGCGCTGCTGCAGTAGCTATGTTAGATACCTTGGCATGATTCCATAGAATACATGTGCCAATGAAGGGCTTTTTATCAAGCGCGAAACGGCGCGAATGGATTAAAACGTTTTCTTTTCGCTTCCTAATTGGGTGATAAAAAAATGTTATCCTCCGTGACTAACTGATGCAGCAGGCAGGCATGCGATAAGGCGTTTCAGGGAGTGCATCCGCCAATCGCGCAAACTGTGAGAGCACGCCATCCTCTCACCAGAGCGCTCTGCATGTATTGAGCGGCATTCGCTTCCGTGTTTACTGTAATAAAGCTTTCAACTGTACCAGCACTTCAGTGTAAAGGCAGGACTGTGTAAAATACTTCAGGATTGTCCAGAGCTCCCTGCAGAACTTAGCCTTTCCTTCAATATAGACGGCCTAGAAATATGTAAAAGCACGAGAACTACCTTTTGGGTCACTCTTGGCCATGTGAACAATGTTGAGAAGGAGCTATTTGATGTGAGTGCTTCTTCGGCCGTAGCAAGCCCAGTGACGCGAATGATTCGCTGTCAGGTTTTGTTGATGAAATGAAAGTGTTGTTTGGTGATGGCATAACTGTTAGATCACAAACCCCTTTTTATGATGCTGCATGCATTAGTATGTGATACTCCTGCTAAAGCATTTGTTTTGTGCACAAAAGGCCATCCAGACTTCTTCTGCTGCTCAAAGTGCATTGTGAAAGGCAAACATGAGAACAGGGTGTGTTACCCAGATATCATACAGGAGTTACGCACAGATCAGAGCTTTCGTGATAAGGCACAGGAAGAACAGCACGCGGGTATACCTATAGACCTTATTGAGAGCGTTCCCCTTGATTACATGCAACATGTTTGTCTTGGTGTTATGTGCAAACTACTTGCTCTGTGGTTTCGGGAGCCACGACAAAACCTGTGGACACTTGTAACCAATGAGGTTTCAGAAGGAAACTTTGAATTAGCTGAATTTGTTCCGTGTGACTTCAATAGGAGGCTACGAAGTCTTCCAGAACTGGATCACTCGAAAGCTGCTGAACTACGCTTTGTTTGCTGTACGAAGGGCCTGTAGTCCTTTCCACAGCATTACCTGAAAACTTGTACCAGAACTTTCTCACTTTCTATGTGGTTATCCTAATCCTTACAACATCTTGTACGCCTGCATGCGATGTGCTGTATGCAAATAGACTTTTGAGGTATTTTGTTAAGGGCTTTGCTGCTGTCTATGGTGAGCACAATGTCACGCACAGTGTGCATGGATTGTGCAATTTGGCATCTGATGTTGAGCATTTGGGCCCCTTGGACGCATGGAGTGCGTTTCCATTTGAGAACCATGTCGACACTAAAGAGGGTGGTGCGTAAGCCCCAGTATCCCCTAGTGCAACTGTGCTGTAGGTTGGCGGAAAAGGATATAAATCTGAAAAACCTCAAAAGCCTACAAGGTGCCCTTGTTTGTCCATTGCACATGATTCTGGACCACTTGTTGCTCCCTATCAGGACCCAGAGTTTAAGAAAGTGATGGGTCCCGGAATTGTGGTTCTTGGAGTTGTTGCAAGGAACAGCTGGTGCCTGCTCAGTGATGGGTTTTCATGCTACCGGTTTTCAATGTGTTTTCGTGCTACCTGAAGCTTCTAAAATGTTATTGTAATACACTTCACGGTCAGTATCGACTTTTTGCTTAACAGGATCAGGAATAGCGATCCACTTAAATTTAAATTTAGCCCACCTGTGAATTGCGAGTATGTTGATAGATCTAATTGGCATGGAGGATGGTGTGAGGGAAAGGGCACTGTCAATACCTTGGGAAGAAAATAGCTTAAAATTTTAGAGAAACATTTGGAGCGTGGTCTATGCATTCTGCATTCTAAGCTAGTTGGATAAAGGTAATTAAATAATTGCTACTACTCATTCAGCACACCTTGAAAGGCACTGCACCATGACCGGCAATACTTCCCCTTTAGAACTTTGAAAATATAGCCGTGCAGCTGGGTGAGCAAATTTTTTAGCATTTTAGTCAGGTTGTCAAAGTCTGTAATAATGCAACGAAGTTGCAATGCTCATTTTTTATAGACAAGAATTTTGCCGGGTTGGCCATTTTCTGGCGACCGATGCACCACCTGGCGAGCATTTCTTGGGGACTGCGGGGCCAACAGACGACGCCGCAGTCACACACACTGTTGGGCCGTACCGTGCGTGGTTATCAGACGTCCCAGCAGCATGGAAAATCGGCAAGTGTCACTTATTCGGTATGTTAGCAGCGTGAAGTTTAACAGTGCCTAAAGGGGGACGTTTGAAGCGTTGGACAGCTATCAGCTTTGCCCATTAATTACGTTCTCAACCCACTAAGCTAGCGTGCCCCCCTACGCGCGCTTTGTCCTGATGGGGGTTGCCTGTGAGGCTACATTTCGCTGCACCAGCAGGTCGTACACCCAACCTTTTATCACCAATTGATATTTATTTTTTCTTCATTTAGGGCAGGTTGCAGTCATTGCCTTTACTTGGAAATGTACAGAAGCTATCCGTCTGAGTGTCATTATGCCATTGTTGGCTGCACCAACAATCCGCGTAAGCGCAAAGTGCTCATACAAGAAACGTGTCAATTGCACCACAGCAAAGAAAGTGTCGGCGTGTGGGGAGTCTATTTGCTGCACAAATTTCCTGCACCCCTCGAGTCCCGCCGCGAAGGGTCGTTGTGCTGAAGCGGAAAGACTTCAAAAGTAGCAAATTTGTGAGAGTAAATGCCGTCGTACTCTACTTTGGGAGCACTGTTTATTCACCTTCATGCTAAACACTTATTGCACGTTTAAAGAGGTTTTGCGTTTTAGTGATTTACCGAAACGACCGGGCATGCTTCGCCACCGCGACACTCCTATTTCGCTTTCAGCTTGCCGTTTTCGCGTACCCTAGCTGCAGCAAAGGTGTAGGGTTGATTTTTACCACTTTCCCGTGGATGAAATGAACAGAGAATACCTCCAGAGCACAGACACATGCGATAAGGATTTAGCATGACAGTAAATAAACAGTGCTTACAGAGCAGCGTAGGACCGTACCTTCTCTCACAAATTTGCTAGGTTCAAACACTTTCCGATTCAGAACGACGACCCATTCGCGGCGGCTCTCGAGGGATGCAGGAAATTTGTGAAGTGAATAGACTCCACACATGCAGACACTTCTTTTGTCGTGGTGCACTTAACACGTTTCTTGTGTGAGCACTTTGCGCTTATGCCGATAGTTTGTTCAGCGAACAACGGCGTAATGACGCCCGGACGGGTGGCTGCTGTGCATTGCCAAGTTAAGTCAATGACGGAAACCTGCCCACAATGAAGAAAGTAAACGTCAATTGGTGATAAAAAGTTGGGCATTCGTCCTGCTGGCACAGCAAAACATATCCTCACAGGCAACCCCCATCACGACAGCACACGTAGGGTGCACGCTTGCTGCCTTAGCGGGTTGAGAACGGAATTAATGGGCAAAGCTGGCTGCTCCCCGTCGCTTTAAACGTTCCCCTTAAGCACTGTTAAAGTTCACGCTGTTGACATACCGAATAAGTGACACCGAGTTTCGATGCCGCTGGGATGTCTGATAACCAAGGACGCCACAGCGCAACAGGGTGTGATTGCGCTATCGTCTGCTCGCCCCGTAGTCCCCAAGAAATGCCCAAAAGCTGGATCATCATTAATTACAAAATGGTGGGGTCCAGTTCAGAGAAAATTCTTGTGTATATGCTTTGCTAATTTGTTCTGCTTGTATCATTTTTCTAGGGTCGTTGGGGCAGTTGGACTCCAGTGACTACTAGGCTCTCCAGTGGACTCCGGTGACGATTCACAGCATGTGTCGCCTCACATTGCACTACGATGCATTTGCTTGTGCAATAAATCATTATCTCCAGCATATTTTGCATACTTGTGTCATAATGAGGACGCTTGGGCAGTACTAGTTTTAGATTAATGCTACACATAAAGGCTGTACCCAGTGGAGATTCCAGGGGTACACAAAGTGACATACCTTGGCAAAGAGTCAATTGCACAAATACCTCAGGGATGGCAGTATCAAGCCCAGGCCCCTCCTTTCTCAAACACCCTGTGCATAACACCTAGCAAAAAAAGCATGGCTAGAAAGTAGTCCTCAAAATGTCCTGACGTCGTACAGTAGTCCTGCGAATGTACTGTAATCATCCTTGGCTGCATCTTGAGGATGTTCTGAGGATGTGCTGAGGCCGGACAATAGGACCTTTTCAGTACCAATTGAGTATCAGACGAGGACATACTGAGGACATCATGATGTCCTCAATAGAACGTCCTCGGGATGTGCTCAGGATGTGTTTGTGTTGTCTGGGTCCGGGCGAATACCACAACGTCGTCGAGGTAGACGAGGCAGGTGTGCCACTTCAGGCCAGCTAGCACAGTGTCCATGACTCTTTGAAACGTTGCTGGCGCCGTGCACAGCCCAAACGGCATCACCTTGAACTCGTACAGACCGTCGGGGGTTATAAATGCAGTCTTCTCTCGGTCTCTCTCGTCCACTTCAATTTGCCAGTAGCCGGTCTTCAGATCCATCGATGAGAAGTACTTCGCGTGGCAGAGGTGGTCGTGGGCGTCATCGATTCGTGGCAGGGGGTACACGTCCTTTTTGGTGATTTTGTTCAGTCTCCGGTAGTCAACGCAGAACCTTAAATTGCCGTCCTTTTTCTTCACGAGTACGACCGGCGCAGCCCACGGACTTTTCGATGGCTGTATTATGTCGTCGCTGAGCATGTCGTCGACTTGAGTCCGGATGGCTTCCCGCTCGTGGGAAGAGACGCGGTACGGTGACTGTCGGGTAGGTCGGGCTCCATCTTCGGTTATTATTCGATGCTTCGCTAGAGGTGTCTGACGTAGTTTCGAGTCCGACGAAAAACACTCGCTGTAGCGACGCAGCAGTTTGTTCCGTTGTTCTTGCGGTAGCGCCGGATTCACGTCGAAGGAATGCGGAAACTTGAAGGTATCTTCGGGTGCGCGTTCAAATTCGGCGACTGTGATCACGTAGCTTGCTTGTTGCGTTTCTTCGAGGAATGCAATTGCAGCGCCCTTGTTTAAATGCTGGTACTCCTCGGTGAAATTGGTGAACAAAACGTGGGATTTGCGTTGCTTAAACCGCACAATGCCTCTTGCGACAGACACACCGCGGTCGAGAATCAACCTTTGGTCACTCTCCATGACAGCGTCGGCATCAGGAGCAGCACCTTCACAGTAGACGGTGATTATGAAGCTTGCGCGGGGTGGCAGGGTGACATGATCATCGGCGATCCTTACGGTGTTCGGGGTTCGGTTCCGGCGTCATAGAGTGATCGGGGGAAAACGTTATCGACTTGGTCTGCAGATCAATTATTGCGCCGTTGTCTGTCAAAAAGCCCATTCCGAGAATTACGTCGGAGGAGCAGTTGGGCAAAACGACGAACACTGCAGGGTACGTCATGCCGTCTATGGTGACGCGCGATGTGCACGTTCCACTTGGCGTCACGAGGTGGCCCCCTGCTGTGCGTATGTGCGGACCGTCCCATCTGGTCATAACTTTCTTCAGCTTATACCCCTGTCACACGGGCACTTTCAATCGCGATCGAGTCGATCCGGATCGAGCTCAATCCGGATCGGGCACCTGCTACACGGCAGTTTCAATCGCGATCGAGCTCGATCCCGCTCGAACTCAATCCTCGTTTCTCAAGCGCGATCGAGGCTTCCAAGCGCGATCGAACGAAAGCGGCGATACTCTCGTCCGCGCTCAGTAATGGCACAGAATGTGACAACTTCAACGACAACTTCAACTAACGCCACAAATTGTGTCAAATAACTTGACCCAAATAAGCGTGAGGTAATATTTACATAGTTACGTATACCTACGACCGCGCGAAGTTACCAGACGCCAGCCGCAAGTACATGGTTAGCGCCATCTGGCGAACACGAGCGCAACCCGTGCAACTTCTCAATCGCGATTGAAACGTGCCGTGTAGCAGCGGCAGTACGTCGAGCGCGCTCGAAAACTCGATCGCGATTCACTTCAATCGCGATTGAAAGTGCCCGTGTGACAGGGGCAAATGGTCCGCTCATTACGGAGTAGTCGGCTCCCATGTCTACGAGGGCGACTACATCAAAGCCGTCGATGGACACCTTGACGTCGGATGCCGCCTTCCTCGAGTTCCGGGTGCGTCGGGGCGTCGCATCTGGGCTTGTGCGTGTTGACGGTCGGGCACTGTGCGTCGTCGTTGTCGACGTCTTCTCAGCGGACGTCTCGGTGAGGTCGGGTACGCGTCGCGCCGTACAGCTGTCGTCGTGTTCGGGAGTCTCGTCAGGGTTAGGTCGGGTCGTCGGGATGAGGGCATGTCGTGAATCGCTATCTTCGGCGCGTCCTCGCGTCGTTGGAGGGTTTCCGGTTTTTCGCCGTAAAGCAACTTCACCTCCAGACGTTGGTGCTTGTAGTTTCCCCCGCGTGGGCTGGGGGACCTCCCACGGGCGTAGTTAGCGTTGCTACGGCGGTTCGGCGATTGGTATAGGCAGGGCGACGGCGAACGGTTGAAACGCGCTGGACCACGGCTGGTTTCAGATAGATACTCGTCGATCTCACGTGGTCGTTGACCAGGGAGAGGGCGAGGTGCGTCGACGGAGAAACCACGCAGTCCGAGTCTCTTGTATGGGCAGCGACGGTAGATGTGGTCGGCTTCTCCGCAGTGGTAGCACAGAGGACGATTATCCGGTGTTCGCCATACGTCAGTGTTCCTCGGCGTCTGGTTGCGCACTACAGGGGGTCGGGCGGGCGACAGTGGGCGGCGGTAGGGTGGGACCTCTTGACGACGTGTTGGTTCGTGGCGGGGTCGACGAACAGCCGTGGAATAGGTCATCACTTGTTGTACGCGGGGTGCTTCTGACGGTGTAGAAGTTCCCAGTGCGTTTTGGACTTCTTCTCTGATTACGTCGGTCAGGGAAGCCACTTGAGGTTGCGGCGTCGTTGGAAAAAAGCTTCCGAAGCTCCTCCCTGACCACTGCTCGGATGGTCTCGCGCAATGTATCGGAGTTTCCAGTGGTGGCACCGATGGTCTCGGAGAACAGTGCGTTGACAAGGCGGTCGTACTGCCTTGTTTGAATTTCTAGCGTCTTCTCCATTGCGGCAGCTTCATACGCGAATTCGGCCACCGTTTTAGGGGGGTTGCGGGCAAGGCAAGCAAAGAGTTCTTGCTTTACTCCTCCCATCAGAAACCTTAGTTTCTTTTCCTCCGTCATTTCTGGGTCCGCACGACGAAAAAGTTGTTTCATCTCCTCGACGAAGATCATGACCCCTTCGTTGGGGTGCTGCGTTCGAGTTTCAAGCAAAAGCGCTGCGCGTTCTTTTCTGACTACGGTAGTAAAGGTCTTAGTGAACTCGTTTTTGAACTGAGCCCAGTCTGTCAAGGAGCTCTCGTGATTCTCGAACCAAGTGCGAGCCGAATCTTCCAAGTAAAAGAAAACATGCCGGAACATTTCTGCGTCGTCCCACCTGTTGAATTTCCGGACGCCCTCCAGTTTCTCCAACCATTCTTCTGGGTCTTCTGCGGGGGCTCCTCAGAATGATGGCGGTTCCCGTGGCTGCTGCAGAACGACGGGAGGATTGGCTTGGTTGACCATGGTGCTGGTCGCGACGTCTTTCTTCTTCGCTTTCTCCGGTAGTAGACCAAACTGGGTGGTAAATCTTGCTGGCGGGGGCTGGCTCTTGTTGGACTGGCTTGGCGGCTTCCAGAGGTTGAAGTGGGCATGAAGGGTGAGTACCCAGCACCTCTACCAGATGTCACGAAGCCAAGGACGACGCAGTTGTTTTGGAAAAGAAACAAGTTTATTGGAGCGAACTTGTGCTCCCCTAACAACTCAAAAGAATACAGAGGCGGCGAGGCAGCGCTCAACAAAGTGACGCGCGTCGGCGAGCGTAGCAGAATCGAATGCCGCGGCGTCTGCTGTACAGGCTTTCATCTTTCGGCGCGAGAGTTTCTGGAACCGTCGATTCACATCCAGAACATCGTAGATCACAGAAGAATATTCTGGGCTAGCGGCGTTAGGGCGAAACACTCTGCTTATCTGAATGAGATAGCCCATGCGGAATAAAAATAAAGAATAGAACACGCACTTCGCATGGGACACAGATAACAGATCCGGTCGCGGCCGGGCATTAAAAACAAACAACAAATAAACAAACCCGTGTCTGGTTCGCGGCAATATGTACAAATGTTAACAGCGATTTACACGTTTCAAAAATATCGGATCTGAGTGTGGTAGGACTGAGTCTATGCACAGACTTAAAATCGTCTTCAACAAGTGGTACACCTACTTGCTCTCTACTTTTGATCACCGTATCTGTGGGGTTTGTGTGCCGTTGTCGGTGTCTGCATTTGAATTACGATAGTACTGCTCAACGTGTAGAGGTCTGCTGTCGTGCTCTTCCACCTCTTAAGCAAGATCAGCGCATGTGGCCTCAAGCTTAGCGTTTGACGCCTTCAGCTCCATGTTTTCAGCCTTTGGCTCTTCAGAATCAGTGAACGGGTGCTTTCACCGGTCTCTTCACTGTGATGACGCTGATAACACTGCTGGTGGTGATGATGCCGTAATGTACGTGCGCATGAAGAAAATATTTTGCTCGGAGCCAGGCACCCCTCACATTGTATGATTGGAGGAATATAACAGACAGGGATAACACCAGACCAAAGTCATGTGGATACCAGGGCTAGAGGGTTTTGTCTTGGAGCAGATTGATTGATTGATTGATTGTGGGGTTTATGCGTGCCGACGCAACGCAGGCGATGAGGCGCGCCGGAGTGGAGGGCTCCGGATTAATTTTGACAACCTGGGGATCTTTATCGTGCGCCGAAATCTCGTACACACGGGCGTTTTTGCTTTTCGCCTCCATCAGAAAAGTGGAGCAGATAACAAGCAGTAGATGATGATGACCTGGATAGGTGGTTGATGCTAACGCGGCCGATTACTTTTGTACGAAGAAATTGTTTTATTAATGACGGCGTTTCTGATGGCGCATATAGGAGGTATTTAGCGTGTATTTAGCGTTATTGAGTGCACTCTCGGAATAACGGCCTAGGTCATTGTCATGTGAGAAAAGAGCCCATACCCGAAGGGGGATTGTCCCGAGAAGATGAAAGAAAAGACGAAGAGAAAGAAGAATCAGAGTTTGAGATGGCGAGATGTATTTGGAAGTGTCCAATGAAGAACATACACAGAGTGATTAAGAGGAGGAAGAGGTTGGCTGGACCAGCAAGTGGGAGCCTCACACGATAGAATGCGAGGTGAGGAGGAGGCAACGAAGTTGGAGGAGACAGAGTGGAACGAGGTCTTGGGAGGAACGCTGGAAAGTTCGGGCCGTGCCCCAAAACGCACCAGCGGCGTGGCGCCGTTTGGCAACGGGCAGCTCAGAACCACCTATTACCAGCGGCTTCGCTCTGCTGGCCTCCTGCAGCGCCCGTCGGCATCGCACCGTCTGGCAGCGGGCAGCTCGGGACCACCTATTACCAGCAGCTTCGCACTGCTGGCCTCCTGCTGAGCCGCAGTGCTCAGCGAAGCCGTGGCATCACACAGCGGGCATCTGGACCATTGACGACCAGCACGGGCCATCGCGACGTGCTGCGACGTTCGGCAACGCGGAAGCCTACCCACTGGGCCACGTCATCGGCATCACACCTGGTTCATCGCGGTAGCAGCGGTAGGATGTGGTTGAATTTGGCATAGACAGTTGAGGTGTTATAGTGACTTTAGGAGTAGATTTTTCATAGTGTGGGGTTGTGGTTATTTTTTTGTGTATAGTGTGATATGCTTGTGAGTTTGTTGATCGCGTTCGTTTGAGGTGTTGGTGTTGTAAATATATTGTGTGGAAATCGAATGCTTCAAACCGAGCCTCATTTCTCTGCCGCGTGAGACGCGTGACAGTTGTTAGTAGATATGCGAATATCAACACGTGTAGGTAATGGAACATGGCGAGAAAAGCGCTGGGGGGGGGGGGCAGAGGAGCGGAGGGGACGAACATGCAGCAAGAAGACGGGGCAGTGTAGTGTCCCGTCTTCTTGCTGTGTTCGTTCCTCCCAACGCTTTTCTTGTCATGAATCACTAACTCGCCCCACAAACCACGCTCTCAAATATACTGGAAAGCGTTCTAAGGCAGACCTTCTGTGATCACAAAAAATTACGCCCACCTCCCCTCGCGGGAACCCTGGTGTGATGCTACGCTGAGGGGGGTTCAAGCGCAAGCGGAGAGCAACCGTCGACCGAAAGGCCGCCGGAGAGCGGCACACCGGTTATATGCGCAGCGAGCCCGAAGGAGAGGAGACCGCGGAGAGAGAGAGTACTGCACATGCGCAGCACCGCGCGCAGCGCCGCCCACCGGCGGAGTGAGAGCGCACTGGGCCGCACACGCACTCACCTGGGCACGCGCCGGCGTCAGTGGGTCTGCCGCGGCTATGACGCAACACAATCCAACACAATCCACTTTAGTCCAATCCAATCTAATCCAATCCAAGTCAAGCCAAGCCAATCCAAGCCATGCCAAGCAAGCCATGCTTGCTATCGGAGAGGAGAGCAGGAGAGTGGCTGCGGACAACAACGGACGCACGCGGACAAGAACGGACGCACGCAGGAAGGACAGGGCCGCCGACAAGAGATGCTCTGAGCGTCGCATCTAAAAGGTAGTGATCCAGTTGCTCTGGATCCATGCGAGAACGGCCATGTTATCTTGTGATGAGATGAATGGCCGGCGCCGTGCAAGAACTATGTCCTGTGGGGAGTATACGATCGTAAGTCGCAGCCGAATCATCGTCATCGTCATCATGGTGCTCATACCAACTAATGCGGGGAGCGAAAGGGAAGCGGGACCCGGTCGCCCAGCGGAACGCTTCTTTCCTGCAGCGGTCACAGGTTGCAGCCAAAGAGGGAACCGGAGTTGCCGGAGAGCGGCGGAGTCAGTGGTCACGGGAGAAGAGGATCTTTCGCGTGCACTTGAGCACTGAGGGGCGCTGGACCACGGAATCATTATTCAAGCAAAGCTTTCTACCTGTACCAGCCAACGGTTCTTTCCTGGCGTGCGGGTCTGCGGCTGCGGAAGGGGAGGGCGGTTTTCACTCACGCAGCCATGGAGGAAGAAAAAGTTAGGAGACCGCGCCGCCGGAGAAACGTGAAGCCTATACATAAAAAGTAAAATCGAAGTCGGCCCAGGCGTCACTGCACCACGTGACCCCACCGCACCGCCTCTGTATGGGCCGCCGCGCTCTTCAATTTCGTCTGCTCGAAACTGCTCTGCGGCCCGTTGTCGCGAAGCCTGCTATATGTTTTTTTTTTTCCACGGCTTTTGTCTTCCGCACGTACGCGGCACTCCTGCCCGCACACGGGCATGAGATCGCCGAGCAGACAAATGCAGGAAGGACGGGGAACAGCTACCGCCAACGAAACACGAGAGATGCCCCGGAGTCGGAGACCGCCGCCGCCGCCGGCCCACCGACCTTGGAGGGCCGACTGCGGCGGCTTGAGAAAGGGAAACGGCGGAGGGAGCGGCTTCAACGGACCTGGGCTTGCGAAGGCTAGCTGCGTGACGTCATGCCGTCTCCTAACTTTTTTTTTCCTCCATGCACGCAGCACAGTGTGGACGGAGCGGCGAATTTACCCAGAGTTCCCCGCGCGCTGACGCCGGCGGGCACGTCGGCGCTACCCGGCTTTGTCGTCTGCTTTAGCGATGGTTATTTGGGCCTGTTTAGGCGCGTGTCCATTTAATGCTTGCTTCACAGGGCTTGATTCGTTGGATAGCGCGTCCTGGGTAACCCGGACACGACGGAATTAAGTGGTCGTACGGCAAAGATACGCTAAAAATTGGTTTGCAGGGTGGGAATACAGAATGTAGAGACCACATGCAGACATCTGACCGCTAGACAAACACTACCTTTTTCGCACTGCTTTCCACGAATGGGACTCCGTTTTATAAATTGGTAAAGACCAATTCGGTTGTCTTTTAACAGGTATTACAAAAGGCGAAAGGAGCAACTGGTTCTGATAAATAGCGATTATTAGAGTTCCTTCAGGTTTCTCGCAATTTTCAAACTTACTAAGCTAATTAGTTTAAATTGGTATAAATGGGAATCACTGAGCTCACATGCGGCATTGTTTCCGTGTCTGCGCTTGTGTCGCACAGTGGTGTATTCCCGAGTTAGCACATCAGGAGGTTCCGCTGTCTCACCCTTCGAAAGACCGTCCTCTCGGTATTTTTTCTGCCGACACACGGCCGGGCTACAGCGGCGGCGTCCGCCGCTCTAGCTCGGCCGTGGCCGACGCGTTCGTGACACCGCCTCAGCGAATTCTAGGTAACGGCAGACATAATCTCTGGTTTTAGTGTTTGTAGAGCCACGTGCGTGAATTCAAGTGACGTCGCACGGGCAATTGTTGTGGGTGTTGTTTGCAGTTTTGCTTTCCAGTCACGTTCACACCGTGGGTTGGAGCCAATTTTTTAAAACAAATGCTGCCAGTCTTGTTACAAGGCCTTAGCCATGTTTTCGTGTTTGTTTCAACAAAGTCCATAAAGGGGCCATGATGACAAAATGCAATTTTGTTCAATTTGAAAGAAATAACTTTTTGTAACTCAGGACCATTCCAGCCAGGAAAGAGGTGTTTTAACAAAAAAAGGCATAAATTTAAACATCATTCAAATTTCGCGCAGCAGTAGCGTATAGCGGGCAGGGGTGACGTATTATAAGCGAGCGCTAAAAACATTTCGATCAGTGTTTTAACCTCGCGTTCGCATTCACGCGATACGGTCAAACGGAACTAGAGGCCCCACTACAATCACCCAGTCATGTTTTTGCGGGTGGCTCAGATAGGCGGCCGCCCATCGCACAGCCAATATTCTGTGACGTCATAGGTAAATGCCCGGAAAGTGGCTTCATATTTTTTATTTAATATCTCTAAGTGATCTCCACACACCTCTTTCCTGTGCACTGCTCTCAGCCTCCCCGCACAGCTCGAGAGAAGGGCAGTAGGCAAATTCGCAGCCCTTCACCCGGTAGCTGCACCAGCATGGCAGCTACGAGGATGTCGGTGCAAGCAATCTTTTGTACTTTTTAAGTTTGCGATGAAATGGGTGGGGTGGTTATCGGGAAAAACACAGCCTTTTTAATGAACCGAGATTATAGCTTGTATTCGCGGCCCCTTAAGTTTATACCAAGCCTTGAGGGCTACTGCGCCCGTTGAGCAGGCCATCTGATAGAATGACTAGCTGCGGTCCTAAAGCCCGTACTACATGGAGCGATTTCGCCTGCGAATTCGCTGATGCGGCGCCGCTCGTGCGCCAAAACAACCTTTTTTCGTTGCTGCGGCAAAGTGCCAAACATTTGAAGCGGTCGAGCAAACGCCGCTCGTGCGGCGTGTGCGGCGTAGAGGGGCCGGACCTGCTGCCAATACGAGCACAGCTCGGCACCACATGCACGCTTGAAAACCAGATGGCGTTGCTTGTATGAGCGCGACAAAAGCGCGGGCACACCAAAACGTTTGTCTTCTCTGCTGTGTGTGATAAAGAATTGGCGATTCTTATATAAAACCGCAAATAAACTTATATTTACCGCAAACCAGGCAGAAACAACTTGCCAAGAAAGTAAAATAAAACCACCCTTGTTAAAATCACAACAACCTTTGCTGGCGGCAAACTTAATTCAGTCTGCAAACAAGGCGCATCTGGAATGCGAAAATCGCGGCGTTCGCAGGCCCCATGTAGACGACAATTCCAGGCATTGCGAACTTCGCAAGTGCGAATGTTCGTTCCAGCGGATTCGCAGGCGAAATTCGCTCCATGTAGAACGGGCTTAAGGCGCGCGATGGGGATCTGCCCTTTTCTCTCACGCACTGCGCTCGCACGCGTGAAGACACGGATACCTGCCTACTTGACTTGTCATTTCGTGGTAGTTGTAGAAGGTGTCAAATCCCTGCCAGAAATCCTCGTCTAGTACCTAGTACTAGTACTTCGTAAACTAGTACTTCGGGATTGCTAACTGACAAGCAGTTAAGAAGCCTTTAATGCCGTTCAACACCATTGAAGCCATTTAATGGAATTGAACAGCGCTGAGACTGGTGAAGTGAAGAATAACTAACAAATAACAAGCTGCTCGTTACTCTTCACTTTGTCCCGTCGTAGCGCGGCTCAATCCACGCAATGAACCGACTAGCCCCAACGCTCCACTATAAGGCTTGCAAAAGAACCAAGTCACAGTAAAGATAGGGATGAGGTTAATATATTCGCAAATATGTTTCACGTAGCTACTGAATCGCTTGTAGACGAAACGTTTGGCCAAAATTGTCGTGGGGCTTGTGCTCCCTGACTTCGGGAAATATAGGGGTTTCGGTAGGGTTTGTTAAATGTTACACCAAATTATTGTGGGAAAAACGTGGGGGTAGGGTGCACGGACGAAGTGAGGAGGAACACACACAGCGGAGTGTGTGTCCCTCCTCATTTGGTCCGTGTCCCCCATTTTTGCGCAATTATTCGGTGCAATTACGGAGTACCAACGTGCCCAGGATGCTAGCCTTATGTTAAAGGAGCCATGAAGGCAAAACACAACTTTGGCTCATTCAAAAGATTGCCTCGCTAACCACTTTTAACGTAAACTTCGCTCAAATTAGCTACATAATGTGTGGAGAAACTGGAATGGCCATGCGACCCACTAGCTCATTTCTTGCAACAGAACCTGTGATGTAATACCAGTCTGCTGTGCGATTGGCGGGGGCCGGCAAAAGCGAACGCAAATTAGGCAGAGCTTATAAGTTTGCCGAACGAGCTATTTGAGCCTAAATTTATTTATCTATTTACAATACTGCCAGGCCCCAAAGAGACCATAGCAGGTGGGCACTACAATATACAGTTACAAAGAACCCTTAACACTTTAAGGATCGTAAATAGGTAAATAGGTAAATAATACGTGAAAAATAAAAATCAGCAACTTTGAAGTTTATAAACAGCAATTATGCATACCATACACAAAGTGCTACAAGTACAAGCTAATTTTCATGAAACAAATTACAATGGTAGTTTAACATAAGGCACTATATGCACAACTGTCTACACCAAGTACGAGTGCATGCTGGTTTGCATGTCACAGAAAAGCAGACATATTAAGGACGCTAAGGGACGTTATTTTCAATTCTTGATAACAAATCTCACAATGATTGGAATTAGTGGTGAAAGGGGTTAACAAATTCCATTCGTGGATGGCAACTGGGAAAAAGGAGTATTTAAACGCATCATTGTTACATTTATATTCTAATAGAGTATTTGTATGTTTGTGCCGGGTAGCTCGTGTTTGCGAATATTCAACGTACTTTGAAACGTCTATTTTGTAATAATTATGTAAGAGTTGATAAGAAAATATAAAACGTGCCTGCTTCGCCCGTGTTTCGAGCGTGGGAAGCCCAGAAACAGCTAGAAGGGCAGCGGGTGAGTCGTCCAGTTTAAATTTGTTGTGTATCAATCTCATGGCCTTCTTTGTACCTTTTCTATTTTCTTTATGTTAGTCACGGCATGAGTGAATCATACAGTATATCCATATTCAAGGATCGGCCTAATGAATGTTTTATAGGCTCGTAGTTTTGTTGAGGTGGGTGCAGGATGAAGCGATCTGCGAATAAAAAATAGTTTTTGCATGGAAGAAGTTGTAACATTATCAATGTGCGCGTCCCACATTAGATCTGATGTTATTGTTAAGCCCAGATATTTATGTCTCTGTACATTTGTGAGAGCAGTGCCATTTATGTTATAGCGTAAGTTAGAGGGTTCTTTTTTCCGTGTTATCGTCATTCATGCCGATTTTTTACGTTGGTTGTCATCTGCCAATGTGAGCACCATTCTGCAATGGTGTTGAGAGACTTGTTAAAGGGGTCCTGAAATGCCTTCCGCCGATGCATGGATGTACATGTAACCAAATAAAGCAATGTATTAGCAATCTCCTCCTGCAAGAATTTTGTTAAAGCGATGAGTATTAGCTGAGAAATCGTAAATAAAAAACCGCGAATTATCGTCGGCCCGTATTTCCTCCTCCTTTCAACTGTTTCTTCGCTTTTGGCCTCCCCTCCCATGATGCTCCGCTCCTCAGCGGTGACGTACTTCCGGTATTGCGCTCCCACAGCCTGCCGTCTGCTCCGGGCCAGCTCTTTCGGCTTTTTCATCTCTGTAGACACCATGGACACAGGCTGGAAAAGCGAACGAATGACCTGGCCGCATGTGTGCGGCCTGGCCTTGCCCTTTTGCGGTGTACTATAGCTGCAGTTGGTATCGGCGGCGAACTCGCAGCCGCGTGGGGAGAATCGTGCGCTCGTTCCCTTTGGTGCACCGCGCACTGTTTATCCAAAAAGCGCGGTCTCAGATGTGGCCCCGCTGGTGCCGGGTGTTATTTTGCGGTGGTTGTAATTCCTACTACCGGCGGCATGTGAAAAAAGACATTTTCAACCCACACAGAACCCGTGCACAAAACGCGCCGGATCGGATCGCTTTATCAGCGGCGATGAACGTGAAGGCGAAGAGCAAACCAACGCTGCACTCGATCAGCGAGAACCCGTGTTCTGACAAGCTGCACCCATGTGTTGCATTCAACACTGACGGGAAAGCGTTTGTTTGCACTTGTTTGGATAGTCGTAAAATGTCCAAACACTCCGGCACTCCGCTAGCAGATCAGCCGGCGAGACATTTCGGAAAACATTTGACAGATGGCGCCGTATGCATTAGTGTGTCGCTACGCAAAACTGATGAGACGATCTACTAAAACTCCCATCGCGGTGTCACGTAGCGGGACGCAAAAATTTAGCGTTTAGCGTATGCAAAGGCCACAAACGCTGTACTAAAACTCTATTAGCAGCAAAATAGCGTGCGTGAAACCGCTTGCGTTTACAAAGCTGCACGCCGAGCGCGTACGTTTCAAACCTAGTGACATCGTTTAAATACACTGGCAAGCACAGTGTAACGTAGTCAGATATCAACCGTATGCTCAGGCGACAAGCAAGAGCTTGTTTTATGTGGGGCGGAGATTGCGCATAAAGGCCCGTTCGCACTTGCGACGAAAGCGAGTGAGAGCGGCAGGAATTCCGTCGCTTTGTCGCGCGACGATCGTTTTTGTCGAATGGTCGGGACAAATTTTGGTTGCGCGACAGAATTCCCGTCGCTTTCGCTCGCTTTCGCTCGCTTTCGTCGCAAGCGGGAATGGAAAGTTCTGCCGTTGCCGTCTGCTACGCAGCTCGGAGGTAACCGCGCGATCTGCTCGGCCCGGATGAACGCGCACACTCCCGCACGGCAGCGCCCCAAGCGGCAGACGGCCGCGTACATCGCTCCCGGCGCCCGCCTGGAGCCCGCCCTCGGCACACTAGCCAGTATATTTCAGGCACTATAATGGAGGAAAGATTTTTTGCTTCCGATGAACCTAGTTCTTTGCCCCGGTGTTTTTAAATACGTGAAGTGGTTAGCACGTCGTCCTCACGCAGCTCTGTATCGTCGTAGCATCGCTGATTGTCCGAACGAAGCTTGCAGCTAAGCCAATGCAGCGACCGAAGCTGTGTGTGTGTGTGTGCGTCGCCTCTGTGTGTTGTGGACGCGTTCGTTTCGCGATGAAATGCGACATTGTACTTCTGCGGGTGGATAGTGCTTCCCATGGTCTGGATTATCTTTCTCGAACGACGTACCACTCAACCTCGCATGGGGTATGTGCAGTGTGCCTGGCTAAAAGCCTTCTCGCTTGCGCGCCAGAGTTGTGACTTGCTGCTCGTCCCCGCAAACCGGGTGTGAGGTGAGTGCCGTATTTACGACGGGCAGGAGGAGGCAACTCATCGTCTGTAAATCGCGGTTCAGACTTGCAAAGCATGTTTTGACGTTGCGTTCGTTCGAAACGCATCTTTGGATTGTTTTGAAGTTGAATAAAATGTACGCGTCAAACCCGGGCATTCGGCTCAGGGCATTTTCTGCGATTGCACCAAAGAAGTGCCACGGGACTTTCTTTATGGTACGTACTCACGTAAGATAAAATCCACGTCGTGTTATGGCCGTGTTGCATTCAATACAAACGGTTAAGCGTTTGTTTACACTTGTTTCGTTTATCGTAAAATGTCAAAGCACTCCGGCACTCCGCTGGCAGATCAGCCGGCGAGCCGACGCTGAGCAGACGACTCATCTCTTTGCCGGAAGTGCGTGAAAAAGCCGCCCAATAGCAGGATGTCTAGCTCATGACGAATATCTGGGAATCGATGATGTAGACATGTGAAGATGGCGGCGTCCAAAAACACGAAGGAAAGGGTGAGAAAAAAGCGACAAACTTTGCAACAAAAGTGTGAGCTTTCCGCTGCGCGTAAAAGAGTAATACTTGGCACAGCTGACGTTGACGACCCAATCTAACGATTGCACTAGTTCCTTTAGTTCGCTCAAAATGCCTTTCAGGGCCCCTTTAAGAGAGTGGTGATCTTGTTCATTGTTAATTTTCCTATAAATAATAGCCATCTGCAAATAACTTTATTTTACAATCTACATTAGTGGTTATGTCATTTATATACACGAGAAATAACAAGGGTCCAAGCGCGGAGCCCTGGGGCACTCCTGATGTCACTGGTACTGTGTCTGATCCAAAATGTTTGAAAATAACATACTGGGATCTATTAAACAAGAAATCTCGAACCCAAGGAATAATTTCTCCGTCTCCGATAAGGCTTCTTAATTTAGTTATTAGCTTTGTATGACAAACGCAGTCAAATGCTTTGAATAGTCGAGTAGGATTATGTCGGTTTGGCGGTGATTGTTAATGTCTAGCGCGACGTCGTGTATTACTTCGGTTAACTGCGTTATGGTGGATAAACCCCGGCAAAAACCATGCTGGTATATTATATGGACAGAATGCCTTCTTGTTCAAGAAAAACGGTTAAATGTTTTAGAATGATATGTTCAAGCAGTTTACATGCCGTGCTGGTTAGAGATATTGGTCTAATGCATATGTCATGCAAATCCACTTTACAGTAGTGCGAATGGCGCGGTAAACAACAAAAGTTACGAAAAAGCACGGAAACAAAGAAGTACCGATGCGCACTGCTGTTGGTACTAGGCGCACTATGCGTTGCGAATATTCAACGTACTTTGAAACGTCTATTTTTTAATAATTATGTAAGAGTTGATAAAGAAATATAAAACGTGCCTGCTTCGCCCGTCTTAGCTGGTAGGCTGCACATCAGTCCGACGCTTTGGAGTTGTCTTGTAGAACGCTGGCCGATTGGCGAAAGCGACGTAGCCTTACGTGACCGTGTTTGTCAAACATACCCCATGTTTCACGAAGCGATAACTTTCTACAGTAACAAAAACAAGCCAGGTGTAAATACGGTCAAAAACAAAGCAACGGCGGAGTGCGGATTATGCTAGCGCCATGTGGGCGGTTTGACGGCAACAAGGCTGCAGAGACGAATGGTGCGGTGGAAGTTCCTATATACACGAGCTCTTATGACTTCAATGTAGAAGTCACTAAAGCCCACGATTTGGCGGGAGAATCAAAATTTTAACCTAAATTGATTAATTTCTCAGTGATTACGGCATCATTTGCTGCCGCGTAAGCCCTGGTCACTATTAAACACGAAATCTTTTTGAATAAAACAAACATGCATTTTCTCTTCATGGCTGCTTTAAATGTCTCTGTGATAGGGGCTACCAAGAGCAATAACAAAATAGCGCAGTTCGGCAAGCTGCCATGTTTACACAGCCTTGGAAAAGAGCGCAGCGTCTCCATTCATATTTTGTGTTCCGGCTTACAAAAAAAATCGCAAGTTGCAGCTCGCTATATCAGCGCAGAGTCGGAACAGTTTAAGATACACGTTGTTGAGCCTCATTTAGCAATGAAAATTGAAGGGGCCATAGACTAGGGTGTTGCTAATATGCGCAGCGTCTTTTATTTTTTTTTCGTTGCAGCACCGCTGCAGTCATTAGTGTAATGTGTGAAATATCATGAATAGCGACAACAAAAAAAAAACTGTGGTTGATTCCTCTGTTATAGGAATCAGTAAGACACGAAAGTGAAATGTACAGCAAAATCTGCAGCGAAAGATGCATAATTTGCGGGTCAGTGGCTATCTTGTGGGTGTGCTTGGCGAGCGACGTTTTGCTGGCGGCCATGCTTCGGCGAAAGTGTGAACACTTCGGTCCTGCTCCGTGGTGACGAGTTCGGCAGACGCTTCCGTTGCGACGAGCTCAGCTTATGGAACGCGAGAGGCACACTTCGTGGTTTGGATCGTGAACGCATCAACGCGTTCTGCTTCCCGCTGGCGACTTTCTCATCGCACCAATGCAGTCACGAACGCGACATTCACCCATCAGAGTCGTTGCCTTTCAGCAGCGTTTATGCAAGTTTTTTTTTTACAAGGGGCCATCGCACCCAAAGTAGCAAGCAGTGGAAGGTGCCTCCATTCACGCGTCTCCCGTACACGAAGGCGCTGGCATCGAGGCGTTAACTGTCGGCGCTCATTAGCGTTATGATGCGCTACTTCGCTCCGCCTGTCCTAGACGGAAGCACTATGTGGACGAGTCGTACGGAAGGATATAAGAGCTGTTTACGTCTGAGTTTATAACCAGTTGGCAGAGCCCCTCACACCTCCCGTTGCGGCGAGAGGCGAGAGAGTTCGTGGGCTCGAATCCGGTCGGCGCCGCTTCAATGGCACTTTTTCTGGATACGTCATTTCCGTGACGGATATGACATCAGTGAGATCTTGGTGCACCCCGGCATAAAACACTTTCGTGTTAAAAGTGTGTGGGCAACAAAGGGCAGTGGCACGTTAGGTTCAATTGCAGGTTTACACATGCGCGCTATATGCAAGAACGCAATATATGCAATAGCTGGTAGGATGAGGCGAAATGATTGCTCAACGCGGCTGCATGTAGGGGCTGAATGCAAAAGATCATGATCAAGGATGCACGCAACTTCTGTGTACACGCTACACGATAGAGATCTCATATCAAAGCTGTTTCCGCATGTACAGATGCTCTGCTATATTAGGAGTACGGCTCGGCGTTACGCTTTGTCGAAGTTTGGTGCCTAATAAAAAAGGGAAGACGTTATAATCGACCAGATTTAGGGAAAACCTCCAAGGGAAACCGCCTATCTAGGGCAGTCGCTCTACCAACTAAGCTAACTAGGAGGCTAGCCGTTTGTAGGGCGAGAGTGAATTGATCAACAACTCGAAGTGAAAGACAGGTGTTAATCAACCAGATTTAGGGGAAATGCCAGACGTGGGGTATGTTTATGTGAAAAAAAAAATCACATCCACCTCGATGTAGCCGTACGGATACAAAGAAAAGCTGTACAGCTTTCTCAGAAACTTCGCAGTTGAAAAATTTGTTTTGGTGCTGGACTCCAACACGGGTCCGAATTTTTCTTCAAATGCGAAGTTTCTTGGAAAGCTGTACAGCTTTTCTTTCTACCCGTACGGCTGCATCGAGGTGTATGGCATATGTTTATTTATTTATTTATTTATTTATATATTTATTCAAGTACCCCTAAAGGCCCTCACGCAGGAGGGTATTACATAGGGAGTAGTCAATGCAGCAGAAAAAAACATACTAACAAAAATATATACACTGGGAGAAATAGAACATATAAAGGACAACGCATGTGCGAACACAAATATGATAAATGTAATGTTAGCTCGAAATAATGCCTAAAAAATAAACTCGGTAGAAGCAACCACAAACAAAACTTTTTAGAAAAAGAACAATCTGTCAGAAGTTATACAATAAAAAGCGATAGTTTTGTTTTCAATTCACAACTTCCGTGAGTAATAGTTTATTAAATTCAACAGCATCAATGACGGTGGCTATGTGGGATGGCAATGCGTTCCAGTCAGTGATTGTACGCGGAACGAGCGACCGAGAATAGTGCAATGTATGACATGGTAAACGCTTCACTTTGAAAGGATGTCGTGTCTGGGAAGAATGGAAGCTGGTGAAAAAAAGAAATCGTCATGGAGCAATGGGTGGTGATAAAATTTGTGAAAAAGTGAAAAACTTGCAGGTGTGCGCCGTTGCGACAAGTCGAGCAGTTCTGCACGAATTTCTGCACGAATTCTGCACGAATTCCTTCACAGAAGACGTTATAGAAACTGGGAAACACCGGAGTAACAGGAGCGACACTGCTTATTAGAGTGAAGGCTCTATTACTCCTTGCAAAAACACAGAAAGCGCCCTGTGGATTGATTTTGATTGATTGTGGTGTTGGACGGGCCGACGCAACGTAGACGATGAGGCGGTGAGGCACTCCGGATTAATTTTGACCTCCTGGGATCTTTAACGTGCGCCGAAATCACGTACAAACGGGTGTTTTTCCTTTTCGCCTCCATCAGAAAAGCGGCGGCCGCGGCTCGGAATCGAACCCGCGTCCTTGTGCTCAGAAGCGCGTCGTTGCAAGTGTATGCGCACAGAGATAAAACATTCCAGCACGAGGCATTGGAAAACGAATGCCTTGTTGTGTTCTTTTAGTACGCGTTACTTTCTAGTGCGAGGCGTTGGTCAGCGAGTATCGCGCAATTTTAGTATACCGTGACCACATGAGACGCCGACAGCCCGAGTCCCTAAGGTTCTTCGCCCCCCAAAAGCAAAATCGGGCCGTTCCCGGGCGTCACTCTGCCACGTGATGCCGCCGTGCGAGATCGTGCCTGCTCCAGCCGAACAAACACCGGCATGGAGCTACGTACAAGCAAATGCGTTTCATGGGTCACGTGCCAGGGACGATTCCGGCGGCTCGGGAAAGGAAAACAGGGCGGGATCGGCGTCAACGGAGCTGGGCTTGCGAAGGCTGCTACATGACGTCGTGCTGTCTCATAACTTTTCTTTGCTCCATGGTGTCACAACAGTTACTAGAAAACATAGAGTTTCGTACTAATATACACTAGAGAAAAATCTGGCGCCACTGTCTAGGGGAGCCGCGCTTCAGCGAGCGTTCCGTCACGTACCGGGCAGGCACGTTCCACTTGTCCTTGGCGTGGCTCATGAAAAGGCTGAAAAGTTGTCTCTGGCTGAAAAAAGCAACAATATTACTGCAGAAGGTTCATGAAATTTGTTTTGTTATTATAAAATTGAACCACCAAAAAGATTAACTTGTCAGTAATTATTTAGACGCTTCTTGTACGATGAACAAGAACAAAAATGTCATCCTCTTTTGTTGATTTTGGCTTCGAGACAAAAAAAGAAGCCGTATGGCCAGCTAAGCCAAGTAGGCGAGGAACGTCGCTAGCGGCAATGGCGCCGCCCACGACGACCCGCCACTGCAGCGGCAGATTTCCCTTTAGTTTATATTAGTGCGAAACTCTATCATAGAAAAGGAACAGCTCTAGAT
This sequence comes from Haemaphysalis longicornis, assembly GCF_048455015.1. NCBI lineage: Eukaryota > Metazoa > Arthropoda > Arachnida > Ixodida > Ixodidae > Haemaphysalis > Haemaphysalis longicornis. Next base: position 164,270,886 of record NW_027526460.1, read on the forward strand.
GACACAATACTACACGCATCGTTCATGACGAAGGAGTGGAACACTGCTGAGGGGACAGTGCTTCACTCTGGGACCCCCTTTTGTATTACCCCGATTTATTTGTATACTTTTCATGAAAATAAAAAAAAACTTTGATTTGAAAGTACCATAAAAACGGGTGGCGCTACCGCTCTGCGCTCCCCTTCTTACTGGAATGGGCCGGAGCAATTGCTTCGTTTTTGGTTTGGTGCTTTGAATGTTCTGGTGGTGTTGTGAGCGGATATGTGCGGCGAAACGAAGTCTAGGTAGATGTGTTGGGTTCTTGGACGGAGTAAGTGCTGCGTAAACATGTCAGACGCTTCTAAAGATTGGAATTGGCCTCATTGATGTGGGCGCTTTTTGCGGCGCTGTACGCCTGGCTCATAATAATAAATAAGGGTCATAATGCTAATAATAAAAAAAATTGTTAGCATTAGTATTCAAATCTACCAGCTTAAATCGTTTTCACTGCTTTGAATGGCTGCGGTTTACACACCAGCCTTAATCTTGGGATACCTCGACACGTGTTCTTTGAAAATAAGGTTACTTACGTACGAGTTCAATTACCGTGTGGCCCTCTAAATGTCGCGGAAATGTACCATTTTTCGGTAACCGCGAGCTTTGCGCCTTAAGTTTCAATGAGTGACAGCATGGGAGCCTGAGAGCTGAAGCTCAACTACCGAGTTTGTACTGGTCCTTTCAACGATAGTCAAAGTGACTCAACCCTCCAACAGCCCAAGCTACCTTAACCCCCCCCCCCCCCTTCTCATTTTACCACCTGAATGAAGTAAAGGCTGGCATCGATAGACGGCCAGCGTTAAAAATGTGGCAGAGCGGTAATGTCAACCAGTGTTTTCAATGAGTAAGCATTCTTTGACAAGCACCTCAATGCAAACCTTGTAATGCCTTGTCAATACACTTATCGTGTTAATAGTATATGTAACTCATTGATAGAAAAAAAAAACTAAAATATAACCAAATGGCCCAAAAAAAAAAGTCACCTCGTTTGGACAGTGACAGCCTAATCTGGAAAATCTGGAATATATCGTCCGTTGCAGGAAACACGCGAAAATTAAAAAAAGATATATTGAACATAATGAGTCATAGTTCTACGTAATCGCGTGCTTTCATGCATGTGTAATATCTAAAAGAACTGGGGACGAACTGACGAAATCAACGTGTTTTCCGATCCTGAGCACTCTCACGTGATTAGCTGCCCGGATATGCAAGCTTGCTGAAACGAAGAAAAACCACATAAGAGTTTTTCACATTAATAGACAATTCTCGCAATTTCGGCAACTTTTTATGCTGTGAGCTTTGTTTGGTCCTACAACTTGTTATAGCGGTTTCAGTGCAGCGCTGGCGACGCAGTTTCTGTTTAATCAAGCCTAGGGAGCAGTTTGGGCTAAAACCCGACCACAGCATCCACTTGTAAAACTGATGTCAGGTTTTTGGCACCCTCCTGTTTCCCGTCATTCAGCCACGCAGCAAATGTTTTTTGAAAAACCCTCAAACCATTAGCCAGCAACCAATTCTTATTGCAGGCATAAAGCAAAGCTTTTCTGTGAAAAAGCAATAACTTTCTATCATGGGATATTTATTCTGGAAACGATTCCCGATGGCTGCTCTTGACGTATTTCTGTGAAATTAACCACATTTCTACACTAGGTAATAAAGTTAAGTAGCGTCGTCCCTAAGCATTCTTGAATCGGCTGCCCACGCCTGGAGAATTTCGCTGCAATATATTCCTCGATGCGCCAAACTGCACGCAGGAAACAATACTGCATTTACACGAAAGAGAGGAATTGCGCTGCCAGCTAGACTTCCATCTTGGCGCTTTGAGCGTCGCCTGCGATCTGCAATTACTGATTATGGGGCTAATCATACACGTGTTTAAGATTTACCGGTCTGAACAAATCCTTGTGGTTATCTACGCATTGTAAGAATCCATGCACAAGTACGCTGCGCTGACCGCCACCGGCATTCCTCTGATGGTTCGCCACGGGCGGCGCTGTTTGTTGAGCTGTAAGGTCCCTGAAATTACTAAGGTAGCGCCATCTTTAGATCTCGCCGCCTTTCGCCCTCGCCCGCGCTCCTTTCCTCTTTCGTTTTTTGCCATTTTCTTTTTCGCCGGCGAACGCCGCGCGCCATTGGCCAACGGCCAGTGACGTAGTACCTCGTCCCCCCATTGTTTGTTTTTTCTTCTCTTCGCCGCCACTGTCCATTTAAATTCACCATTTTAGGCTCAGCTGCCTCGGAGCAGGCCTTATCGAAGCCGCCAGCGTATAACAACCGATAACAACCGAAGAGTCAGCTGCTCGTTTCAAACAAGTCTTGCGTCGGCGTCACTTTATGTAGCTTCGCGATGCCGAGTTGGGCCTTCGGCTGCTCGAATAAGGTCAGTGCAGTCACAGCCAGCTCGGCTGTAGCAAGCTGTAATTTATCAATGCCCACACATGAATCAATGTTAGCTGTACAGCATAAAAAGGATTCACAATTGCGCTTGTTAGCACGCTTCTGGCCTTGGAATACGGTAGTTATTATAGAACTGGGCACTACAGCTAATTGTAAGCTAAGCGCATTCTTTAACTGCGCGTTCTTTGTGCCAGCCTTTTCCAGATATGCCCTACAGGGCCTTACTGGAAGTAATTGTGAACGCCAATCGCACGAACATTGCTATGCCACGGATGCCACGGACGCACTGCCAAAAGTACAGTCGTCATGGGCGAGGCCAACGAGGAGACGCGAGAACTTTGACCCTGACGGCAGCCTATAATGACGTGAAGGTGACATATATTTTGCAACAGCGTCAAAGCACCGGACAGTTCACGGAATAAAGGTGGCATGAATGTCAGTAGCTAATGCGGGACGCATACTGAGCGCTGCTTAATGATCTACAACTAACGCAAAAAACGCGAACGCAAAAAAGTCAGCGCAGCGCTCGAACTGCCGCGAACCAAGGTCACCGCGAAGCATGCGCTAGCCCTCTGTGCAGCGCTTGCACGACCAAAACTTAATCACGCAAATGAAAGAAGAGAATTACTGTAAATGAGCAATTTGAAACGTCCACGTTCGAACCTTTCGCGTTCACGAACTATCCTGAGCATGCCGCACACGTAAACAAACACCGCGCTGTCCGTATGCGCCAGCGGCATCCATCCCGCAAATATCCCCTACTACACAAAAATATACAACAAAACAGCCTCACTTAATGCGTGTTGGTCAAACGGGGCTCTAGAAATACTATTAATGCTACCAAAGAGCGATTGCGGCACGAAAACAAGAGCAAACTGCACGAAAAACTGAAGCGAGCGGCCCGAAGCGTTGCGAGGGCGTCTGCTCTGAGGAAGCCAACAAAAATGGCGGCCCCGCCGCGGAGTTAAAGGGGCCGTGGCGCCGCGGGTGAGGAGAGAGAAAAAAGAGGAGGGCAGCGGAGAAGGAGGGAGCAGTTGGCGGTACTTTAGTAATTTCAGGGATCTTACTGAGCTGAAGTGACTGGTGCGACACCGCGGTCGCCCGGTCCCTATTGGCGGTGAGATGTTTGAGTGGCGCCCCCTGGCTCTGACGTCAGCTTAGGGACTCGCGGCGCTGTCGTCTGCTACACTCCGGTTGTGCGGGGAAACAGTGCCTCTGCTAGAAATCACCCGCTTAGATTCTTTCGTGCATTAAAAAGCGAATTTCCATTAATTAAGTTATTTTGCCAGCTTCTGATACCTCTGAATAATTTGAAGATGTATTCCGCACAAGTTTGCAGCGCACAAGGAGAGAGAACAATTTTCTTAAGAGCATTGGTCAGATGATCGTGTGTAACTCACCCTTTCTAGCTAATTTTCGAGGTTCAGTGCTCAGACCTCCGCTATTGGCGGTGAGCTCGACCACAGGCGGCGCTGCGGAGCGCGCCTCCGTGACGTCCGCTTAGGGATTTTCGCATTTGTCGTCTGCTTCACTCGGGCTCGCTCTCCCTGCTTTTTTTTTTTTTGCGCTCGGTTAACGCCTGATGCTTGTACGCGCCAGATTTTGCGTGGGCGTGACTTTTTATCATAATAATAGGCTTACAATAGCATACACAAGCTCAAGGTGTGATTTAAAGTATAGTTTTCGGTACACCGCTGCCGAAGAAACATTGAAGCAAATGGAGAGACGAGCTAGTTGGTTCGCAATTTCCATGAGTGAAACTTAAGCGCAAAAGTTTTTCACAGGGACTAGAAAGGGAACAACACAGGCGCTTACTATCAACTGAAAGTTTTAATGAAAACGAACACACATTTATACCACCCCCAGACCGAACAACCCAGCACGTGTGCCCTTCGCACATGCGTACGGCCGTACAAGAGAACCGCCCCATTCCCTTCTCGTTTCTCTTCTCCTTCCCCTCATCCTCTACCCCCTCTCCTTGAGAAGTTGCACTTCTTTATCTAAAATACTCAGCGACGGGTGACTTATACAATTGGGACCCTTAATCCGGATATGGAAGGCTTCTGCAAGTTCCCTGGTGGCACGGTCTCTGTGCTTAAAAACTACTATTGTGTCCGATAGTAGCCTGTGTCGTTCCCTTTCTAGTCCCTGTGAAAAACTTTTGCGCTTAAAGGAGCCATGAAGAGAAAACACAAGTTTGGTTCATTCAAAAGATTGTCTCGTTAGAATCATACTGACACCACTTTTAACGTAAACTTCGCTCAAATAAGCTACATAATTAGGAAAAACGGGAATGGTCATGCGACCCACCAGCTCATTTCCCGCAACAGAACCTGTGATGTCACATGGGCTAAGCTCTGCGATTGGCGGAGGCTGGCAGAAGCAGACGCAAATTAGGTAGAGCTTACAAACTAGACGAACGAGCGATTTGCGCTTAAATTTAGGGCACATTCTTTACAAAGCAATAGGAATGATGGGACAAACAGTGGAAGTTACGAAAGCACATGTAAACATAGAAGTACTGATGCGTTCTGCTGTTCGTACTGCGCACAGCATGCTTTGGTTTAGCTGCACAGCACTATGGGGCTTGGGGTTGTCTCAGACGACACTGGCCGATTGACGCAAGCAACGGTGTCTTACGTGACCCCATTTGTCGAGCGAGCACTGTTTCAGGGAACGAATATTTTCTCCCAGAACAAAAACAAGCCAGGTTTAAATGCGGGCAAAAACAAACCAAACGCTTGCCACGGTATGGTGGCGCCATCTAGGTTACGGAACGTAAAGAAACGTGGGAACAAACCAACACCGCTACAGGGTGGAGACAACCTTTGAACGGTCCCGTGCCGCCGCAATTGGGCCAACGGGCTCAACGCGTTATTCTTTTCGTTTCCCACGAGACCTAGCAACGCGAAACAGACAATATGATTCAAACTTCTTCAGTAAACCGCGTTGCGGCGATAATTTTAGCGCGGTTTTGACACAATGACTTGCTTCGGCGGCGAGCGAGCAACCGAACATGGCGGCGCCAGCGTTACGTGTCTCTACCCTGTACGGCGGATGCGTGAATGAAGGTACTCTAGGCTGCAGAGCGGTCGGTTCCCGTGATGTCACTTGGGACCACGAAAACGCACGATTGAGCGGGAAAATCAAAATTTTAACCTAGATTGTTTAATTTCTCCGTGAATAAAGCACCGTTTGTATCCGGACAAGCGCTGGGGGCACTATAAAACACGAAATCTTTCGAATAAAACCAACTTGCATTTTCTCTTCGTGGCTCCTTTAAGTTTCACTCATGGAAGAAACATTGCCGGCGCCACCCCATTCCTTGCGAAGCCGGTCCTGTGCGGAGCGCGAAGAGTCGGAGCTAAGCGTCAGCTTCTGTATATAGCAGTCTTTCGAACAAAGAGAACAGCGAACAAAGAGAAACAGCGAAAATGCAAGACCAAAACAAATTCCAGGCACTCGGGGCTGCCGGCTTTGGCAGAAGCATCGCGATCCCTGGTAATCGTATGCAATGTAAAACAGTTTTTGCAACCTTGCCGAACGCTCGAACCTATTGTATCACATCACTTTACGTTGTCATGGCATGAAAGTATGCCGACATGCACTATGGGCCGCAAAAACTGTAGGTTAAATTTCAAATAACCTAACCTACTGTATGTATAGGCGCGTGCTGGTTTTATACCAGATTTATTAGCAGTATGGAGGTTTATTGGGCCAAACTAGTCACGTCTACGGCAAAAATACCGTGACACTATGTTCGTTCAGACCTGGGGAGATATTTTGGTAGATTTCCCACAGCCATATTTTCCCAATATTCAGATATGCGTTATAGTAAAACAGCGCTCAGGAGGAGAAGGAGAGCGCGGAGGAGAAAACTTTATTTACCAGTAAAATCGAGCTGATTAGTGGGCCGGGTCCTCAGTGCATGCCCGGCCCAGTAATAAGAGTAATTTTCTTCAATTCATAGAACGCCATCCCGAACTGACCAGGATTTGCTCTTTACGCCTGAAGGGTTGGAAACAGTAAAGAGCTGCTTGGAAATATTCGTGGGTTTCGATTCCTGTGATACTGTAAACAGGCGCGTATACTATTTATTTCGTTAGTTACCGAGTATATCAAACCTTAAACACCGTAATCATGCCATAACTGTTCAAATTGAGAGTCAGTTTGTTATGATAACGATGGTTACGATACAAATACGGAGCACAAAAGCCCCCTTCGAGTACTCGGACTACGGTGTCTGATGCGCGATCGCGGGGGCGTAGCAAAAACCTTCTCATCGTATTTGCATGTGAATAAACAACGCACACTGAGCATAAGCCTATTCTTGGCCACAGCCATAAAAGCCACTTTGTGAAGAAAGGAATGTATGCCATACAGCCCGAAGAAAATATCCACACTATCTTTGAGAGCCTCCCAAACATCCCCGAACCTTCTAGTGAGACGTTTGGGACGGTGCTAAGAAATTAATGCATTAGGCACAGAAAAAAAAAAAAAACATTTATCTGATACAAGTCAACAACAACAAAAGAAATAGACAGCCGCTTTATGTCCTGCTGTGTGATGGGCATGTAGGGGCCCGCTGCATGGTGCGTAGTATTGGACTGTTGAGTCTTCATAAGAGTATATCAAAAATAATGTAGGGAAGCCTACCCATTTTGAATACTTATCGAGGATTTCTGAGCACTGAACCTCGCAAATAAGCTAATAACGACGAGTTACAGCCGATTTTCTGACCGATGCTTTGAAGAAGGTTGTTCTCTCTCTCTTCTTGTGTGTTGCAAACTTGTGTAGGATACAGCTTGAAATTATTCAGAGGTGTCAGAAGCTGGCAAAAATAACTGAATCAATGGAAATGCGGTTTTCATGCAATAATTCGTGAAAGGCACTGCTGCACTCACAAGCGGGGCGTAGCAGACGACAGCGGCGCGAGTCCCTAAGCTGATGTCGAAGCAAGGGGGCGCCACTGAAACATCTCACCGCCAATAAGTATCCGAATGCGTAGGCTTCCCTAAAGTATTTTTGAGATGGTTTTATGAATACTCAACAGTCTAATGCTACGCACCAAGCAGCGGGCCCTTACACACGCATCGCACAGCGGGAAGTAGAACAGCTGTCTTCTATTCTTTTTGTTGTTGTTGACTTCTAGTAGAACAATGTTTTCTTCTGTGCCCAACGTATTATATTTCTGCACCGTCACAAATGTCTTATTAGGAAGTTTGGGGGTGTTTGGGAGGCTCACAACTCTCGTGTGGATATTTTCGTCAGGTTGCAAAGCAGACAGTACCTTCTCCACAAATTGGCTGTCGTTATGGCTGCGTGCACGAAGGTGTGAAGGTGCTGCGTGACTCTCAACCCGCACATTTATGACATGATTACGTTGTTGAAGGCTTGATATACTCACTAACGAACGCAATAAATGCTATACGTTGCGGTTTCCAGTATAACAAGAATAGAAACCGACGAATATGTACAAGCACTTAATTGTTTTCCAAGCCTTTCGGGCTTAATGAACTAATCATGTCCTACTCGGAATGGCATTCTATCAATTGCAGAAAATTCCTCTTACTCTCTTGTCCTGTACTAAGGACCCAGCCGACTAATCAGCTCGATTTCACAGCTAAATAAAGTTTTCTCCTCCGCTTCCTCCTCCGCCGTTTGTATGCGGTTTTAAAGGAGCCATGAAGAGAAAACAAAAGTTTGTTTTATTCGAAAGATTAGGTGTTTCATAGTACCCCAAGCGCTTTCCCGGAAGCAAATGATGCTTTATTCACTGAGAAATAAGGCAATTTAAGCCAAAATTTTAAATCTCCCGCTAAAATTGAACATTTCGTGACGTGTACAATGGCGTCATAGAGCCGGTCCATGAAACAGATACTTAGTATGTCGACTCCATATAGCACCCACACGCGGGAGTCGATCGAGACGGCGGCCATTTTAAAAATACTGGTAAAACCTAGTGCACCCGCAGCCCTAGTCATGGAATCGCCTGATCCGGAGAACAAAACTCTCGCCGAGGAGCTCGGGCTTGCATTTAACAACCTCACACCACTTGAACGCTCAATGCTTCCAAGTGCACGAGCGGCAAGAGTTGTGGGATACGCGATGGACTGGAAAGCGACCATTTCGCGATAGCCACAACAGACGAACGCCCAGCCGTCGGCACCGCTGCCTCGTCAGCCCCGTCGCGACGGACGAATATAGACTGGTACGTATGTGCCGTATTTTGATTACGGTTAATAATAGTTCAATTTCAGTAGTAGTATCGCTTATGCCAGTTGGCCGGTGTCGTGTATGGAAAGCCGTTCGCGCGAGCTCTCTGGTTCGACCAGAAAGATACGAGCGTCAATGCGCGGTGTTTACGGCATTTTTTTCCCCAAGGTCAGAGCGATTTGACGAAGTCGGCGACGAGCGCCAGCATGTCCCAGGAGTGAGCTAACGTAAGGGTCCCTGCCGTAATCACTTCCTCGGAAATGAAGCGAGCACACTCGTACTTCCTTTAGCTCTCTTTCTCTTCCGTTTGCAAAGTTCAGAAAACGTAGCCACTTGCTTCGCCTAGGTTCGTCGTTGGGCAGCACATGAAAGGAGATCTCCTCACCGGCGGGGATGTCGCACTCCCTCGACGATTTGCCCGTACTACATAGGCACTTCAAAATGCAGCAACGAAATTTCATTGTAAAGTACTCGAACAAACTGAAGTTTTCAGTGGTTGTAAACTGGAAACGAGCTCGTAACGACAGCAGCAAGCCAACACCATTCGAAACTTACGCGACGACTGGCACTATCTCGTCGCTTCTTGCTGTTCCTTACTCCCCTCGTTTCTATTTTTACCTTCTGGTTGGCGATATGACGGCCAACCTCCTGTGAAGGGATTACGATACGAAGCAAGGTCGCGGCTGTGCGTGCTGGAACGGTTCGTTGGCCCCGAAGAGCCTCGAACCCGAACATTCGTCTGCGCAACCCGAACATTCGTCTGCGCGACGGCGAGATGTCGAGCTTAGCCGGCGCTAGTTTCGTACGCATTGGCGCACACGCTTGCGTGTTCGTTCGGACCTTCAACCGTTTACTCCACCGTTCTTTGTCATAAAAAGAATGTGCAGTATGTTTCACGGGCATTTAGCTCGCTATGCAAACTGTAAGCCCTGCCTAACATGCGTTTGCTTTTGCCGGCCTCCGCCAATCGCAGAGCATTCCCAAGTGACATCACAGGTTTTGTTGCGGAAAATGAGCTGGTGGGTCGCATGGTCATTTCCTTTTTTCCTAATTATGTAGCTTATTTGAGCGAAGTTGGCGTTATAAGTGGTGTCGTTATGGTTCTAACGAGGCAATCTTTCGAATGAACCAAACTTGTGTTTTCTCTTCATGGCTCCTTTAATATACTGCATATCTGAATATTGTGAGGATATGGCTTTGGGAAAGTGTACCGAAATGTGCCATCAGGTCTGAACAAACACAGTGTTACTGTATTTTTACCGTTCACGTGACTCGTTTTGCTCAATAGAGATCTGTACTGGTTAGAAGCCTGCTACCAGGACGCGCGTATACACACTATAGACCTTGTGGAAAAACTGGCGCCCTCTCGCGGGAACAGCGTGCCCTTCCGCCATGTTGGGGGATTCCCGGATCTCCGGATACCGCAGTATACATGATAGCCCGGGGTTAGCGACGCGCACGTCGGCATTTATCGTTGTCCAAGATGCTTAAGTAGTTCCGTGTAACTTGCTGTGCACAAAGATGTACGAGGACGACCACGGGAAAAGCGTACAGATCTTTTTTTTATTTGTCAACGGAAGCGTAATTCGAGCCCTGCGTGAAGTCGCTTGCGGGTGTCGACTTCTTAGCGCAGTGATATTATAGCTAGATCACATGAATAGTCACGAAACGAATAATTTGTGCAGGACTAAAAAGGTGCCAAAGTTAGCTATTTTCTAGCCCTGTATTTGCCACCGAGCAGTCCTGCCTGCTGGTAGTTAAGGCTCACTGCGTCGGGCAGCTCGTACATTATCGAGATGAGTTTTGAGTCTGCCGTTCGTGCTTTGCGCGCCCGTGTTTTCTTTTTATTCTACACGTTCGGTGGCCTTTTATGGAAGTACTACGCAATCTTTCGTTTGCCAAACGTTACAGGAAATAAGGGATCCGCGAGAGTTGCAACCTTCACGTAGCGCCATGAGTAGCGCAAGTAACGTGCGTAGTAAACCGTGTATCGGTCATTTACCGCTCGTCGCCTGCAGTTCGACCGTAGCCTATTTTCCCAAGATCAAATTTTTTGAGCGGACTTTTCTAAGCGGTATTGTTCACCCAGTTTTGTTGTCCAGGGCGCGAGCAGGAGACGCTCAGCTGTCGCCGCGATCGCACGCGCTCACGAGCGCTCGGAATTTTCTCGCTCTCTAAGGTTTTCGCAGTTTCTTTTTTTTTTTTTTTTTTGCTAAAGCTTTTGCGTGTGCTGGGGATGCTCGGCGGTCGCCGCGAGACACGCGCTCACCAGTGCTCGGCAATGTATTGCTAGATTAATTATTCATTGGCAAATATTGGTAATATATTGGCAATGTTTAACGCGTTACACGCCACACAGGTTACGTGCTATACATTACGGCCAGCTACAACAGCTCCGCTGTTAAAAAATACAGGGTATGCAGTTTATTTTATTTTACTTTTTTTGTAGGTTTCCTCTGCGTCCCAGAGGACGCTTAGCGCATAGCTATATCGCGGAGTGCCCCCCTCCCCCATTTCAACCTCGGGGCAGCCCGCATCGGCTCGAAGCGTTTCAGGAACGACCTCCTGAGAAACCAGTAGGATGTGAACTAATACGGATGTACTTTCAATGTTCGTGTTCTCACATAAAAAAAAAAACAAAAAGAAGAAGAAGAAGAAACGCGACAGCCTCCAAAAGCTTCCCTGCCGGTGCCTCCCTGACTGTTTTTTCGATGCATAATGCGTATTTACGAAGTCGCTCGCAAATGTGGGCAACGGAGAAAGGTCCACACATCACTCCTCACTCATTGTGCTGCGCTTAAATCTGAATATAAAAGGACCGCCAAGCCCACAAAGCCCCTCACACGCTCCGTCCCAAGCAATCCCACGACCGCCGGCCCCCAACGTGGCGTCCAGGGCTCGTTTCGTTTTTCTCCCGGTAGATGGCGGCACTTTTGCATAAGGTCTATAGGTTTTCTGCAACTCAACCTAAATTTTTAGTGGCCCATAGTGCATTTCGGCATACTTTCATGCCATGACAGCGTAAACTGACCCGATACAACACTTTCGAGCGTTTGGCAATGCTGAAAAAACTGTTTTAACGTACATACGATTACCGCAAATCGCAATGCCTTGTGCCCAAGCCGACAGCCTCGAAGGCCTCGGAATTCGTTTTCGCCTTGCATTTTCGCTGTTGCCGGTTATTAGCAGCTGACGTTTCCCTGTGTTTGAAAGATTGCTGGATACAGGAGCTGACGCATGGCTCGGACTCTTTGCGCTCCGAACAGGACCGGCTTCGCAAGGAATGGGGTGACGCCGGCGATGTTTCTTCCGGAGCGGTATAAAAACTGTACTTTAAAATCAGGTTCTGAGCTAGCGTATGTGATTTGAAGTTTTATATTATGATAAAAGTTACGCACAAACCAAATCTGGTGCGAGCAAACATCAAAAGTCAACCGAGCGCAAAGAAACACCACGGAGAGCGAGCCCGAGTGAAGCAGACGACAAATTCAAGGGCCCGTAAGCTGACGTCACAGAGGCGGGCTTCGCAGCGCCGCCCGTGGTCGCGCTCACCGCCAATACCTTTATCTCTTAAATTAAACGACGTATTGGTATACATTTAGTTCGTTCGTAGATTTGTTTACTTACCACGCGAAAAATCGTCGCATGGGTTCGTTCTTCGTTTGCGATTTGGGACCTTGAAGATTTAAGGTTCGATTAGACGCACTTTCTGCGCAGGATCGACACACTTACAGCGGAGGTTTTGACGCTGTTTTGAGGTGAGAACGCTTTCGCGCTGCCATCAGCTTTCTTATGAAGGGATGGTAAAGTTTTTTTTTTACATTATACAACCAGTAATGCTCGATTGTCACTATGACTTTCTTGACAATAACTTCATCGGCAGGAAGCGGCGGCAGCTGAGCCGTCGGGCACCGAAGTTCGGTCGCCTTCCCCTGGCGCCCGTAATGATCCCAGCAGCAGCAGTAGCAGCAGCGGCACCCTGTTCTCGGCGCTGGACGGCTTGGACGGCAAGCGGCTGTCGACCGCCAGCGAGTTCACGGTGGCGCCCAGCCAGACGAGCCTGCCCACGGTGCCGCCGGGTGTCAAGATGGTGAGGCCGCGCCGCTCGTCCAGCAGCGGCACGATGGGCGCGGACGCCGAATCGGCCGCCGCGGTCGTCGCCAACAAGGAGGTGCCATGACGGACAGCCCTACTTGGGCGCGCCATTACGTGCTCCCTGGTGTCAAGAGGCGGCTCCCGCGGACACCGAATGGGCGCGTTTTCGTGAGGAGCTTGGCTTCGTGTGAGACCTTGACGATTTGCTTGGCGCGTTCACGACGAGCGCCATTGCTGTACATCGATGGCGTGGTGAAACCACAAATTAAATATCAAGTGCACATTAAGTTTTTCAGCTGGTTGGGGGGGCGGGGGGGGGGGGGAGAGGGTGGTGTTGGTTGGTTTGGATTTGGGGTTCCATTTTGCAATTATAAAAATTACTACGCGCTTTACGAGGCATGCGTTCGTGCTCTCGATGTAGTAGTGCTGTGCAGCGGAGGAGTTCAGTTTGGCTGATGACGCAGCTGTGCGCGCGCGCTGTATGAACACAAAATCAAGCAATCAGACAGCAACATAAATTGTAGTGTAAAAGGCCTGTTCATACGCGGCGTGTTCGTGGTTGAAACTCCTGTCAACGGTAATTTTTTTCGGCTCACAGATTTCGGCACGGTGCTTGCATTACGGCTTACTGCAGAACACAGTTATGTCGATGCGGTCGATGCAAATTGGTGAGATAAACAGCGGGCGACGAAGGTGAAAAACATTGATTGATTCTGGGGTTTAACGCGCCGACGCAACGCAGGCGATGAGGCGCGCCGTAGTGGAGGGATGCGGATTAATTTTGACCACCTGGGGATCTTTATCGTGCGCCGAAATCTCGTACACACGGGCGTTTTTTTTGCTTTTCGCCTCCATCAGAAAAGCGGCCGCCGCGGGCGGGAATCGAACCCGCGACCTCGTGCTCAGCAGCGCAACACCTTAGCCACTGAGCCACCGCGGCGGGTAAGGTGAAAAACAACTCAGTGCTGCGTCGTGTTTCGTCTATAGGTTCGCCGTCTCTATCAGCTACTTGTCGTGCGGGAATAGAATTGCAAGCGAATAATGAATGCAATAGCACTCATTCTCCAATCAGCAGCGGAATCGGCAGAATTCGGATGCAGCACAGACCAGAGACATCCGTAGCATTTGTCCAACTACCACAGATACACACAATAAAGGCCAACTGCACTCAAAATTTCAACCCTTTAAAACGTTATTTGCGTATCCTATGCCCAAAAAGACTGCAAGATGTAAAATATGACGCCTGAAATGCGCGTATACGCGCCGCAAACGACCATCAAAACTCGCAGATTTTGAAACTGAGATCAAGACGAGGGCGGCCATTACGGCCAAGCTGAACTGACGGTCCAGCCGGCGCAGTCGGTGAGCGAGCGGCCGCACACAACGCCTCACCTTCGTCGAGCCCCAGGAGAAGCGCGCCCAGCCTCCGGCCCAGCGGAGCTCGACCGGTTCTCTAGGCTGGCCGTAGGAAAAAGCGCAGGGCCGGCCGCAATGTCACCTCCGCTCATGGCTGTTGCCGCGATCCTCCCGCAGGTGCAGCGTTGCCTGCGACGGAGCTGTTTTAAACGTTTCTATAGAAAAGTTTGAACGGAGTTGTGTTAAACAGAGCTGTTTTAAACCTTTTTATAGAAACATTTAAACCCAGCTGCGTCGCTGGCGACGCTGTAATAACTAACAGCGTCGCAGGTGTTGTTAGTTAAAACTAACTCCGTCGCAGACCATTGCTAGTTGTCCCAGTCGGATAGGTGGTACGTACTGTACGTTCAGAGTAAATTTGGCCAAGGTGAAACTTGAGTGCAGTTGGCCTTTAAAGGAGCCATGAAGAGAAAACACAAGTTTGGTTCATTCAAAAGATTGTCTCGTTAGAATCATACTGACACCACTTTTAACGTAAACTTCGCTCAAATAAGCTACATAATTAGAAAAAACGAGAATGGTCATGCGACCCACCAGCTCATTTCCCTCAACAGAACCTGTGATGTCACATGAGCTAAGCTCTGCGATTGGCGGAGGCTGGCAGAAGCAGACGCAAATTAGGTAGAGCCTACAAACTAGACGAACGAGCGATTTGCGCTTAAATTTAGGGCACATTCTTTACAAAGCAATAAGAATGATGGGACAAACAGTGGAAGTTACGAAAGCACATGTAAACATAGAAGTACTGATGCGTTCTGCTGTTCGTACTGCGCACAGCATGCTTGGTTTAGCTGCACAGCACTACGGGGCTTGGGGTTGTCTCAGACGACTCTGGCCGATTGACGCAAGCAACGGTGTCTTACATGACCCCATTTGTCGAGCGAGCACTGTTTGAGGGAACGAATATTTTCTCCCAGAACAAAAACAAGCCAGGTTTAAATGCGGGCAAAAACAAACCAAACGCTTCCCATGGTATGGTGGCGCCATCTAGGTTACGGAACGTAAAGAAACGCGGGAACAAACCAACACCGCTGTACAGGGTGGAGACAACCTTTGAATGGTCCCGTGCCGCCGAAATTGGGCCAACGGGCTCAACGCGTTATTCTTTTCGTTTCCCACGAGACCTAGCAACGCGAAACAGCCAATATGATTCAAACTTCTTCAGTAAACCACGTTGCGGTGATAATTTTAGCGCGGTTTTGACACAATGACTTGCTTCGGCGGCGAGCGAGCAACCGAAAATGGCGGCGCCAGCGTATACGTGTCTCTACCCTGTACTGCGGATGCGTGGATGAAGGTATTCTAGGCTGCAGAGCGGTCGGTTGCTGTGATGTCATTTGGGACCACGAAAACGCACGATTGAGCGGGAAAATCAAAATTTTAACCTAAGATGTTTAATTTCTCAGTGAATAAAGCACCGTTTGTATCCGGACAAGCGCTGGGGGCACTATAAAACACGAAATCTTTCGAATAAAACCAACTTGCATTTTCTCTTCATGGGTCCTTTAATCACGCGCACGACTGGAAATGAGGGTAATCCACAGTGCTGACTGAAATCTGAATTTCCACCCAACATGTAAAATACATTTGCGGCTGGAAAACAAATAATGCATAATAAAAAGCACAAGCAGGAAAGGGGGGTGGAAATAACGAGTATCTTGTACACGGCGATGGGAGGCACGCGACGACATTCCGGGCCCCAGCCCCGCACTTGGCGATGATGATGCTTGATGATGCTTAGCAGCTTCCCCTTTGGAACGGGGTGGCGTTCCGCAGCGACCTTAGTCGTAACATCACTGTACAATCACCTTGACAAAAAAATTCAAAAATAACGAAATAAAAAAAAATAAAAAGAAAATACATTTATGAAATTTTCGTGCTAGTCTGACATTGTTCGCATGTCTTCCCAGATTGCTCTCTACTCATTTCCCAACAACATCCTAGCCTTCGTTTACCTATCTCCACTGCGTTCCAATTCACTTTTTCGTTAACCGTAAGGACAAGGGTTTCTGGAAGCTGGATGGCTCCCTCACTGAGGACTGGACAGATACTCTTGCACTCCGTTACAATATGTCTCATGGTGCGCACCCAGCGACATCTGCCGCTTCGCCTTGAACACTCCTGCTAATTTTTTTGAGGCACTGCCGCTCCGCTATTCATCCTGGGTTTTGGCGCGAACCGCCCGAGTTCAAGCATCAGCGAATGCGCACGTTGCTGGCGGAAAGGGGGGATGTAACACTGCGGTCCGAAACCGGTAAATTATGGCGTGCGGTGTCGCGACCACAACGCCTTCAGTTAGGGGAAAAGAACTGTATCTACATTAGAATACACACAGAACACGTCCGATCGCCGCCATCATTCCTCATCGTCCTCTTCTACTACCATCTGCGATCACTTCTTTCTCATCTAGGGAATAAAGTTCCAACAACCTTCCCCCGCGGCGAAAAACAGACGGAGGACGCGTAGCGGACTGCCGTTGCTCCGGTCTTTGCGCGTATACTTCCAGCAGCGGCGAGGTTTCCATGTGGTCCTGTCCCTGTCGTTCCGCGAGTGCGGCAGCCTCATTGACTGTTTTTGCGCTGGAACTTCTAAAAAATGACGAAGTGTAGGGAAACCATTGCTTCTAAAGTCGTCGTTTGTATTATCTTTTATCCAAGACTGGACATTGTCTTGGTCGCGCCGATGACGCCGTTGTCCGCCAGGAAGGGCTTGTGCGACGAAGAGGTCTCGTTCGCGTTGGTCTTCCAGGTTTGAGCGAAATTGAAACCCCCGCTTGTGCTTCGTGTAAATCGCATTCTCATGCCTCGCCTTCTTTTCTTCTGTCAACGTAGTCAGCGTCATCGTAGATAAGTCCTGCTTTGATGAGCCAACGCTCTTGTCCTTGCACGAGTCCTCGATACGGATGGAGGCAGCCAGAGAGCTGGTTGAATCTCCAGAGGTGTGTTGGCCGCTGATGCGCTACCGTGGCAATTGAAGTTGCGTGAGTCTGTGCGGGCGAGAAGCTGCGACGCGACATCGCCATATCGCAGACAAGCACCATAAACTTCGCTTCTTGGGAACTGCATCGCTTGCTTTAAGATTGACTGCCATGCCACGATGACGTCTTGGAACTCGAAAGTGTCCATAAAGTGTTGCTCAGCGTGGGCACCAGTAAAAAAAATTTCACCATCTTTTCGTAGGGGAACCCTGAGTAGTAGGTGAAAATGCGAAGCAGCCATGGTGTCGACTCAAGTTCCTATTAGTTTTCAGTTCTATCGCGGCGTTGCGGGAGGAGAATGAGGGAAGCTGGGCGAGCGCGCGTCATTTATACCGCGGAGCTACAGTGGCGCCCCCAGCGGAGTATGCAGCGGCTACCTACCGTCACGTCTCTAGCCCAAAGCTGCTTCGAATTATCGCGCGCGGAGCCACAGGTGTTGCCATTCGTTGCAAAATCTCTGAGAGGAGAGGAGCTTCGGAGAGGAGAGGAGGAGTGCCGGAGAGGAAAAATGCCTCGCATACTACTCAGGGTTCTCCTACGGGAAGATGACGACGGTGGTTGAACGCGAAGCTACCTGGTGATGGATTCTTTGGTTGTCCAATCGTTAGGGGCATCCTGCCACAATCATCATCAGCGGTGCCTGGACAGGCATGCGTAGTGGTGGTGTGGACGCCGCACAACGGCACCGACACAACGGAGGAGGGAACAGGCTCGACCATAAGCTGCTTCGCATCTGAAACGGTTCGATTCTGCGGTCGGTGCTCCGTGGTTGTATCGACTCATAGTTAAGGCGGTCGGTAATGGCGGAAAGTTCTTCATCAGTTGTATGCGCGTTCAAAATGGCAGCCTTCGCTTGATAAATCAGCGTCGTTATTGTAGAGCGTTCTACACTTCGTTTGCGGTATAGCTGATCTTTATTAGGCTTCGTTCGCGATTCGGTCCCGATGAAATCGCTGTCACTTCTTTTCAGGCATTGGTCGCAACCATTGCGTACATACCGTTGTTCGTTCATTCCGCGGGGTTTCGGCACCACTATGTCGCGACCACAACGCCTTCAGTTACGGGAAAAGAACTGTATCTACATTAGAATACACACAAAACACGTCCGATCGCCGCCATCATTCCAAATCGTCCTCTTCTACTACCTTCTGCGATCACTTCTTTCTCGTCTATAGGAATAAAGTTCCAACAGTACGGCGGCTGTCCTCCAGGAAAAGAGATTTTAAGCCACTGGCCATTGTAGCGGGAATCGTCAGCCCCAGAGCGCTAGAACGTGCGTGGTGGCTCGTACCTTGTTGCCTGGCGTTGACGACGACAGTAGCGGGAGATGTGGCCTCTAAAGCCACAGAAGTAGTAAACAGGGCGCTCGCAGACGCAGTCAGTAAGGCACTCGTTATTCTCGTCGCGAAACGTGGAGCATAATCGAACTGTTGGGGACGGTGACGGAAATTTTGGGGGCTATATCCCGCTGACTCGCGGCTACTACCACGCCGTGAACTTTCATTCAGGGTGGCAAAGTTTCTTTCATTGAGGACAGCGCTGGAGGGCCGAGGAGTGTTCGTTTGCACCTCTTCTATCAAGCAGTCTTCGCGCTAACGGCCGCGGTCGGCATATTGGTGTCGCGCCGGTTCTTCGCGCACGATACAGCGGATGGTGTCGGCCAAGTCAGGCTCAGGGCTGGCGTCTACACTGGCGATGGGAGTTACGCCGCCGCCATGCGGCCAAATTTTGGCAGCATGCGGCGGATCGTCATTGCCGAGAATGTACGACATCGGTGAATGGCGTCCGCTGCCGGCTCCAGTTTCTCTCTTCCTATCAGAAGGTCTTCTGCTGTTTTTTCCAACAGGTGACCTACCTTGTCTTCCTCTGCCATTTGCGGATTGACGACTCGGCAGAGCTTCACTATTTCCTCGATGTGGGTGGTACTCGTCTCGCCAGAAATTTGTGCCCGCTGAAGCAGCGTCCGTCCTGCTCTTGTTTTGTTTTTTTGCGGTGGAGTCGCCGAAGCGACTTCAAGTTTTCCCAAGTTGTTAGTATGTCTTCCTGGTTTTCGAACCAGGTTGGCGCTGTTCCATTGAAGGAAAACACGACGTTGGCGAGATGAGCAGGGTTGTATCGGCTCCCCGCGTGTAGTGTGCGAGCCATTCTTGAACGTCTCCCTCAGCGTTTCCGGAGGAAGACGTTCCCAGCGTTCCGAGAGGAATAGTGCTTTGTCCTTGTGCATTCTTTCTATCCTTCGTCTTCTTTTTTCGCGCTGTACACCCTCTTAAAGGAGTACTGACACGAAATTTTCGTGTTACGTTTTTGTCGCTGCTATGCGTGCCTACCAGCCCTCTAATCATAGAATGACAGATTAGACGGTCGAGCGCAGCGTAAACATTCATTTACGGCGTCGTTTATTCGTGCCAGTTTCGGTTTCGACTAAAAAACGCCGAGCGGCCGCCATGACAGGATGTATCACATGGCGTCACCATTCTTGCCGCATCGCTGCCTCTCTGGAAGCGCGCGCGAGCGAGCGCACGCGCGCGCCCAGACCGGCCGAGGTTTTCGCCATCCCCACAGGCCCGGGCAGCATGACGTCAGTCCAAAAACCATGACGTATACACACGCCCAAGCAGCGCGCGCCAACCACAGCCAGCTCGTCGGCTTCGTCACGGGAGCCCCGACGTCGGCAGTTTGGGGCAAGTAGCACATGATGTCATGTCGGCTCGCTCTCGGCTTTCTCGTGCGGGCGAAGATTAAAGTGGATTTTAAATATGTTTCGCTGAACGGTTGCTGTTGAAACTTGCTGGGAGATATCTCCTGATAAAAAGGAAGCGTTTTACATAGTTATCTAAGCTTTGAAATGTCGTGTCAGTACTCCTTTAAGTTCCTAGAGAACGTTCGTGGTTGTCGTTGGGGATAGCAGCTGGCCATTAGTTGGGGAGGCGACTGGCCCCAGGTGGAACATGGTACGGAGCTCTGGCTGTAGGCCCGTGAGACGTAGACTTCAGCGCAAGTCTTGGAGTTCCGTCGTCGTTGCGTACCCAGCACCCTCACCAAACTGTAACTTCTGGGAAGGATTTATTTAGGCAAGGGCGATGCTCTCAAAGCAGAAGGTGAGTACGACACGAACAGAATCCCGGCTTCTTTCTCTTCTCCCCGAGACCTCAGCTCCCGCATCCCCTTTTACTTCTTCAGCTGAGCCATGCGGGAGGGTGTGGACCACTCAGCCAAGAGAACGTGGCATAAGCGGTGGAGCGTAGCACTAATTTTCAGGTTGGTTTAGGGGCGGGGCGCAGCATGCCAACGCGTCCAATTAACGTTCTGCATCACTATGAAAGTGGCCAGCTTGCGGTTATCTTGGAACGGGTTATCGCCACAGCGTCGAACGCGCGTCTTTTGTTGCATTTGTGAGTCTACACTTTGACCTTGTGTTCATTGTTTTGCTTAGGTAGTCCTTCAGTTAGTGGTGTGTGTATATCCTGTTTGTTTTCATTTATTTTTTGTGCTGAGGGATTGCTTCTTTGCCGGTTTTTAATAAGTCATTTCGAGCTGCAATTGTTCTGCATTTTTCTTTAACTATAGTAATTGGAGGACCCGTCTGGAGTCTTACCTCGTAACCTTCTACTGTGTTTTTGACCTCTCGAGCGGCTTGTGCCCAAACCGGAAATGAAGTGAAAAAGAAAACGCCCATTTCTTTATGTCAAGCATCTCAACCTACACTCTTAGTCAAAAAGGGCTAAAATAGGAAAAAGCCGTTAGTCTTCAGGGGCAACCGTTCATCTTCAAGGGGAGTATCTGCGGCAGAGTATGTGCTGTGTGCACAAATGCGGACTAACTGTTCGTCCCCGCCGATCGATAAGGAGTAAGGGGAAGACGAAACGCATGCAGTTAGTCTCTTTGCTGCGTCGTTAATCCCCTGTAATGGCGCCATCGTTGCTCTTTCGCGCATATGTCTGTGAGCAGTTTTAGATTTTCAAAACACAAGTCTTTGCAGTCAGTGGGTCCGTTAGATGGTGCCACGGGGGAAGTTATTGATGTTAATTATAAGAAAATCGCTCAGGGTTAATAGAGCGCCAGGTAGTGGCAAGGAGCGGCGAAGCGTGATGGCCAGACGCTTGTCGGTGAGGTTATGCATACGATTCGTGCGAGGTACCTAATAACGTCCAATGAAAGCTTTCAAGCGCGTCAACAGTAACAAAAAAATTAGTGACAACAGCAAACGGGAATTCCTAAGCGTAATGAATATGTATATGTTTAACAGACGAGAAAAAACGAAGTAGTTGCTGATGACAACTGTAAAATAAAAAATAACGCCATATCCACGGAATGAATGATGATAAGTGGGGCGAAGCTCGAGAGGGGGAGATCATCGGTAACCGTAACTCTCCCGTGAAAGTTCACCCATTACATCATTAAGAAAGACGTAAGACTCTGTGCGTACATTGAACAAATCAACTTTTATTTTCGGAGTCAATGCTCCCAGGCCCAGACCTGGTGAAAGACCCCGCGCCATCGAGGACTACCCCGCACCTCTACCACAATTTGTCACGTAGGATGGGACACAACGGTAAAGAAAGAACTTTTATTTAGGGCGAACTTGTGCCCGAACAAGACGAGAGGAAACGAGCAAAGGTCCTTGCGTCTCGTTCGATCTCCGAGAACGACTACCTGCGTTCGTGGCGTGATCTCTTGCGTGATCTCCTCGCAGTGCACGTGCGCTCGCGCCTTCGTTGCCGAACACAGACAAGCTCGCGCTCCCGGTGCCGAGTTTGCGCTGCCGGTTGCAGCCGGTTCTTGCGCGTGTAACGCGGCCCACTTTGCGACATCTCCGAAAGCATACGGCGGTCACGTACCACGAGAAACAAGGGATGGACAGACCCATGGCTTTAGGAGCTTCGCGCCTAAAACGTTTCGCTACAGGTAAGCGTCTCAAAGTTATCTTTTGCACTCGGTGCATAATTACCTAGTGCACCAAATCTATGACAATGCTGCAACTGCTGTAAAACCCGCTTGCATTTCTCAGTCGCAATCGTCTAGCGACGCGAACTTGAACAATTCAGGCTAAGCAACACCGAATTTGGTTTCGCCGATACAGGAAAATATGGTCTCTTTTCCTATTTTGACACTCACACAGACGACACCTTTCACATACGTTACATAAAGCACTCAGCATATGTATCGAACACTAAGAATACACCTAGTTTGCGCTAATTTGTGCGCAAACAAATGAGTCGTCCGATCACCCAGCTACCTTCCTCAACTAGGCGACGACGAGTTGAGTGTTATTTACGAGAAAAAACTATGCTTGTGAGGCTGTACTTAAAATCAAACTGAGCAATAGTCCCTAAAGTTAGCAAAGCGCTAAGCGCCAATCGCGGTGACGTTCGCTTGCACGGATAGAAATTCGGACACCAGTTGCAGTGGATCTGTCGCGTTATGCACAGAGCTACACGCTGTAGACTTGAATTTTATTTACCGCTACTTCCACCGGGAGGCGTGGTCCAGAGTGCTTCCGGTAGCGCTAGCGAGCGGACGCAAGATGTCGAGCTCCCCAGTTGGAGCGGTCGTTGCGGCTTCGGGCTGCGGAAACAGGACAACGGAAAACGAAGCTCAGGGCTACCAGATAATTCTGCCTCAACTGCCATCAGGGGCCCTATTCTCGACTGCACAAATTGCCGGCAATTCAGGAAATTTTCCGGAAGTCTTTCTTGATTCGCTTTCAATTTTGGTCACGTGCTTCCGGTTGACAAAGCGGTTGTGTGTGCTGTCGTCATTTTGACGTTTCATGTCGTTTACGGACACCAGTTCTAAAGTTTGCCTTTTTTCTCGTTACTAAAGGGGCATAATTCTTGGCCGGCAATGAAAAACCACACTAAATACAGCGGACATGACAACGTAAGCCTGTCTTTGCTATTCAACAACAATACTGCTCGTAATACACACCCCCTCTGTGATTGTCTGAGAAGGCATGACGTAATTTAAACACTTGGCGGGAACGATTACGTCATGCATTGACAACTTCAGGCTGCGTAAAAGTGACGTAATGCTACGTAACAGCTTGAAAATGGCGGCTGTTTTTGTCGCAAAATACAAGCAAAATAGGGCAAACTATTGCCCCGGCTTACGGCGCCGCGAAATGTGCGGCAATTTGCAGCCGCCGCAGTTTCGCATGCGCGCTGTTTAAAGCCTGTTTCCTACCGAAACAAATTATAGTTTCAACTGCTTCCAAGTCAGCGATCATGGAACATACAAATAAAATGCAGTATTTTGCGTTTATGTTTGCCAATGAAATAAAAATTATTTGTTTGGCGTAACCGCAACATAAGAGGGCAGTACAAGCCTCTCCATGACAAAGAGAACCCAATGCATGGCATTTGTCCATACTTGTCCTAGTAAGCTGTTGGATCACATGATCGAACTCAAGAGAAAAAAATTCCCCGCATTTCCCCGAGGGGAAGAATGTGAAAGTGCGAATGCACGAGTTGAATTTGCGCGGTTCGGTAATGTTCGCGAAAGAGAGATCACACACACACACACAACTACAAAGAAAGAAAGATGCATTTATTCACAGACACCTATTTGTGTTGTCGTTGTACTTGATTGCAAGAGCGGATCTCAGCTTTGAAATTTCGTGTCAGTACTCCTTTAAGCGGGTGCATTAGCCCTTCTCACGCCCGATTCCTGGCCAATCCCCCACGTGGGTATGTGCCATGTCAGCGGCCAGGCAGCGCGCGCCCATCTCCCCCCATTGCCAAGGAAGACGAGGAGATTCCTGGCCAATCCCCCACGTGGGTATGTGCCATGTCAGCGGCCAGGCAGCGCGCGCCCATCTCCCCCCGTTGCCAAGGAAGACGAGCAGCGCGCGCACCCGCAGCTGTTGCTATGCGGACGGCGGCGGACGCTTCAGGCTGGCTTAAGAAGTGCATTCGCACTTAAAATAACAATGAAAAGTGACTATTTAGTTCATTACAGCGCTGATTGCAGTCGAGCTTGACGAATGAGTGAATCGGCGACATCGGTGCGCTGCGCGGTTATCAGGCGCAGCGCTTCGCTGCTCTTATGTGTCATAGAAACGATGGTCGCGGCCGTCTTTTTCTGTGATCACGCCATAAACTTGTAACATAGCAGCAGACGATGGCGTGGCGGCGGTGGCGGCAGCGAAGGTTATAACGCAACAAAGCTTGCATTGAAGCAGAGAGCCCAGCTATGTTAATAGAAGAGATTGAAAGAAATAAACAGATACGGTAAAAAAATTGTGTGATGTTCGTTAGCTCGACATCCGCCTTTCGCTCGCTTTTGGATCAACGTTACTCGATCGCCTTGTGGTGTTGGCGCCAAATTTGACCTCCAGAAATGTGTTTTTCTTGTCAGCCTCAGCTACCGTCTTAATGTTTATAGTACATGCCAAGTGTTTTTATATCTTTCTTGCATAATATTTGATACCTTGGTAGCAATCTTTATGAGTGACTCGTCAAATTACACTGCATGTCGTCATAGCTATAGGTGCAGCACGTCACTGATTGCTTACGTCGTGCTTACGCAAAAAAACATGGGCGAAATGCCGGCACTTTGTGCACTCGAGAATAGGGCCCGAGGTCGGTTCGTTTTGAACACAGTATTCTTGCACGTTGACTTCACAGTGAGGCCTTATCGAGTAAAAGATTTTTGAGACGCGCTCGCACGCTTGCAACTGCTCCCCGACGTGATAGCGTTGGGAGCGTTCCAAATGAATCACGTGTGGGCAGTAACATTCAAGGACGCAGAAAATGCCAAAAAGTTGGTTAATTTTCGCGACGTAAAAGGAAAAGATCTTCGCTGCATGATCATTGACCCGAACAACCAGGTGCTGCGAGTTAAAGTGCACTGGGTTCTTAATGGTGTGCCCGACGACATGTTGTGAGCCGCGTTTGCGAAGTACGGCGTGGTGACTGACGTCGCAAGAGATCGGTGGCGTGTGTCTTGGTGCGGCGACAAGGGCTCGACAACGCGCCTAGTATCGCTGAAACTCAAGGCAGGCGTCACCCCCGACGACGTGCCCCACCCGATCCGAATCGCAGGAGACAACGCACTCGTAGTCGTTCCGGGGCGTCTGCCGCTTTGCCTGCGGTGTCAGCGAACGTTCTGGCCACGTTCGACGGGAGTGTCGTGTCCCGCGCTGCACTCGTTGTAGCCGTTTTGGCCATGAGGCCTCACAGTGAGTGCTAACTTAGGCTACTGTCGCCGGAGCAGGGGGGTGTGACAAGTCTGAGCACCTCATGGATGAAGCTGAGGCGGAAAAAGTCGCCACTGGAGGAGGGGGAGAGGAGCCAGCGTCGACGCATGAGCTCAAGGACCTGCCGACGTCCAAGTCACCCGCCGTACAAGATGGCAAAGAGGCCCTGGGAAAAGAAAATGACCGGCCGGGCCTCAACACGGATGACGTATCACTGCCACCAGTGAACCAAGCTGCCCAAGGAGGAGCCATCCTGGAAACCAACAAAGCGGACGGTAGGGAGGAGCCTGACGATGACACCATCGATATGGACACGAGTAAGGACCTCGATAGCAGCACCTACGGAAAGCGTGGCCGCGAGAGCAACGCCGAAATGACAGAAGGCGACAACGTGGCTTCCGACGAACCGCCTTGGAAAGCGGTGCCGGGGCGGCGTTCCACACAGAAGCCCAAGCGTAGCGTTCCACCGGACACGAGGGCGACAGCGTCGACGCCGGGGAAGACGCCGACGTAGTCGCGCGAGTGGTGTGCGCCAGTGTGCAAGTGCGCCAGCGCCGGTCATCCTTGTGTCTTTGCGACTCCTGTCCCGTAATGCAGTCGTTTATTCTGCGCTACTTTTGAACCCGCGCCCCGTACCCGTGGTGCTGTCTGTAGCGTATGGGGGGGCAGGACTACGTAAGGATATTGTAGAGGTCGGCACAGGTGCCATAAATTGGTATGGGGCACATGACAGCTTCTATGTCATTTCGACTGTGCACTTGGCTGACTACAGCGGTCCGCTACTCTTTCTGGCATTAATAAAAGCACCATCATGTCCGCACGCTCATTAACGTGAATGGCAGCGAATCTCCTTTCAGCACTTAAGGTGGCAACAATTAACGTCAGGGGTTTGTCGTCAAATGGAGACAGTATCAGCCTAACCACCTTGTTCTGGAAGACGATATCGACATAATCGCCGTTCAAGAGACGAAAATTGTAAGTCAGGAGCAAACGGACCGGATGGTGCAAACTTTCAGAGCACGATATAACGCTTGCGTGTCCCACTCGGTAGGGGCGTCGGCTGGATGTGCGCTTTTTCTGCGTACTTATGTGGGAATTATTGATGAAAGTGTCAGTGTTTGCGAACGCGGCCGCTTTTTTTGTGTGCGATTTTTTGTACTCGGAAAAGGCATGCAGAGTGATTTGTGTATATGCGCCAAATAAGGAAGTGGATCGCCGCCTTTTTTTTGAAAGTTTGAAAGTGTATTTAAACAGCGAAAGGCACGTAGTGTTTCTTGGCGATTTCAACTGCGTCTGTTCCAGCGCTGATAGAGCAAGAAAACCACCGACACATGATTTGAGTGCGATGGTTTTAAATAGCCTAGGGCATGAGTTTGGCCTGGAGGACGTCGCGTGTGTTCTGTCAAATATGAATGCACCACAGTACACACATTTCCAACGTGAACGTCACGCAAGATTGAACAGAGTTTACGTATCATGGGGTCTTGTGCCTCTGTGTGAGGCCTACAACGTGAAACCGCTGTCCTTCAGCGACCACAGCATGGTGACGTTTACAATAGGTCAGAAGCAAAGAAAAACTCGCTTTAGCTGGAATACCTGGAAATTTAATGTCGAACTGGTAAATCATGAACCATTCATAACTGGTGTAAAGAAGAGATTAGAGCAGGCAATCGGAACAGAAAGTGGGTCAATTATCACTGTCTGGGAACAGCTAAAGAGTGACGTTAAGATAAGTGCAATAGAAAGATCGTCCATCATACGTCATAAAGAAAAGGAGGAGGAAAAACAACTGCAAAGCCAGTTGCACTTGTTGCTAGGCATTGAGGCTCAACAGCCTGGAACTTTTACAAAAGAGTTAAGACAGGTTAAAAATAAGTTGGAGGTCATTGACATCGAGAAGTACAGGGGTGCCATAGTGCGCGCACGCGCAGAGCGACTCTGGTTGGGCGAAACGCCAACCAAACGTTCCTTGAGTGACGAAAGGATTGTGCGCAAAAGAATGACATTAAAGCTATGCGATACAATAATGTGGTTTCTAGGGACTCCGAAGTCGTTGAGTGCGCGTTTTTTGAACATTATAAGGAGCTGCTGGGAACTGAAAAGCAAGGCAGTAAAGATTACAAGCTAAATTTCTTGCCGTCAGTGCCAAAGTTAAGTGATGATGACAGAGCAAGCATGGAGGCGCCGATCAGTCTGCAGGAGATAAATAAAGCTATTGACGAATTATCCATAGGGAAGTCGCCGGCGCCAGATGGATTGGGAACCGAGTTTTACAAGTTCTTCGAAGAAGATATAGCAGTAATTTTGTACAGGGTAATAATGGAAACGTACGAATCCATGAGATTCGTTCCGCCTTCGTTCCGGAAAAGCCATATTGTGTTAATTCCTAAAACTTATGACCCTGAAAAGCTGCTGGCGGTAGATTCATATCGGCCAATCAGCCTAACGAATGTTCATTACAAAATTTTCACAAAGGATTTGGATAGAAGATTGCAAGGAGTGATAAAAACAATTGTTGGAACTCATCATACATGTGGAATTCAGGGGCGATCTCTTTTTACCAATATTCACGTCGCAAGAAGTGTATTAGAGTGTTGTGACGCTCTAGGGAGCCACGTAGCGATACTCCAAATTGATTTTCAGAAGGCTTTTGACCGTGTTGCGCATAACATTCTTTTCTCAGTTTTAGAACACGTTAACGTAGGATCCGTCATCCTCGAAGGTGTAAAGATGTCGTACACTCAGTGCTCAGCTAGTGTTATTGTAAACAAAAAATTGGGAGGAAGTTTTCATATACTGTCGTCGGTGAGGCAGGGGTGCTCCTTGAGTCCCTTGTTGTTTGCGATTTATCTTGAGCCCTTTTATTCAAAGATTCTTCAAAATGAAAATATACATGAATTTTGTTTGCACTGCAGTGAAGTTAGGTTTTGTCATATGCCGATGACATCGCTGTTTTTTGTAGTGATAGAAAAAGTGTGAGTGAGGTGGTGAATGATCCAAAGCGATTTTGCGAGTTGTCTGCCAGTGCAGTTAACTGGAACAAGTGCACAGGATTTTGGCACGGTGACTGGCAAAGTAGGCCAATGTTTTTCGAGAACGTGCCTTGGACAACTCCTTCCAGGTATCTGGGCATCCCACTTGAAAACTACCAGGACGCTAGAGAGTACTGGGATGAGGTAACTGATAGAGGTAAAGAGAAAAAATGACACAATGGGGGGGAAGGGATCTGTCCATGTTTGCCCGTGCATCAGTATGTAATGTGTTTGCCGTTGCCAAGGTATGGTATGTCCTACAGGTGATTTTATATGTCAAGAAGAAAGGTTCAAAAGCTCCACAGAGTGTTCGCGGTGTTTTTGTGGGGCTCAAGTTGGGAGAGCATGAGTCGAACTAATTTGTTTCGCTCGGTGAAAAGTGGTGAATTGGGACTGACACATTTGTTTATCCGACAAATAGTTTCTAGGTTTATGTTTCTGAGAGATCAGAGAGATTGCTTTCTACGTACTGTGGTACAAACCTGACTACGTGATGTTATCCAGACTATGCAGTTTCAACTTATGAAATGCGATGTGTACGTGTGCGTGAGTTCTTGCGCGAAGTTGTGGACGCTTTTAGGATTTTAAGGGTTAGGTTTTCCTCGAAGTATTTGAGTAGTGTACCGCGGAAACGTTTGTACAAAGATATGATTGATGTGTGTCTACCTGTTCCGGTTTATCGTCAGTTGTATGCAGTGGGTTCAGGAAAAGATGCTCTAAAAAGAGTGAAATGAATGCCAGTGCGTTTATCTTTTAAATCTTTTTCTCTAAACTTCATAGCGGCAAGCTACCGGTAAAACCCTGGCTGCAGGAAAAAGGACTATATGTACACACATGGACAGTGACTTAACTGTAGATTATGGCAAAAGCTTGAAACAACTGAGCACATCTTTCTGGACTATTGGGATGCGGTGTTCCAATGGGATATCCTCCAACGAACCTTGAAAAAGTCTTACCATTAACGCCTTATGACATTCGCTTTTTGCCGGTAAACAATGAGGGAGGTGTGCCCTATCATATGTTCATGGCCCTTATTCTGCATTCTGTGTGGAAAACTCGCATGGCGGTTCAAAATGCCGAAGAGGATGCTCGCACAGTGAGAGAGTACTTTATTGAAAGCGTTGCTTATATAAGAGAAGTTTATAGAGTCATGCCAGAAGAACCTGAGTGGTTACGCATTCTGGATGTTCTAGCGCAATTTAAGATGTTTTAAGCCACTCCCTTCAGCCGATTGGTGCCTGGAGCTACTAATTTGTGTACTGGGCAGTGTGTTTTGTGTTGTCGCCAAGCAGACAATAAAGAAAAAAAAAGAGGCGGCGTGGTCCAGCGGTAGCGCGTCGGGTTCCTCGCATGTATTTCCGGGCGTCGGTGGTTCGGTCCGTGCTGGTGCCAACGTTTTTTCTGTTTCTGCGATTCTCAGCAGTTCGTCCTTGGGGCGCATCGGAACGGACCATCCTAGTCGGGGAATAACTGTTCGTCCTCTAGCAGTTATTCCCCAAAGTGAGTAATGATTGCGGCAGAGGCTGCTAGTCCCCCAAAGGACGAACTGTTTGTCCTGTTTGCCTAAGAGTTTAAATCGCCTGGTCGCTTGGTGACATGTAGCCTGAGGCAGTGTTAGCCGAAATGACCGCTGCTCACTGCCCTACCCAGGTTGTGTTGAGGCTGCTGGAGTGAATCATTAAGAGTGAATCATCCTTACATTTCCTGTCAAAGTACTACGTAAGGGGGCAAGGACAAGAAGAAAGTTCGATACATGCAATATACGATCAAACACACGATTTGGCAATAGTGGTCCTGGTGGCGGGCCTGGTCGAGCTGAATTGATGAGCCGACCGTCGCGAACTCACCGTTCAGGGCCGTCATCTCATCGCCTACGATGACACACGAACTTTTTTACACCTGGCCCGTCAGCAGAACCTTCTTTGACCCGAAACCCGCCTTGGCAATGGACACAACCGGTAAATCACAAACCAAGATCGACAAAAGAGCGCAAAAGGCACAAGCATCAAAGAAACACCTTATCTCGCATCCAGCACCTACTAGAACCTGGCACATATGCCATCTACACTGATGCCGCACTAGCATCTGACCGATTTACGTGCGGGATACACCACGTCAACGATCCGAGCTTGACAGAGTACATGACGTTCTCTACGAAATCCGAAATCGACCCACTTACAGCAGAACTTAAAGCCATTCTACTGGCCACCGCCCTACTTAAGAGGGATCTCCCGTCCATCAAGACAAAACACAATCCCTCTAAAGTCGTCCTATATACTGACAATGCAGAGGCAATCAGCACAATGCACTCTCCAGATCCGCATGACTACATCTCCAATGCAATTAGACGAACCATCGACAGCCTTGCCGAAATGAATGACACCACAATTCTTATAGAATGGACCCCCGGCCACCAGTCCAACCCAGGGAACGAGACGGCCCATCGCATGGCATCTGTGTCACTTCGTACCTCCCAGAACTCTCATGCGACGCCCGCCCCGCTTCCCGAACCTGCCCTCAACAACCACGTCGTTGAACGCCGTATCCGAAAAATGCGGCGACGCCGTCACCTCAAGGAAACGACCCCAAGTCCAGACCCACCAGTTCCCGAGGACATCCCGCGAGGCCTCCAGGTCCTTCTACACAAGGCCCGCTCCTGCACAGCGGTCACTCCTGACGTCCGCGACGGATGGACCTGGTACCGGCGTTTCGGCAGAAAAAGACCAGATGGCTCCACACCTGTTCCCCCTCCTACCCTTGCCTGCCCCCTGTGCAGTGCCGACCAACCCACCATACACCACCTTTTCTGGGACTGTGCCGGACTCTCCGAGGAACGGCGTAGGTGTCTACCTCCTCACGTCACTTCCCTTCAAGAATGGATAACGCCTTCGAGCGACGTGAAAGAGACTTTACTGACCCTGTGGGCATTTGCTGAACGTACAGGTCTCGTGAAAATGACCTGAATTAAGTGGTCCGTGTGCGGGGCGGACATGCGTTGTGATTGAACCCAATACCCCCGCTGGATTATTTCCCCTCCTCTTCCTCCCCTTCCCCTGCACGAGGCGTGCGACCTCTCCCTTCTAAATAAATTCATTCATTCATTTGGCAATACTGAACAAAATGTATATTTTGGGATATAAGAGTGATGTTTGGTACACGATAAGTCTGCCCAAGGTATTCTTTTTCATCCAGCTGCAGAGAGACATTGTACGGACCCCGGGCCACACACCCCTAACTGGGAAAGGTGGTGCACGCCACAGGCCTCCACGCTATCCAGCGGGCATTCACAGAAGGGGAAGAAGACGGACCAGTGCCCTTCGTTCCTTCACTGCAGGCCCATTCAGAAGACTACTCCGACATCCTCCATCGCTACCGAGCTTCTCGAAAAGCGCTACGGGCCCCACGTCCATCCCTTGGTGTGGTGGATGCACGCATTTGGGGGCGACTCCAGACCAATGCTCATACTGAAATAACACCATCCTCCTATGAATTTCTCCCACCGCATAATCCCAAACTGCCCCGGCACCCCGAATGCAACAACTTCCTAATATCCCCCCTTGTTTGTCTGAACGTTGCGGTGAAGTTGGTACGGTTGCTATCGGGACAAAGCAGTCTTTTTGACAAATTAATCTTTTATTTCGCCTTCACGGCGTCTCCAAGTCCCCTTTGGCTGCATGAAATGCCCTCATTTTCATAAGGTGCACGGGCGCTGTAAAATGCTTTACGCCCTTCAGTCTGAATTTTCGCTGTTTATGACACCCTTACACCCTAGCAAAACACCTGTTTTGTATTATTGCTAGGGTGTATACGGGTGTTGGCTATGGACAGTGAAAATTCCTATTAAGGATGTAAATCAGCGTGGGCTGAGACTCACAGTGAAGATTGATTCCCCCGAAGTCCGGTGTCGATCAGGAACCCAATCGCCCGGGCTCCGGTTGATTTGGCAGGAGGCTGGCTGGGCGATGGTGTTGAAGTTCTTGAAGACGGCGGTCGAATTGACGAACTCGAGGCGTTGAAGTTGATTAAGTGAAACGGACGTTTATGTACAGCTATTTACAGTATGAAAACTGGGTACATGAGAAATAAAAAGAAAAACTTCAAACTTCAGCTAGACGCTAGCTCCGAGTGCGCACAAATCACTCGAGCTCCTGAACTTCGTCTAACTCTCCTACTCTCGAAGCGTACACAAACCGCTCGAGAAACCACGGCCGAGACTCTGTCTCGCCGCAAGATCCGTCTAGTTGCCCGGTGCGGCGCTGCACCCTTAACGTCCGACGCGATCTTAACCTCGACTAGGGGGCTCACAAATCCCAACCTAGCGTTAACGGTCGAGACTCCTTGTCTCGCCGGGAACTGCCAGCTCAGCGCTCAGACGAGAACCATTTCCAACGGCCAAGTTCGGCCTTATATAACCTCGAGATCACACTCTCTCGGGAACGCCCCTGTAGCGTTCGTACACGCGTATGGGCGTGCCCAAATACACGTAGGCAGCTGTCACTTAGCACGCCACGGAATATTCATTGAGGCGCCGTCACCTCCTGGTCAACGGCAAGCCCGCAGATGAGCAGGTTCGAGCGACCCCGCGGGGTCAAAACGAAAGACGGCGACAGTGCGTCATGCTGACCAGGGCGCGACAACAATGGAGACGCCGGTAATCCCTCCACCTCCTCGACGTTCCTGGAATTCGGCGGCGCCGTCGGCTTTCTCAATGGGGGATTATCCTTGAGGAATGCGGTGGGCCAGGCAATCCGTCTCCCGTGCGCGCCGCGACGAATTAGCGGTGGTTGCAGCGCAGTGTCGGCAGTGCTACGTCGCCAGACAGAGCGGCGGGTTCTCACGCGCAGCCCGGGCGCCCGGCTGCTAAACTCATAAGTGGACCTTACAACTCCCCCCTTTAAGAGGGTTACTGGACATCTTGGTTCAGTCAATCCGAAAAGAATTTAAAAGGGCCACTCGTTTCGTCTCTCCTTCCGCAATAACAGCGGAACAAACAAACAAACAAAAAAAAAACACGTGGAAGGAGCTAGGTATAACCACAAATGAGCCCCCTCCCATTTCTGCAGCTGATCCGAACTCTCTCTCGCCTAAGCTACAAATACAACCTATTCACTAGCCGTTCCACAGGGACGGAATACTCTAGCAAACCGGAAACACACCAAAAATGCTAAAAACACTAAGTGCGGGTAAAAGAAATTGGGTCGTGTCTCCGGAGCGCGTAAACGCCACGAACAACGAGACAGCTCAACCTATAACACTGATGCGCGCTATTACTGCAAACACGCATACACATTCCGGCACTCGACAACAAGAACAAAAGGAATACGGACTGGCAAACAACACGGGCAATTTTGCAGTCAACAAAAAAAAATAAAACGTTAAGAAAGTTTGCATTGCCACTGTGCGCACGCGCGCAAATGTCCTCCTTGACGGCGTAGCCTGATAACGTCCCTTCAAGAATAGGGAGTTTTAGCAGTACGTTCGTTACGTTCGTTACGTTCGTTACGTTGCTACCGGGTTTACCGGGACCCAACTGCGCATGCGCGCGTACGTACCGGGTTCTTTCCGTAGAGTGAGACGGAAAACGTGTTTTAGCACTCCGTAGCGTCGTACCGTTCGTTCCGTGTGACGGCTGATTAGCCGAGTAGTTGCAAAAATCCGCACGCTAAAAATACGTAAATAAACAACGCAGTTTCCCCTAAAGCATCGCAAATCTAAAATAAATCGCGCTCGGCCGGACGCATTGTGAGCAGGGTGTCGAACCGGAACCGGAACCGAACCGAAAACCGGAACCGAACCCGAATTTACGCCCGGAACCGGAACTGAACCGGAACCGTATTTTTTCCGCCATTTTGGAACTGAACCCGAACCGGAACGAATCGAAGGAACCGTTCCGAACCGGTTCCGGGGCCTCAAAAATGCGATTTCTAGTTTTCCATTTCGGTACCCTACCTTGCGTCTGAAGATATTTTGCCACTCGCCAGACAGAACCATGAAATATTTTGCGCAGTCTGCAGTTCCCAAGGCCCATCATGTTCTCTTCTAATTACCGTAATTACCCGATTCTAACGCGCACTTTTTTTCCGGAAAAATAGGTCGAAAAATCGCATGCGCGTTAGAGTCGGATACGAAACCGAAACTGCCGAAACAGCGGAAATTTTTTCCCACCCATCACCATCGCCATATCAAGATGGCGCCAAAGCTACTTTTAGCAACGATTTCTCGGACGCAGGAAGCATAGGCGCCTAAGCTTTTCTATCGGCGTTCACACAAATCGTCAAATCGTTCCACTTGCGCGCTTGATAACAGAAATGGCAGAAGTGGCTCTCACGCGTTTAAAACGAGCGGTCGGCTGAAGCGTGCGCCTCTGGAGAAGCTCGCGGGATGGGCGTGCGAGGCGTGGGCCGCGATCCCATCGACCATGGTTGAACGTTCGTTCAGAAATCGCGAACGCGCTTGACGGCACCGAGGACAAGATGTCGTGGTCAGCGGAGAGCGGCGAGGAGTGAGGTGAGTGAGATTACTTCGGAAAATAAATCGCCCGTTTCTCTCGCATTCTTTTTTCTTGCTCACATAGTTCCGTGCTCATTACAATCGGAGGTGCAAGTTTTTTAGTTTTTTTTTTTTTGCCAGGAAAATCGGGTGCGCGTTAGAATCGGGTAATTACGGTATTGCCCTCAATTTAATGTAAAGTTGTCCGTATATACAATCACTTTGCGTTAGGTACTGCCCATCTCTCCCAATTATCTTTTACATTTAGCATAACTTAAGTTATAACGCATATTGCGAGGCAACATATCATGGAATATTCTTCATGGTTTCTATCTACATGGTGTTTAAAATCGTGTAAAGTTTTCAATGTGTTGTTAATTCGCAGGCATACCTGTCCGCTTGTGAAGGCCTTCAGGGACACCGTCAACAATAAATCCATATCTTCCACTTATTCTAGTTTGAATGGGCAGTTATATATAAACAGCACTGAGACACCAACACTCGCAGTTCTCAAAATTAACGTCACTTTTTCTTGTATACAGAGCCGTTGTGTCCTTTGGTTACTGCTCTAAGAGAACATGAGATATAAAAAAATGGGGAATCCTAATTTCCACTTTTAAAGTATATTTGATAGCATTTTCATGTTATCTTGAATCTGCTCAACCTTAAACATACGAGGCGGATGGATTGAAGTCGATTAGTGTGGGTTAGCGGGTAGACTGGGGTGAATTAGGTGAGTGAATGAGCTAATGTGAATTAGTGGGACTGGTGTGTTGATTAATTTGGAATAAAGGAATTAGCGGGTCAGTTAAGGCGGATTCGAAGGTCGGACCAAACATGATATCTTTGGGGTCCTTGGCATTTAGAAATTTTGCAGCGTTCTCCTTCTCGACAAATCAGGAAATTTTGTGACGCACAAAGTATCCGCAAAGTTATGTGACGACGCCTGAATGCTATAAAAGTCTTTCTTTATGCCCGTATTGCGCTATTAGGTTTTTGCTATATTAACATTGAAATCTCGGACTAAAGTTACAAACTAATTGCTTAATGCATATTTTATATTCATTAAATGGTTTTCGAAACGTGTGTATATATGAGGGGAGACAGTTGGAAAGAAACTAAACTGCAAGAAAAAAAGGGAGGGACGATCTACTGGTTTGATGCAAAGACGCCCGATAGCATTCTTTAATACCTTCTCTTTGTGTTACCGTTCTGCAGCCTCCCAGACGTGTAGCATCTCAACCGCCGAACACAGCCCCCTCTAAGCTGAGGAAGCGGCGATAGCACGTGCGCTTAGCCAAAGCGGCGCCAAAACTCTCATAACAGACTCTTAGCAGGCATGGCCCAACTTTGCCAACGGTCGATTGCATGTTACAACACTTCCGATGATAAATTAGAGACCACCAACGTGACCAGTCACGACTGTATGAGCACCAGCTCATACTGGCATCCCCGGCAAACAAGATCACCAACCTCGTGGGTCGAGATTTGACTCGCTTAGCCAGCGCTGATGAAGCCCAGCCCGAGTGCATGCATCCTGCAGTCATAGACCAGGAAGTTACTCAGCACTATGGCCTCTTCCATAGAACGTATTCCTCCTAGCACAAATTGCTACCGATTAACCAGGAAAGATTACTCCGCACCCTGTGGGCATACACCTTCCCACACAACAATAGATTTCACCTCTTTGACGGGACACAACTCTCTCCATTTTGTTGCTTCTGTGGAGAGCCTGGGAACATCATACACATAGTAGGCGGCTGCGACAAGTGTGCCGTAGATCCATCCAACCTCCACGTTTTCATAGAGAATTGGGAGACAGCCATGGCCAGCTCCGGCCTGGAAGATCAGTTGCTCTTGATGGAAACGGCTGTCGATTCAGCCCCCTCGAATGAGGTCGCCTCTCTGAAACTTTGCCTCGATTGAATTAAACTTCATTCTCTCTCTCTGTCTCTCTCTACAAGTGATCATTACTGTTGCTTGTGACTTCACTTGGCTATCATCTTTCCTAGAGCCCAATTGCTGTCACCAGTCGCTGAAGGGCCATTAGCAACTCCTATCTCCGGTGCTTCCCTATCCAATGCCGTCCTATACACGCCGTCCAATGAGTCTTTGTATCCATTCTTTCTTTCTAACAGTTCTGTTAGCAGATAAAAAAGGAGCAGAAGGAAATTTCTCTAAATGCCACCTCCCACGCTTGGCAGTCGGCGCCACATACTCGTCACACTACCATAGAAAACATTTTGCAGGTACAGTTAAAGGAGCTCTTCAACACTTTAGATAAACTCGCCGCAGTGGCTCAGTGGCTAAGGCGTTGCGCTGCTGAGCACACAGACGCGATTTAGATTCCCGGCCGCGGCGGCCGCTTTTCTGATGGAAGCGAAAAGCGAAAACGTTCGTGTGTCCGAAATTTCGGCGCACGTAAAGATCCCCAGGTGGTCAAAATTATTCCGGAGCCCTTCACTATGACGCGCCTCGCCGTCGGCGTTGCGTGGGTGCGTTAAACCCAACAACAAACAAACAAATAAATAAATAAATAAATAAATAAATAAATAAATAAATAAATAAATAAATAAATAAATAAACAAAAAAGCAGTAAATAAATAAATCAACACTTTCCATAAACGCTTTCACTCTTCTTCGCATCTGGAAGCACTGTGAAAACTACAGCTATTGCCAGCACAGAGCAACAGTGCGTGATTTGCTCGTCGCTGCGGACACACCTTCCGTTTCTGCTTCGCTTTTGTGGCTTTTTTTTAAGTGGCTATCAAATGCGCTCTATTCTGCAACTTAAGGAAAGCCGGCAAACAGCCGCTACACCACTGTAATGACGTCATTCAGCGGTCGAAGAATGCCAAGACCGGGAAGGAGAGAAAAATATTTTGAGCAAGTTTCTAAGTTATCTGACGAGGAGGTAGCAGTAATTTTTGGCTGAGGCACATTGCGACCCCATAATCTAATGTGTTGGTTGGCTACTTTCTGCAAGCACTCAAGATTTAGAAAAAAGTTGAAAAAAGTGTTGCAGGGTCGCATTAGTTTGGCGAAGACAAAATATTTGGACAAAGAAACCTTCATTATGACTGTTTTTATGCCGACTTTATAAGGAAACGAAAAACGAGCAAAAAAAAAAAAATTAACAGAAAAATCACGCCTGCTTTTTTTCTTCGAACCCGTTTGAACCGGTTCGAACCGGTTCGAACCGGTTCGAACCGGAACGGAATGGTGCTCTGGAACTGAACCCGAACCGAACCCGAAAGGCTTGAACCCGAACCCGAACCGAACCCGAAAAAATTCCGGTTCGACACCCTGATTGTGAGGCAGGGGCTGCGGTGGCGGCGACGGCACCAGAGCGAGCGCAGGTGACGACATGGTCGCGCGCCGTTCACGTGGAGGAATGGCCTTGGCCTTGCCCGATTGAAGCGCTAGACACATGTACAATTGGTACACGCGATTCGCATGCGACTGATCGTTACGACTGTCACCACGACTAGTCGTACGCGTGAATTTGAGACACATGGCCCGATGCGGGTGTGCGATGCCTCGTCGGCGCCGCTCCGCCCACTGTTTTTGCACCATGGTCAACTACGACGATCGCTGAGCTGAATTTGTAGATTCCGCGGGTTTGTACGCAAGAAATGGATAAAGCAGGCAATCGTGAAGCGTTTTCTGCATCGGAAACAGTCCGCGCACACGCCGGTCGCGCCTGCCAGCTCGGCACACTCAGCGGCTCGAACCGGCGCAGACCACGGTAGCAACCGCTTGTCGCTGTTCTTTCGAATCAATCTGATCACTAAAACGAAGTTGATTGATTGATTGTTGGGGTTTAACGCGCCGACGCAACGTTGGCGATGAGGCGCGCCGTAGTGGAGGGCTCCGGATTAATTTTGACCACCTGGGGATCTTTATCGTGCGCCGAAATCTCGTACACACGGGCGTTTTTGCTTTTCGCCTCCATCAGAAAAGCGGCCGCCGCGGCCGGGAATCGAACCCGCGACCTCGTGCTCAGTAGCGCAACGCCTTAGCCACTGAGCCACCGCGGCGGGTCACTAAAACGAAGTTCCACCTGCGAGAAAGTAGGTGTTAGTGTGGTGAAAAATTGTGCTAGGGATTGTTCTCGGGGCTTATTTTAAAAGCGGCGATCAGATATATCTGCCGCGATGGAAGCATATGCTGACCGGCCGTGGATGCCGCGGCGCGCGGTGCGGCGACTGGCCGAGAGATGGCGATACCTGTCTTGGAAGCATCGAAACAGGCTACGCAGATGTCTCGGTCACCGATCGCTCACGGCAGTTGTAGCTCAAAGAAAGTTTCACATGCGAGAAAGGGGATGATAGTGAGGTGAAACGTTGTGTTACGGAGTGTCATTCGCAGTTGCACAGATAGCGGCGATCGCCAGGACGCTAAGACTAAAGTTCTCAACACCCGAGCAAGCCGGTTGCGGGCTCCGGATACGGTAACACCGGTGTCGCGGGTGCGTTTTAACGGGGCACCCGGGATAGCATTACTCAAGGAGGTGACGACGTTTGTTGGTTCCGCAGGATGCTGAAGTCCGACAGGGGGGGTAGGGCAGGCGAGGGCAGCAAAGCCGCCTCAAACGTCTACGGTTGCTCTGGACGCGACTAACTGCCCGCGGGGCCTTTGCGTGAACGAGGGCTGCGGAGCTGCCACATACGTTGACGCATCGGCGGGGGACAAGCGAGGTCGGAGTGCAACACAGCGCTTGACCGTTCCCGAGGGCCGTCCCCCGCTGCGCTTTTTCCTCTCCTTTTATACCCTTTCTAACAAGGGAGACCCTGAACTTCCCGAAACGCGGAGCCTGCCCTAGCACCCCCGTCGGGACAACGCGCAACAGGTTTATTATACACTTTCCGTTTTACACTGCAGATGGCGCCTGCCTTCTTACATTTCTTCTTTCAAGGCAGGGATGGCGCTTGCATCGTTACATTCCTTTCCGGTACATTTAATTGTGAGTGTCCGCACTCACAAGGCAAGAAAACACGAACAAAGCGATGCAACAACGGAACAACAATAATGGGGATAAACCATGATTTGAGTCACTGTACTACTACTTGAAATATACACGGCACAGCACTGGTGATATGGATGCATGGTAGTTACTATATATACAGCGTACTGGTGGAAACCTGGGTCCTAGTCTATTCCCGTAGTGGGCACTACACAGCACTTCACTGGAGTTACAGGTCCGAGTCACAACACTTCACTGGAGTTAGGTGTCCGAGTCTGTTCCCGTGGCGGGCACGTCACCACGCGTCACTGGCGTTACGGGTCCGAGCCTATTTCCGTAGCAGTATTTGCACAACACTTCACTGTAGTTAGGGGTCCGAGTCTGTTTCCGTGGCGGGCACTATGCGTCACTGGAGTTAGGGGTTCGAGTCTGTTTCCGTAGCGGAAACTACACAGCAATTCACTGATGATGATATAGTTTGCCGTCCTTTCCGGGCACAATCAGTATGCACACACAACATGGCCCGCACTCAGCCGCACTAATAGTACAGGAAGTCGTCTCGGTATGCTGGCACCACTCGGCGTTTGCTTCTTGATGCTACGGCACTTTCACACGGCACCGTGTCCAGGGCATCAAAAAATTCCTCGTCACTGTCACTGTCTTCTGCCTGCACTTCAGGGCTCTCCACGCCCTCAGCTGCAGCATGCGGTTCTGGTAGAAACACACTACCTGGCTGGATGCCAGCCACTGCTTCGGCTGTGTCGTCGCGGCTTATGCATGGTTTTATCCGGCTGATGTCGATCACGTCGCGGCGGCCGCGGCGGTTTTCGACTTCCCAGTCGTTGGCTGCGGTTTGTCTCACTAGGCGGTAGGGCCCATGGTAGGGGTGCAGAAACTTTGACGTCCGTCCTCGCTTCGAGGTGGGCATTCGGACATACACGAGGTCGCCAGCTATGAGATCCTGTGTTCGGCGCGTCTGGTCGTAGCGGCGTTTATTCGTCTCCTGTGCCCTTCTTTCTCGCTCCAGTACCAGCTCCTTGGCCTTGTTCCAGCGACGCAGGAATTCTTCATTAGCTGGTGCCACTCCCTGTCCCTCGCTAACTTGGAGTGTTGCGTCGATGGGCAGTGTTGGTTCGTGACCATATAATAGGAAGAAGGGGGAATAGCCGGTAGTCTCGTGCACCGAGGAGTTGTAGGCAAACGTTGCGAAAGGGAGAAACTCATCCCAGTCGCGGTGGTCGGAGGAGACATACTGGCTGATGATTTCCGCGACTGTCCGGTTGAACCGTTCGCACAGGCCATTTGTCTGTGGGTGGTAGGCGGTTGTGCGGGCGCGGTTGGTGTTGGTGAGGCGGAATAGCTCCTCCGTCATATCTGCCACGAAGTGGCGTCCCCTATCTGTGAGAACCTGCTCTGGGGCACCATGTCGAAGAACTACTGCCTCCAAAAAGGCTTTTGCCGCGCACGCCGCCGTCGCCTCCGGCGTCGCGACCGTTTCCACCCATTTGGTGTGATAATCTATCATGACGACGACATGTCGGTTTCCATGGGCCGATGCCGTCAGAGGACCGAGGAAATCCATCCCCATTCTCTGGAAAGGTCGCTGAGCCGGCGGCAGGGGCTGCAGCAGGCCGGCTGGCCTTGTGGGCGGTGTCTTCCGGGTCTGGCAGTCCGGACAGGATGAAACGTACTTCGTGATATCCGAAAACATTTTCGGCCAGAAGTATCGTTGGCGAATTTTATCCAGGGTTCTTCTCATACCCAAGTGGCCTGCCGTTACGTCGTCGTGACAGGACAACAGAATCTCGCGTCGGAGATTCCTGGGCACCGCTAAAGCTAGCTTGTGCTCCTGGTAACCCTTGGCTCTCCTGAAGAGCACTCCATCTACCAGACTAAACGCTCTGGCCGCGCGTCGAACTTTCCTTGTGGCTGGTTCTTCGGGCCTTTGCAAGTGACCGATAATCGGCCTCAGAAAAGGGTCCTCTTCCTGCAGCTTCCTCATACCGCTTCTCTGGTCATCGGCGATGAACAATGGCATTTCTTCTTCAAATGGTGGGGCGGCGTCATGTGGAAGACGGGAAAGGGTGTCAGCATTTGAGTTCCTGCTTCCTGGCCTATGCTTGAGAGTGATGTTGAACTCTTGAAGTAGTAGGCTCCATCGTGTGAGGCGTCCACTGGGGTTCTTGGTTGTCATTAGCCACGTCAAGCTTGCCTGGTCAGTGACGACGGTGAAGGGTATCCCAAATAGGTAGGGCCGAAATTGCCGGGCTGCAAACACCACTGCGAGACACTCCTGCTCAGTCGTGCTGTAATTCCTCTCGGCCTCATTCAGGTGGCGGCTCGCGTAGCTGACGACGTGCTCTTTATCGCCGTGCTTCTGGACAAGAACCGCGCCCATCCCGTACCCACACGCATCCGTGTGGACTTCAACTGGCAACTCAGGGTTGAACAGCTGC
Organism: Haemaphysalis longicornis; assembly: GCF_048455015.1. Taxonomy (NCBI): domain Eukaryota; kingdom Metazoa; phylum Arthropoda; class Arachnida; order Ixodida; family Ixodidae; genus Haemaphysalis; species Haemaphysalis longicornis. Next base: position 164,313,163 of record NW_027526460.1, read on the forward strand.
AGCACAGGTGAGGAGGTTAGGTAATATTTGAGTTTCTAAAACGCCGACTGGCACTCGTCGTTCCACTGCCAGCTCTTGTCTCCTTTTGTGAGCTCCGTGAGTGGCTTAGAAATTTGGGCGAAATTCTTGACGAAACGCCTGTAGTAGTTGCAGAGACCCAGGAAGCTGCGGACTTGCTTAACATTCTTGGGTTCAGAGATCTGCTCGACTGCGCGTATGTTGCTGGGGTCTGGCCGGACAGTCTTTCCATCGATGATATGTCCAAGGTATTTCACGCTTTCGACGGCCACTTGGCACTTCTTGGGTTGGAGGCATAGTCCCGCTGAGCTCAGTGCGTCGAGCACATTTCGTACGTCCCGCAGGTGGTCGTCCGCACTCTGTGAAAAGATTATGATGTCGTCCAGGTACGCGAGGCAGACTTTCCACAGCTGACTTGCCAGTACTCTGTTGATCATGCGCTGGAATGTGGCTGGTGCGTTACAAATACCAAAGGGGACCACATTGAACTCGTACAGTCCGGATCGTGTGGCGAAAGCGCTCTTCTCCTTGTCCGCCTCTCGTATAGGCACTTGCCAATATCCGGATGCCATGTCTAGCGTTGTGAAAAAGCGGGACCCTTGGAGCATGTCCAACACATCGTCGACGCGGGGAAGCGGATGTACGTCCTTTTTGGTGACGGCGTTCAGTTTCCTGTAGTCCACGCAGAATCTCCATGTTCCGTCCCGCTTTCGGACGAGCACAACAGGAGACGACCATGGGCTCGTAGACTCTCGGATGACCCCCTTCCCTAGCATTTCTGTCACTTGGTCCTGGGTTATTTGTCGTTCTGCTGCTGATTTGCGGTACGGATTTTGTCGCACTGGTCTTGAGCCACCGGTGTCAATCTCGTGTTCGATTATGTCGGTGTGGCCGAGATCCACGCCGGAGTCAGAAAAAAGGTGGCCGTATTCCTCAAGCAATGACCTGAACTTCTGCCCAATGGGGTCATCGGGGCTTACACCATACTGTACTTCGCCTACGCCAACGGTACGACCGCTTGGAGCCCTGACACAAATCTCAACATCCAATAGCGGTGTTGCCTGAGCGACCGCTGCACCTTTGACGATAGTTACGGGAGCCGTAGTCGGGTTTGCAACCCGAATGAAAGTGGTGTTGTTACGAATGTCAATCAGGGCTCCGGCGACATTTGGGCGAGTTCTGTCTGGGCTGGGGGCCAGCGGCTCGATAAGGCAGGTCCCGTCCATGTTGACTGTGCCAGTCAGTGCAACTTCTGCGAGCGGCGGGATTTGTACGGTGTCTTGACAATAAACAGTTGTCGGGTTCGCTTCTGTACCCGAATCACTCAGGGCAAGCTCCACACTGTGCCCACAGAATGTAATCACCTTTTGCGGAAAGCTCAACACCATCTCCGTACTCCTGCACCATGGCAGCCCACCCAGCAGATCGTAAGGGAACGTGTCAAGTACTAGAAACAGCTCCTCTATCTCTATTCGGTCGACCTGCAGGGTGAGCTTCACCTCTCCCTCGGCGCTTACAAGCTTTCCATTTATATCCCTCACGATGGCGGTGGTCGGGCGCATTGCCAAACCCAAATGGGTCAGAAAACTCCTTGAAACAATGTTAACCGATGCCCCTGTGTCGATGATCATCGTGGTGCGTTTGCCCCTGACCGTAACGGGAACGGTGATGAGGTGGGAGTGCGTAACGTACGTTGCACAAGAAGAGCTGCCTTGAGTCGTCTGGGGTCGAGCTCCTGAACCCCGGGGTCCTAGTTTCCCGGCCCCTGCCTGTACGAGGGAGCCCTATCTTCTCTTGGTGGCTGATCACACTGTCGCATCATGTGGCCGGTACGACCACACGTGTAGCACCGCGGTTGTCCCGATTGGTTGCGTGACGGCCGTGGTGGGAACCTACGAGGCGGGGGACGGGATAATCTCTCGACTGCCTCTGCCAGTGCTTTGACGCTTTCTTGGAGGGCCCCGAACATTTCTTTTGTTACCGGCTCAGGTGTCGGGGCTTCTGGTCGTTTGTTATCGGCCTCGCGGTTACAGTGTTCCGCAGCGGGGCCCCTCCTATCCCTGTGGTCGCGTTCTTCCCAGAAGGGGGATGACGCAACGAAGCCCGGCAAGGCGTGCGTGGGCATCGCTGCCATGGCGTGTTGAGCCATTGCGCCCACGTGCGTCAGCCGTTGCAGGTGGGCTAGAAACTCCTTCGGGGTCTTTGGGTTTGTGATGGCTATCCTCTCCGTCATTTCCGGCCTGAGTCCCCGCAGGAGGCAGCGCACTTTCTCTGCGTCGGTCATCGTTGTGTTGGCGTGCGCGCAGAGGTGCAGTATGCTGGAAACGTATTCCCGGGGCGTCTCTCCTGACTGCTGCCGTCGCTCCTGGAGCTGGATATACGCCCAATCTTGGACGTTCTCTCCAGCAAAAGCCTCGCGGAGAGCTTCCTGCCACTGCTGCCACGTCTCCAGTGGCCGTGTTGCCGATGTTTCGCGCAGTACAGAGCTGTACCAACGACGGGCTTCTTCCTCCAAGGTAATAACGAGGTTGTTGGCTTTTTGTGTATCAGACCAACGTACTGCCGCCGCGTACCTCTCATAAAGCGGGATCCAGTCCTCCAAATCCTCGTCCGCCCTGCCTCTAAAAACGGGGGGAGGACCGTACGGCTGCATCTCATTCGGAGTCGTGGTCATTTCGCGACTTACGGTGCGGCTCCTCAGTACCAGCTCGTTATTCATTTATTTGAGCCCGCCAGGCGAAACAGCTCGTCAAACCTCTCGTTGAGGCTTCGTGGCTTCTCCTCAAGCTCCCGGTCGCACCATTTTTCTGAGGGGTTGATGGGCGATTGTTCGTTCATGCGGGCCTGAACTCGATCGCGCCGGTCGCGGCGTTGCTGCGCGCGTGACTTTTTCGGGTTCTCCATTATGTCTGGGCCAGGAATGACGCGGTACCCCGCACCTCTACCACTTGTCGCGGGTGCGTTTTAACGGGGCACCCGGGATAGCATTACTCAAGGAGGTGACGACGTTTGTTGGTTCCGCAGGATGCTGAAGTCCGACAGGGGGGGTAGGGCAGGCGAGGGCAGCAAAGCCGCCTCAAACGTCTACGGTTGCTCTGGACGCGACTAACTGCCCGCGGGGCCTTTGCGTGAACGAGGGCTGCGGAGCTGCCACATACGTTGACGCATCGGCGGGGGACAAGCGAGGTCGGAGTGCAACACAGCGCTTGACCGTTCCCGAGGGCCGTCCCCCGCTGCGCTTTTTCCTCTCCTTTTATACCCTTTCTAACAAGGGAGACCCTGAACTTCCCGGAAACGCGGAGCCTGCCCTAGCACCCCCCGTCGGGACAACGCGCAACAGGTTTATTATACACTTTCCGTTTTACACTGCAGATGGCGCCTGCCTTCTTACATTTCTTCTTTCAAGGCAGGGATGGCGCTTGCATCGTTACACCGGTAACACGGAAGCAGAGCGCCGGGATAGACGCCGGCCGCGTACGGAACAAATGGCGCATGCGCAGTCGGGTCCCGGTAAACCCGGTAGCAACGTAACGAACGTAACTAACGTAACGAACGTACTGCTAAAACTCTCTAATGTTCGGCTGTGCCTTCGCTCACTTGCGGTGCACAGAAAGTTCAGTTCGGTGCACGGATCGAGCACTCAAGGCCTCTCGTCGCGCACCACCGCGGCACACACATACACACACACACCACCAACGAAAAAGGACGGGTGAACGGGAACGTTCACGTCCGTCGTGGCGGTGTTAAGGCTCGGAGGCAATTCAATACTAGCCTCCCCAAGCAACAATCTGAAAGCAGGGGAGTGCATTCGCGTACATCCAGCCCCCTCTGCAGATGATCAAGACCGCGTAGCGTTGCAGTGTCAACGCAAGTCTCGACAATTTAGCCCCCTGAGGCGAACACAACTTCGGGGAAGACGGAGTGGTATCGCAAAATGCGACTTCGCTTCCTGTCCCATAGGCCAAGTGGCCATGCCTCATCAATGCCCCAACGTAAGGCAATGCTGCGCGCTGGCCACGTGAGCGCAGGGCTGATGCTGGAGCGTAATGGCGGCCCGCGAACGCGACGACCTTCTCGGGATCATTCTTTCCCTTACGCACAGACTGCCCCACAACAACAACCTCACAAGCACCTGTCACTACCAAAAACCGCTCGTGCACGCTAGGTGCATTCTGAGCAGCGGCCTGACAAAGACAGTTTTTCGGCTGTCCCAGCACGCACTCATCCTGGCACAACTCAGAACTAGGGCCTGTGACACACTGCCAGGTCGCAGAACTTAGTGCGTCAACCCATCCAGCACGGCTCCCGACTAAATCTCGGTAATGGCCGCACCCAACACTAAAGCTACGAAACTCAGATACCGGTTTCGCGAGATCGCCGATTGCGTCTCGATCCTCGCTTTCAACTGTAGCTGCCTCCTCACACGGTTTTTCCCTCTCCTTCATAACCTCCTCAGGAGATCTCATTCTTGGTTTCGCAGTCTCTACGCCTGCGTTTTCGTGTTCTCCCTCTCTTTCACTTCCATTTTCGACATGTTCAACCCAGTCTACCTTCTCAGCTCCCTTATCCGGCTTTAACTCCTGCTTTTCCTCAGCCTGATCGTCAACTCCATCTGTTTTTCGCTCCGACTCGTCACATGCTTTCTCGTCTTCTATCTCCTTTCTCTTCTGGGCGAGCTCCTGAACGCCCGACACGGAGTTCGCTTTCTCGTGCAACTCTCGAGCGTAATTGGGAGCGCGGCGGGCCCCAAGACTTTCCTGCACGACTCCAGTCTCCTCCGGTCCACCGATTAGAATTTGGGTACCGCCCGTGCCAGCAAGTTCGGCATGCATTAGCGCAGTGTCCGGTGCCAAAGCAACTGGCGGCTCTACACCCGCTACAATGGGGCTACCCTTTGACTCCGCGCTCGCTGGAACACTCCTCACGCTCGCTTCCCTTTCCATGCAGCTGTTCCCGGCCGAGCTGCTCGCCACCTGTGCGCAGCCACGGCCGCTTATCTCGTTCTCGCGCGGCTCCAAGTCGAAAAACGGGCTGCCCCCATTCAACTGTGCTGTCAGTGCATAACTGGGCCCGCTCGACGGCTTCTGCCCTATGCGCTGCAGCTCCATCCCCAAACTTCGCCTGCGAGGCTGCTCGTTATGTTCGAGCATCACTTCATTACACCGCTCTACGGTATCACCGGCCGCGCCTACCTCGTCGCTCCTCATCCCAATGTCCATCTCCACGCGTTCGACATCGGCGGAAATGCCAGCCTCGTGTAGGGAGTCACGGCTGCTTACTTTCTCATCGCAATGTTCAACTTCCGAACACTGGCCGGACCCATTCAACTTCGCGGTCGCTACACGACTTGCTGGGTCCGTGCCCCATTGTTTCTGCTCGCGGGTGTCCGAGCGCAAGGGCGTCTGCCTTCTCCGCTCCAGCTCCAACTCATACCTTCGCAACCGCTCTTCAGATTCGAGCCTCAGCTTTTGCATGCGCTCCTTAAATTCTCGCGCCTCTCTTCTCTCCCGCTCCTCCGCTTCGCGCGCTGCTTTTCTCGTTCGCTCTTCGAATTCGCGCGCCCTTTCCTCCGCTTCGCGCGCTGCTTTTCTCTTTCGCTCTTCGAATTCGCGCGCTGCTTTTCTCTCCCGCTCCTCCGCCTCACGCTCTGCTTTTCTCTCCCGCTCTTGAAACTCCCATTCCATCCGTCTAATAATTATTGTTTCGGACTCCACTTGGGGAGATCCTCCTGCTGCTGAGCCTCCTTGAGGTGGCACCTCGTCTGTCTGACCATTTCCGTCTCCTTCCGCCATGTTCGCCAGCATGCTCCGCGTGACTACCATGCAAACCCGGACTCAGCCCACACCGCCACAACGAAGCGCAAGAAATCCCACTCACCCGCACCTCCGGTGGTCGGCTGCCGCGTCACTGGCTCCGTGCGCTGGCTTGGCTCTGCCGCTCCACTCCGCGCGGAGTTCGGCCGCCGCCGATGAAGGCGGGCTTGAGTCTGCTTGCTGCCCCTGGTTGTGGCCTGGTGGTTTCTTCTGCCAAATCCTGCCGGCTGCGCCAGTAAAGATTAAAGTCCCCGAAGTCCGGTGTCGATCACGAACCCAATCGCCCGGGCTCCGGTTGATTTGGCAGGAGGCTGGCTGGGTGATGGTGTTGAAGTTCTTGAAGACGGCGGTCGAATTGACGAACTCGAGGCGTTGAAGTTGATTAAGTGAAACGGACGTTTATGTACAGCTATTTACAGTATGAAAACTGGGTACATGAGAAATAAAAAGAAAAACTTCAAACTTCAGCTAGACGCTAGCTCCGAGTGCGCACAAATCACTCGAGCTCCTCAACTTCGTCTAACTCTCCTACTCTCGAAGCGTACACAAACCGCTCGAGAAACCACGGCCGAGACTCTGTCTCGCCGCAAGATCCGTCTAGTTGCCCGGTGCGGCGCTGCACCCTTAACGTCCGACGCGATCTTAACCTCTACTAGGGGGCTCACAAATCCCAACCTAGCGTTAACGGTCGAGACTCCTTGTCTCGCCGGGAACTGCCAGCTCAGCGCTCAGACGAGAACCATTTCCAACGGCCAAGTTCGGCCTTATATAACCTCGAGATCACACTCTCTCGGGAACGCCCCTGTAGCGTTCGTACACGCGTATGGGCGTGCCCAAATACACGTAGGCAGCTGTCACTTAGCACGCCACGGAATATTCATTGAGGCGCCGTCACCTCCTGGTCAACGGCAAGCCCGCAGATGAGCAGGTTCGAGCGACCCCGCGGGGTCAAAACGAAAGACGGCGACAGTGCGTCATGCTGACCAGGGCGCGACAACAATGGAGACGCCGGTAATCCCTCCACCTCCTCGACGTTCCTGGAATTCGGCGGCGCCGTCGGCTTTCTCAATGGGGGATTATCCTTGAGGAATGCGGTGGGCCAGACAATCCGTCTCCCGTGCGCGCCGCGACGAATTAGCGGTGGTTGCAGCGCAGTGTCGGCAGTGCTACGTCGCCAGACAGAGCGGCGGGTTCTCACGCGCAGCCCGGGCGCCCGGCTGCTAAACTCATAAGTGGACCTTACACTCACCATGCAAGACTAGGGATTTATTTAAGTCGTCTCGAAATTTTTAACACCCTCGTAAACCAGGCAACCAGGATTCAGGACACTGTTTTCACAGCGAAGCTATTAGTCCAACTTAGTCTTGTATTGCGGGCCTCTCGTATGCGCGTAAAAGCTGTAACTGTGTTACACACTCTCAGATGACCCCATAGCCGCTGTAGTGTACTGGCCATCGCTCTGGAGTTTGCCTCACTTTATGCTATGAGGTCTAACGTCGCCAACCGGTGCTCGCAGCTGGAAGTACAAAAAGGTTGTTGTTGCTTGCCGCGTCATTAAGGCTTAATAAAGGCGTAACAATATTGCCCCATACTTAACTCAATGGGACCGGCGATGACACCTGCGTTTAGAAGCTCTCGGCCGATTCACGAATTCTTACCTGGCTGCGATGTGGCTAGGTAGGTGAGCTGGTTGGTTCGGTGGAGAGGTTGGAAGCCAATAGGCCCTGGGTTACTCCATTGCAGTGAATGAAAAATCGTGAACCCGGTTGAAAAAATAAAGCCGTTCCACTCAATGTCAAAGCTGCCGGATGTGCAGAGCAGCGATTCGCCATAATGGGCTGTACCGCCGTTATCCGCCAACTTTTACCACCCCATGCATTACGAATTTCCCGCCTTTGCAGGAATCGCGCGCCCCCTGCCGGAAACTGCGCAAGGGGAAGTGCTGTTCTTTTTGTGCGTGCTTTAATTTCGAATGCTGGAGCTGTTTTGCGTCATTTCGAACGCGCCATTGTTTTCTTGCGCTGCCGCTTTTTTATTTTACTATCGTAAAAACCAACCCATTGAGCGTTCCTAAATAAATAAACGCGGGCGCTGCAGGTTAATTACGTATATTTTGCCCCATATGTACCTCTAGTGTTATTTGCGCTAAACAACGGGGAGATGTAGGACAAGCGCCAGCAGTTCACGAGTTTCGAACGCAAATGACTATATAAACCGCTTGGCTTTCGAAGCCTCTAGGGTGCGCCGCGAACGACAGCGTTACCACGAGATGCCCTGTTGTTCTACTTGGGTCCAGCGAGCGAGATACGACGACAAGGCGAGCGCCTAAGTGCTCTGCACTTGTAATCACAAGTTCACGACAGAAATATCAGTGAGGTCAAGTTGGTGCCCACGAATCGTCGTCCTGTGTTAGTGCTCACCGCTTAACGGCGAAAGGCTTACAAACATTAACGTTTTGAGGACGATCTGTAGATTTGATGCCGCCGCGTACCTCCACTGCCGTGAACAAGGCGCACGCGAAATCGCTGTCACCGCCCTGCTACACCAACTAGCCCACCAAGCCATCCTCGTGAACGACAGGCGGCTGATTACCAGCGGAAGCCGTCGTGTCGCGCTTCTGGGAACAGCATAGCAGGGAAAGGTTTCAATGGCGGGATGGCATGGGAACTACTTTCGCTCGCTTCGCCGCTTCCTACCACGATGACGAACTGCCCCACCCGCCGGTCGACGCTCCCGCGATGTTGCCAATAGGACAGTTAAACATCGACCATGAACAATTGCACTCAGTAGTATAAAATAACATGATGTTTAGGGCGCGGAAAGGCAAATAAAAAAAACATCCTCCTCTCGAGGGGCACGATCAAATGCAGAGCATTTCTGCGCGGGGCGCGCCTGCAAGTCGTATGGATTACGTATTGGTTGTTGTTGTTGTAATTGTTGTCTTCCAGCGTAGACATTGTCGATGAAGTCGATGGTGAAATGTGCCGTGAACCCCCGGCCGCGGCTACGACGCAACGTGGAGCGGCTATGATGCAACGTGGCGCGGCTATGACGCAACACAATCCCACACAATCCACTTTAATCCAATCCAAACCAATCCAAGCCAATCCAAGCCAATCCAATCGAATCCAATCCAATGCCCCTCGCGAGAGAGTGTTATAGCGCCGAAATCGCGCCACCACACGAACGCGTGATGTTGACGTCACGATCACGCCACAGATGTTAGCGACCGGAGCGCGCGCGAACGACATATGTGGTTTAAGCTCGAACCGACCGCGGCGAGAGAGCGCGATGCGAGCGCCCCCACCTGTTCTTGCGCGCGAACCGACTGTTGCTCAGCGCGAACCTAACGCGGCGAGAGAGGGTGTTGCGCACGTCACCACCTGTTGTGCGCCCGAACCGAACGCGGCGAGAGAGGGTGTTGCGAGCGGAGACAAGGCGAGGAGGACGCGGGGGAGAGGGCGCACCTGTGGCCGACGGTTGAATGAGTCAAGGATATCAGGCGCGTTCATAACCTTCCATTATTTGTCGGCTTTGTGGCGCAGTGGGTAGAGCACCATGTACCTTGCGTTCCGCCCGCAGAGTCGTGGGATCGACACCTGGCGCCGGCAAGTATTGTTTTTTTATATAGTGTAGGGGGAGCGATGCGGACTACGGACGTCAACGCGGGTGACATCGTGAGTTACTGAAATGCTCTGCATTTAAAATTACTCCCAAGAATGAAGTTGCATACAACTTTGAGCATAATACGCAGTGGTTTAAACGTGGCTGCTGGCAGGTTATTTTGAGATTAAGGAAGCACGTTAAGATATGAGGAACAGGCCAGCAGGCGATCACAACGATGATTAGGTCCTGCCCTTCTGTCATTTGCGTGCTCCGGGAGGCAAAGGAAGCTCTTGGATAGGAGGATTGGTGCGCCCGTGGAACCGAGTCACGGGCACACGGAGATCCAAAGAGCAGCCACTGGTATTTGCTGTATTTGGATGGTATAAAAGAGGTTTCAGAAGATGGCTGGACACGTTTAATAGAATTAATAATGTTATTTAGAATAGTTGTCTGAAGAACACAGAATTTGGAGCCACACAGCGATAGCTTTATAATCGGCTACCCTTTGGTGCGTGATTTTTTTTGCGTCAGATATATACCAAACGGTGTCAGGCCCGAACATTGTGAGAAAGTAGCTTGACTTCAGCCCCTGTACGACCTACTTGCTGAAAGGACCAGTCACCTGAAAAAATCAACATAAAGACAAGTAAAATATCAGCAGGCCGCCTCACCTCTCTTCATCGGTCGTTACCTTTTCCGCGTTGCAAATATTTGGTTCGTTGGAATACATTTATAAATGCAAAATAGGGTGCTCTAGGCGCGCACGCACGCACAAACACACACAGGTAGGCACGTATAAATGCCGCTTGTGCGGACTGCATTCCAAACTATGTGGACCTTACTGAATCATGATGAAAAAAAAAACAGCGCGAAAACGACGAACGCAGAAAAGAAGGGAGACACGACAGCGCGTATCCAGTCTCCCTCCTTCTTTTCCATCATGACCCAATACCAACTGGACCTTACTGGGGTAGCACCAGACCTCCGACACACCCCGATTCGCACACAGCACTGTTGCTGCTACATCCGACGAGGAGTGTTTAGCTGGCACGTGCAGCAAGCTCTGGTGGGGCTCATTCTTTGAAAGTAAACTCTGGCTTCGGCTCACTAGCGCGTGAACAACGTGTCACCGTAATAAGTGACCGGGCATGTAGACGCGAAGGCATTTATTCAAGAGACATCTAGTTGCATCTTTCGGGTTTCAAGCGATCAAATCGTTACAGCATTGGAGTATCTCGCTAGTGTGAACCATGAGGCCGGCAAGGGCGCTGACGGAGCGTTGCGAAAGCCCCAATAGGCGTCCACCGGTCTGCGCATTACCGACTTCTACATTGCATGCCCCTTTGATTAGTTTTCGCCGTCAAGCCTCCGGCGTACAATTACTCTGGGAAGCATGTTGCAAAAGGTGCGCTTCACGTATTTCCTCAATAACAAATGACCCTGAAGTAGTTGTGAGCCTTAGGGCTGCAATCATCTCAGCTCAAACGTTTTGTATTAGGGGCGAAGCCCCTTATGGGCTCGAGCTGTCGGCGTCTGATGTCGTCGTCGTCGCAATCGTCGTCTCATGTATTCAAGCTACTAAAACACCGCAAAGCTCGTTTACGCCTCTCGCAAGAACGAACGCGTACACTGTAAAAAAAATTGCATCATCTTCCCGTAGGAGAACCCTGTGTAGTATGCAAAGCAGGCATGGGGTCGATTCAAGTGCCCATTACTTCTAAGTTCGTCGTTTCCGTTAGGTTGAGGTACGTAGCTACCGTTATATTTACAGTTTGGTTTGCATGGTAAATACCACACTTTTCACTTACCAGAACTACGAAATAGGAAATTGCGTTGAGCCCATGGCTGTTTCGCTTACTACTCAGGGTTCCTCTACGGGAAGATGGTGTAATTTTATTACATGCGAGGGGGCTATGTCCCTCCCTTGTCGTTGTTGCGCCGTCCACACCCTCACTGCGCATGCTCGGCTTGCTGAACGCCCGGTGGTGTCTTACCCTTTAATGGCTCCTGGAGCGACAGTGTTACCGGTGTCTTCCTGGGCCGGCCCGAGATGAGCCGATCATGCGCAGTGGGGCTGTGGACGGCGCCACAACAAGGGAAGGATATACCCCCGACCATGAGATCCTGGAGCGACAGTGTTTCCGGTGTCTTCCTGGGCCGGCACGAGACGAGCACGCTTCCCTTTAAAGTGCTCCTGGAGCGGCAGTGTTGCCGGTGTCTTCCCGGGCCGGCGGATGGATGGACGACGGACGACGGACGACGGAGCCGAGAGCAAGAGATGCTTTGCATCTAAAAAGGTCGATTTTACGGAAAAAGCTGCTGGTAAAATGTTGCCGGACACATTTCCGTAATTTAGAAAATGGAGAGAATTTTAATAACGGACATTTCGTAGTATGGAAAGACCGTAAAAATAAAGAGCACTGCGGTTAAGAAAACACGTCTTTCCGCAATTGATTAAATCTTCACTTCCTTATATAACAAGACCCACCGTATACCGTAAAAAAATAAACCTCCCACTCCCCGTTGAGACTTGAACCCGTAACGTTGAGTGAACGGACTTGGCTCTCTAGACCGCTGCGCCACCGCACCTTTTTTTCAACAAAGACAGGTTTATTTACATAATAAATATGCAGTGTACAGGAAACGAGACATTGCTATACATGCTGCTACATTTTGTTACATTGTTGACGACACATTACGAACTGGCGTGTTACCCTGTTTAAGGGAAATCATACTCGTACAATATGGAGAACACTTTACGGAAAAAAGGGGTTGTGTTCCGTTGTAACCCAGCCGGTGTCGGGCTTCATAGCCACTTAAAGCGTTCCGCCTCCTATGCTTTCAAGGCTACCGTCGCACAGCACCAGCTCGCAAGGGCCTGGCCCAGTTCCGTGTCCGAGTCGGGTGCCCCGAGCGCACTGACCGTCCACTTCATCTTGGGGACGAAATGCCTCCACGCTGGCTGCGGGGTGGTAGCAGACTCCACCGCATCGACTCGCGCACTCCATATAGAGTGTAGGCCCAGTGTTATGACGCATTCGCAAAGCTCCGAGTGCTCTGTCGGATCGTCCAGGTAGCGGAGACCCGCCCAGTCAATGTCTCAGTGGAAGCCCAGAAAACACTGTCTCCTCTCAGAAATAACTCGCGGTGTTGCATTCTACACTGTAAACGCAAACTAGCCGGAAATGGAGTTTTAATCAAGTAATGTGCCCTGAAAAGTACTTATAGCAAAAAATGTACTCCCTAGGCATGGTCTAAACAAGTGGACGAACCTCCATGGTAGTACCGCTGCCCATCCGTGTAGCAAAAGGGAGGATTTAGAACCACATAACACCATTTGTGAGATGGCGTTCGGTCCCTTGTAAACAACCACGTCCACAATAAACTCCCCATCTGGGGTAATCATCTCAAGCGGGCGGTCGCCATGTTAGTCTTGTGTTGTTTCCGTGTGTCAGCACTTCAACCGTGGACTAATGCTAATTAGAACGAGAAAGCAGGACGTGACAGTTGCATGCAGCTACAAAACCGATACCGTACGTATACCCGTATAGATGCTTCAGCCAGCGCGATCACAAGCAGACAGCGCGGCCGTGTTGTTTCAATCTGTTTATTTTGACGGTAGGTGTTGTCAAACTCTGCTGCTAACAAAGAGACAGTTCTCGCCGTTGCAAACAATTGCAATGTTCATCTGCTTCGCTTGCTAAATTCTCGTGCCAGCGCGCCAACGCACCCGACTGCAGCGACTCAACTTGCCCTGGCGGCACGACTTGCTGCCCGGATGTAAACAGCCTCCGTGCTTATCAATGCAGCGCGGCCGGTGACTTGGTGCGGCCGGAGCTTCAAGCGCCTCGCCTTGGGCCATCATTTTTTCTTATTTGAGAAGGACTAGTAGTGCCATTTGGTGGAAAGATTTTTATGTGCCCCTGTCACACGACGAACGGCCGCTAACAACATTTGGATACGGCGACAGCTGTGGACAGCTCGCTGGTAAGTGCTCTTTCATCAGTCGATGCGTTTGTCAAACGTTTGGATAGGGTTAACTGCGAAGTACCCGTGCCGCACTCAGCACGTACACGCACGGGCAAAAAAAAAAGCGCACACTCGTTTCATTGTACTTGTTTGTGGCTTTTGGGGTATGCATTCGCATTCTTTTGTAGGCCGGTTTGTAACAGGGCATTCGATATGAAATCGTTTGTCGCGCGCGGCGTCGTTTCAAAGCAACGTGACGGTTACTCAGGTAGCCGAATCGCCTCCGACAGCGGTGCATCGTCGGGCCCGGTCGGTGAATAATGTGGGACTTGCAAAGAAAAAAGCGCACACTCGTTTTATTGTACTTGTTTGTGGCTTTTGGGGTATGCATTCGCATTCTTTTGTAGGCCGGTTTGTAAGAGGGCATTCGATATGAAATCGTTTGTCGCGCGCGGCGTCGTTTCAAAGCAATGTGACGGTTACTCAGGTAGCCGAATCGCCTCCGACAGCGGTGCATCGTCGGGCCCGGTCGGTGAATATTGTGGGACTCTGTCTCTCATATGCATCGAACTGCTCGTGTTCTTTTTAGTTAACTGCTCTACTTTGTAGTATCTATTTGTTAACGCTCCTGATGGCTTGCGTGTCCAAATATAAGTCTTTGTGTTGTTTTCTTTCAAGGCTCTGACTCATTCTTAGCGCTCTGGTCGGCGAGAGCCGCAGATCAGACGGCCACCCCCTTCGAAAACTGTGCCCTGTAGATTCGGTGGGGTTGTTTGCTCGCTTGAGTCGACTCTTCACATCTAACAGCGTACCCTATTAAGGAAACGGTGGCATGCGTAAAAGATGCTATGAGCCTATCGAACGATTAAATGCATATAGTGTGGACCACGACGGCGACGTGGTTCGAAACCGAAATGTTTTTATTCCCTTTCGGGTGATAATGAGGGGTCTGTATACAATCGGGGCCCGTCAGTCGCCAGCTAAGGCCACGTAATTAAAAACACAAATTCATGCCCTTATGGAAGAGAACAGAGTTTGCCGTAGCATGACACAAGTCTGCCGGGTATAAAAACGGATATCATTTTTTTACAAGAACAATGCACACACTCTTCTTTTGTTGGTAATAAATTTGGCATAATCAATAGTAAGACCATACACAAAAATTACTCAATTCATCTGACACCCGATTTTGACACGGGGCTTACAGCTCCAAAAAGTGCACTGTGGTTTTACGTGACGGAAACTTCTACAATCACGGTAAATTAACTAAGGCAGGTGTGTGTGGAATGCAGCGTTGGTAAGTTTGCGAGAATAGCGTTTCCATTTCAGCTGTTTTTTTTTGTTTGTTGCCATGCAATCACAAGTAATTTGGTGCCATGAACGAGGTTTACGTTAGCTAACAAGGCTGTAGTAACGGTTGCGGCTACAAATGACCTTATGCACCAATCACGCTTGTGAGCTCGGTGACACAGAATATTAAGGTGTCAGAATACGGATGACTGAGTCGCCTAGTTTATTACTACTGTAAAAAAAGAAAGTGTTTTCTGACCCAGTGAAGGACTTTCCTGTATGACTAGCTGTGTTATGACAAATGACCATACTTGATGAGACAAGCCGTAACAAATTAGCTTTGGATGTAACACCAGGAGGGAAATAGGTGGAGGTATCTGCAAGTATAACTGAAACAGTGGGTGCCTGTCCGGCATGAATTCATTATTTGCTGACACGATTAGGCCTGATAAGGTGTCGGCACCCTTCGCCAGACAGTTTCGGGCCTTTTCCTCCTACCTCCCCCCCCCCCCCTCAAAGCCTCATCGCATCGCATCGCTGACACGATTTTCTTCTGCAGATCCTGATACATGATCGAGTTGAATGACTTCATAGATCTTAAGGCAGGATAGGCTGTGCTGTACAAGGCAAGGCTGCATTCGGAAACCAAGTTGGCCCCTCCAGCAGAAGTGAGTATTGCCACGGCTTGCAACAGCCGCAAAAGCTCCACTTGCAAAAGCTCCACTTTTTCTATGAAAGTGAGCCACCATGGTAGGGGAGAGGCAGTGTAAGGGTTTGCATCTTTAACTGTGTGCCCACTCACTTGAATAGATGCAAGCTGGCATCTTAAAGCAAGAAACAGCAGTTAACAAAATCATGCAATACCAAAGTGTTTTTCAGTCAAAAACAAAAACTAATCTATCAACCTACAGAGGCTTGCATTTTATCTTCACTGTCATTTAAAGTTGTGCTCGAGTATATTGTGCGGAAGTAATATGTTTTTTATTGCTGCAAAAGCCACGACGGTTAATGTACTGGCACTTGGTTTTATGAAGCCTTTGCATTCCTAATTTAGGTACTGGAATTCGCAGGGAACCTGGCCTTACAATTTTATTACTGTACCGAATTATTAAGTTCATTTAACCATAGTGTCTGTTTTGAATTTTACGTTTGGGGCATTTTTTTTCTTTTTTATTTTTCAGGCAGATGTTCCTCTGACTCCCTGCCTGCATTCCGTGAACGGGGAAGTTAGACTCCACATCGATGGGCAGCGTGTCTTGACTGCATCATCTTTACTGGGAGGACTGTGTAGTCTGTTTGCATCGTTCTGGATTTTCAACATTCAATATCCCAAGAAGGCACACAGAGCTCTAACGTTTGTGGAACATGGCTTTTTGGACCTTGCCTGCGCCAAACCACGTGTGAAGGATTTAGAACTAATTAACTTTTATCGCATCAATATCGCTCACTAATATTTGTTTTCATTCCTGTAATCATTGGATAGTAGTCAAAAAGAATTCCGTATTATATTTCTGACTTTTTCTTTTTTCTACTGAAAACGGGATATTTGATCGGCCGTTCTGTATGCTCATAATACAGCTATCTTTCAGTGAAGCAATAATATTAACAAACTAATTTAACTTGAAACAATTATCTAAATAATATTGGCAACTGCTGCGAAATGAATCAACTAAAAATTATCCGAAAAACACGAATTTCATGGCTTTTTGTTGTCACTCTAAAGAAGCTGTCGCGATACCACCCATTCTGTTCTATATCATTGCAATTAACCCGTCAGACTCGGTCACTTTTCTTGGCGCATTTGTGTCTTTATCAAAACGCACTGGTATTTTCCGCAGCATATTTTTCGTTCTTTATATTACTCATTTATCCATAGCCATCTCACTGCAGTCTGTCTCCTACATCATTTATCTCTTGTGCCTTTACCACCTACAAAATGCTTGTTACCTTTCAATATCAAATCGTTGCACAGCTCTCGCTTATTTCACGACAAATTGAAAAATTGTTTTGTTGTTGTAAACCACTGCAACCATTTTTTCTTCACTTTGTGTACTTAGTACTGATGTGTACTGATAAGTTCTGATAAATACTGACGGGTTCTCGATCCTCCAGTATTATATAATGATTTCATTTACCATGCGGTTGTGTTTGTGCCTATCTATTTTTCAAGCATTTCCATTTCTTGTATTATTATTGTTTCTACAATTTGTTCAACTAGCAGACAGCTCTCGCTCATTTCACCACCTACTGAATTTTTTTTTGTTGTTGTAAACCACTGCAGCCATTTTTTTCACTGTGTACTGAGCGCTGATGCGTACTGATAATTTCTGATAAGTACTGACGCGTTCTCGATCCTCTAGTATTCTATAATGATTTCACTTACCATGCGGTTGTGTTTGTGCCTATCTTTGTTTTTCGCGTATTTCCAGTTCTTGTAGTAATATTGTTTCTACGTTTGGTTCAACTAGCATCGTATTGCTGTCTTCAATTCCTAACTGGCGTGTTATTTAGCAATGTACCATTTGTGATTTCTAATATGAGGTCGCCATAAGTATTTATTTCGGAACCTCCTTGTGTACACCATGTACCATGTAAACTTGTCTGCGATAGTTCGTTTGAAATAAACCTGAAATCGAGAAAAACCGTGTGAAATCAGTACTCCCGCAGGGAACTAGAAATTCTCCCTTGTGGCCTTGAAAACCTCCTTTCGGAAGGCCTACAAAACTCCCCAAGCTTTCGTCAAACTCCATTCAAAAGAAGTAAATGCTTCCCTTGAACCTCCTAAAAACGCCCCTAAACTAACATAAGTACTTCCAAAGGGAGCCATAATAGGCTCCTATTCAACCGCCTAAAAATTCCATAAACATCACTTAAAAACGCCCTTCAGGAAGTAAAGAATACTCCATTTTGACCTCCTTAAATTCTCCCGAACATTTCTTAACACTCCCTAAATACCTCCTTTCTATAACCTAAAAACTCCCTGTTTTGAGGAGGTAAACAAAACCTCCCTGTTCCATGTAGTAAAAAAACTCCTACAAGGAGGACCACTAGAGGACAGGCGAAAAAGAACCTCTATGGAGTATATGGGAGGAAAAAAAGTTTAGAGTGTAGGAACACGTGCTCCGCCGTCTCCAGCCTCCCGCACAAGAAGCAACCCGCACCGCGCGGCAGAAAGAAGCCGCGCTCTTCCTGTCGTGATCCCACCGGTAGCACCCCAAAGTGGAGCCGGCAGAAAAAGTTTTTCTACCCAGTCGGAATCGGCAGGCAGATGATCCGCTTTAGTACGCCCCACTTAGCCGCCTCGACAGGCGGTTGTCGGTACACCGGTGGGGTATGGAGCTTTGCGAGAATGTCGCGGTATAGCCGACGGCGTTTAACCGTTAGAAGATAGTCCCACGAGAACTGCTGCTCCAGTTGGGTGACGGCGCCAGCAATTTCTCTGTAGAAAGAAGCGGCTCGGGCACCATGGTGCAGTTGGACAGTTGTGCCCAGTCACTTTGCTATGTGGTCACAGCCGATGGACTGGAGTGGTCCACAGAGAAAATAGTCGGACTGGTCTCGGAAATATATAAAAAGCTAGACTGTCACCTTAGTCTTCACATGGACCAGACACAGGCCGCCGGCTTCTATACCCCAAAAGACGTTTCTGCGTCTTGTAGGATCGTACGAGGAGCGCTAGACGAAAACCGGCCACTGTCGGTGCTACTTATTAGAGTATCGGGTAGCCGGGTACACTACAACGTTGCAGACGGGAGCTGGACGTTGCAGACAATGTTGCAGACATTGCAGACCAAGGCGTTGGGACGGGATCTCCAGGATTGCAACTTTACCTCCGCTGCCGTAAGCCTAGGTCGCCATCTGGCTGCGTTGGCTTCCCCTGGGGCCATGTTCACGCCCAGGTAGCGGTGTAGTGTATCCTTTCAGCGAGCGGGGGGCTTGAATTCCCACTCGCCCAGCCAACAGCCCTCCGACTTGGAGAGGTTTAGCTCCGCTCCAGAGAAGCGGCAGAAACGACATGCGAGCTCCAGTGGCTAAGGCGTTGCGCTGCTGAGCACGAGGTCGCGGGTTCGATTCCCGGCCGCGGCGGCCGCTTTTCTGATGGAGGCGAAAAGCAAAAACGCCCGTGTGTGCGAGATTTCGGCGCACGATAAAGATCCCCAGGTGGTCAAAATTAATCCGGAGCCCTCCACTACGGCGCGCCTCATCGCCTGCGTTGCGTCGGCGCGTTAAACCCTACAATCAATCAATCAATCATGCGAGCTCCGCGACCTCGCTCACCAGGGTCCGTGATGTGCAGACGACGGCAATGTCTTCCGCGTACGATAGCACACGGAGCTCTTCATTCCCGAGAACCAGTTACCTGATCGAGTTGGAAGTGATGATCATTCGACAGAGCGCGAACAAGACAGGAGACGTTGGACACCCCTGGAGGACCGGCCTGCTATCCCCTATAGATGGTCCGAGTGCTCCCCCCAAACACCACACTTGTGATGTCGACGTTACAAGTTTCTATCATTGTTTCCCCCATCACACAGTGCCGAAGTATAGGGTGAAGTGAAATGCGCGATCGACTTATCGAAAGCTTTTCGAAGGTCCAGTTGGAGTATCGCAATGTGCATCACGCCCATCGTTGAATCCTCACAGGCGGTCCTCATTCGAAGTAACGTGGTGTTGATTGAGCGACCTTTGAACCCGCAGCTTTCATCATTTGATGATCCGACGCTGCACACCTGCCAGATAACCTGTGCACTAGATGGACGCCCACCCTGCGTGTGTCATACATCGGTGTTTACTAGCTGGTTCACAGAATTTATGGCTGATAAAGTGCAATTTCTTAAATAGCGCTTCCGCAGTAATGGTCCCCGAAGCCTCAACAATTGTTGATTGCCATCAACTCCGCTGTTTCGAGAAAGCGCTCGCAAAAATATGTGTGACTGGCTGCGACTGCGATGTCTCCCTGCGGGAGTAGGGCTTGCCGTGCTTTGGTTTTACGCTTTAGGCTAAATACTTCGGCCGATATTGATTCGTAATTACCTAAATTGACTTCCTCAACTGTTCTTCTGCACGTTACTGTTTTCATATTTTCTACAAGTGTGCCGTCGCACACGCATATGCAGTTCGCAGGTCCGGGGCAGCGACGTCGTCGGAGCGTCGTAAAGACACAGTACGCATCGCATCAGCGCTAGTGTTGCGTTGTTTGGGCTTTATGGGCCTCACTAAGTTTATTACATTTTAGAAAGTAACAAAACAGAGCCGAATTCCTTACGGCACGAATGTTGTCCGGGCGCAGTTTTCACTTCTCGATCAATTCCCCACGATCGAAACGATGATAGACTGGTTGCAGTTATCAATATACTGATTTGCTTCGGTTCTACGTCATACAGAACCAACGCCAGAATTTTTCAACGCAGAAAAAGATTCCGTTTGACGTGTTACGGAGGGAACGACCGTAAGCTAATGAACAGAACGCACTTCCCTTAAATTACAAGTGTTTTCTCCGTTCTACATAAAACGGAACACGGCTCCGTTTCATTACTGCCGTTTGCTCCGTAATTTGTCCGTTAAATTACGGGTTGTTTTTACAGTGTACCAAAAAAACACCGGGACACTCGTTTACGCCTCGCGCTAGAACCCTTTGTGCTTCAAAGACACGTGACTTTTGCACCAAAGTTGTATATCTCTACCTAATATCGTGCCCGCGACACCATGACGGTAACGATAGTCGACGGTCAGGGACAATTACTCACGGCCGCATCGCTCGCTACGGTGCGACCTACGGAAGGTGAGGAGGTGGCCATTGCCATGGCTGTATCCAACACCAGCGCAAAAATAATTGTTAGCGATTCGATATGGGAAGTAAGAAATTTTGCAAAAGGTAGGGTATCGCCTGGAACCACGAGCATACTCGCGAAAGCGAAAAAAAGTAAGAAAAATTCAAATAACGTGGACGAAGCACACTCGGGTCTGACAGGAAACGAGAGGGCCCACGACGCGGCCCGAGGTTTAATCGACTAGGCAGACGTCGACCCCACCTCACCCCACCTCGTCAGATCGGAAAGGGATCGCCTGGTGTTGTACAGAGAAATCATAGACCATTACAGATTGGCAAGATGGAAGTATCCCGCCGCGCACCGCAGCCTCACTAAACGGGACTCGGTATGGTGGAGGAAGCTACAGACGAACACGTTTCGAAAGCCGGTTGCGCTCAGTCGCTGCTATCCCGACATATACTCGGGAGATTGTAAGCTATGCGCGGGTCGGGCGGATCTTTTATCACATGTTATGGTCGTGCCCCGCAAGACAGAATCAAAATTGTGAAGCAGATGCTGGGAACAATTCGTTCACTGTAACGAACATGGAGCAATGGGAGAGCGCTTTGCTCAGCCCCGACCCGGAAGTGCAACTTCGGGTCGTCCGGATGGCCGAGGCCGTCGCCAGAGTCCAAGGACTTCTGGCTGTCGACTGAGGAAGAGGGGAGGAAGACGAGTGGAAGACACCACCTTCTTCGTCCCTTTCCTTTTTGACCCCATCACGGGCACAATAAATGTTTCTACTGCTGCTACTACTACCCCCGACTGTTTTATCTCCGTTGGCACAAACGCCAAGGAGCCAATAATACACTTATACACTGCATGCTTCGCCCCTCCCCAGGATTCACGTTAAAGCAGATGGCCCGGGATTTTTTTCTCTCTCTCTCTCTCTTTGGCCATACGTATGATCCAGGATGCAGAGGACACCTACATAGCTGAAATTGACATCGATTCGTGCAGTGAAGCAATCTGCGATTTCTACACCACCCCGTTAACGGCTAGCAAGCATTCAGAGGGTGGCGACTGGGCTATCAAGGTTACAGAGAGACTGAAACCGACGTCTCGTTTTCAGTCACATGGCGCTGACATTCGGAGTCAAAATCGGTCAGCTGTGGCTGGTATTTATACGTGAAAGGGAGATGGGGTTACGGGGAATAGAGATTGCGCGCGCACAAACGCAGATCGTTGGCTGCATTTTCCAGCATTCCCCGCCCTGCACTCGCACCATCTGGAGACCCCGTGCTGCGGGGTAACCTGTGTTTCACGGATTTAGGTAGCATTCACATTGTGAGCAACTTCGTCCGTATTTGTTCAAGTGTAGCTGACTGCCTCCGCATTCGCGGGCTTCGAGGTTTCTGGAAGGGCCGTCTTTGTATGCGCGCGTCTATGAGTGCCCCTTTCGGGTTTTATGTGCATGGCAGCTGCGTGAGTAGAGTGTAGGAAGGCATTCGCGCACTTATTTTCCGGCATGCGCTCGCCTGAGCGTAGGTTGCTATCCCTTACAAAAATGGATTTTGAGTTTCAATTCAGTTCCAGTTGAGTTTTTATTGAGTCAACAGAAACCTAATTCAAACTCGATTGGCTATTGAGATGTGTCAGTAGAAACTCAAAAGGATTTGTATTGAGAAAACGCAATACAAAACCAATTGACACCAGTCTATTGAAACTCTTTGGAGAACCAATTGACAAAACTTATCAGGCTGAAGCATACACTTTGAAGGGCTATGTTTTTCAGCGCTGCCCACTGTGTCTACAGAATTAAGACTACTCGGTTACTTTTATGTTTTTTTATTCTACATTGACATTTCTATTGAGTGCAGTCAATAAAAAGGCAACAAGGTTTCAATAGACAAAACTCAACAGAATATCAAATGACTTCTTTAAAGGGGTCCTGAAATACCTTCCGCCGATGCATGGATGTACATGTAACCAAATAAAGCAATGTATTAGCAATCTCCTCCCGCAAGAAGTTTGTTAAAGCGATGAGTATTAGCTGAGAAATCGTAAATAAAAAACCGCGCATTATAGTCGCGCCGCGTTTCCTCCTCCTTTCAACTTACTCTCCGCTGTTGACGGCGCGCTAGCCTTCCCTCCCGTGATGCTGCGCTCCTCGGCGGGACGTGCTTCCGCTATCGCGCTGCTCATACTGCCGTCTGCTACGGGCAAGCTTTTTTGACACTTTGAACCCCGCACTCCGCTCAAGGCTGGAAAGCGAACGGAAAACCTGGCCGCATGTGTGCGGCGGCCTGGCCTTGCCCTTTCGCGGTGTACGTTGCTGGAGTTGCTATCGGCGGCGAACTCGCAGCCGCACGGGGATGATTGTGCGCTCGTTCTCTTTGATGCACCGCGCACTGTTTATCCAAAAAGTGCCGTATCAGATGTGGCCCCGCTGGTGCCGTGTCTTATTTTGCGGCGGTGGTAATTCCTGCTGGCGGCATGTGAAAAAGACATTTTAAATCGATACAGAACCCGTGCAAAAACGCTTCAATCATGTGACCAGTTCAGCTTGGGGCGACGCGTGGTGGAGAGCGGCAACGTTGACAAAATATGCTGCGCCGCGGCTCTGAGCTTTGTAGCGCTGGAGCGAGCGCCATTTCCTTGACAATTTCAAACATCGGTTGCCTTGGCAACAAGGCACAAACCACTCTAAAGGTCAGTTACGGTTCCGTGATCCCGGTTCAGCTCGGGGCCCCACCTCGCGACATGTGGGCACTGCAGGTGTACCACTCACTCCAATTGGGAAGTGCGAGTTGCGTTTGGCATTACAGGAGGCGATGGTGTGTGTGTTGTGGACGCCTTTGTTTCGCGATGAAATGCGACGTTGTGCTTCTGCGGGTGGATAGTGCTTCTCATGGTCTGGATTATCTTTCTCGGGCGACGTACGACTCAACCTCGCATGGTGTATGTGCAGTGTGCGTGGCTAAAAGCTATCTCGGCTTGTGCGCCAGAGTTAAGTGACTTGCTGTTCTTCCCCGCAAACCGCGCGCGAGGTGAGTGCCGAATTGACGACGGGCAGGAGGAGGCAACCCATCGTCGGTCAATGGCGTTTCAAACTTGCAACGCATGTTGTGACGTTGTGTTAGTTCGAAACGCATCTCTGGATTGTTTTGAAGTTTAATAAAATGTGTGCGTCAAACCCGGGCATTCGGCTCAGGGCGTTCTCTGCGATTGCACGAAAGAAGTGCCACGGGGCTTCGACGCTTTCTTTATGGAACGTACTCAGGTAAGAATATCCATGTCGTGTTATGGCCGTGTTGCATTCAATACAAACGGTTAAGCGTTTGTTTACACTATTTTCGTTTGTCGTAAAATGTCCAAGCACTCCGGCACTACGCTGGCAGATGAGCCGGCGAGCCGACGCTGAGCAGACGACTCATCTCTTTGCCGGAAGTGCGTGAGAAAGTCGCCCAATAGCAGGATGTCTAGCTCATGACGAACATCTGGGAATCGATGACGTAGACATGTGAAGATGGCGGCATCCAAAAACACGAAGGGAAGGGTGAGAAAAAAGCGACTAACTTTGCAATAAAAGTGCGAGCTTTCCGCTGCGCGTAAAAGAGTAATACTTGGCACAGATGACGTTTACGACCCAATCTAACGATTGCGCTAGTTCATTTAGTGTGCTCAAAACGCCTTTCAGGGCCTTTTTAATTGAAACTCAATAGAGTTTCTACCGACAAAAATCAAGTAAAATTGAGAGTCGAGCTAGTTGGTGAACATACGTTGTTGAAAATTATACCAATGTCCTTCTTTTTTGTCCATATCTTATGGTTCGAGCTTAATTTTCAAAACTGATAAAACTCCTTAGGCCAGCAGCCTTTACCAGCAGCATCTTCGCACAAATAATAATTATACCTGCTAAGTGGGGAAATCAATTATATTGGACAATTTTTGACTGCATTTCTTCAAATACTGCCGCAACATGCTTTACACAAAACAATGGAGGAAATAAACATTGACAAAACTCTAGTGACTCATCTCTTCTGGCACGTGACTCCCGCGGAATCGTTTCCTTGCTATAGCAGCTGATTTTCTTCTTTATACCTTAGCACGCAGTGACATAATGGTGAGCAATCTCCACTACTGCTAAGCTTCCGCTTTAGCGGCAGTGGACATATTCGAAGTCAGTCTTCCGGGAAAGTTAAAGCGGAATCATGAAGCATGCATATCTCGGCCGGGAAAAAACGGAAAGGCAAGGGGGGGGGGGGGGGGGTTGGAGGAGGCTACACATCTCGGGTCCAAGTTCTGGGGACAAAAAAAAGTCGTCACTCCCCCTACCTCTTTTCACACATGCAATGCTGTGATACCTTGTGTTCCGGGAAGGGGAGGTGGGGAGGAGGTACATTTAAAATGCGATTTCATCTGCTACATCTACAAAAGGCATATGTGACATCGCATCCTAGTGCGATGATACAGTGTTTTTCTGTGGAGGCACGATACTAACAGCGCTGTTTTGTAGAAATGAATACTTATCTCACAAACCCAAACGCACAAGAATATTCCAGTGACGAAATTGTGCCTATATATACTCAGAAAAAAAAAACAGCAAAACTTTGTTTTAAATCCCTACACGTCGAAAAAAGAACAATTAAATTTTTGTACACAGCGAACTTTTAAAACAAGCCTTCAAATCAAGCGAACGCAGTCTTGGCCTCATCGTCGTTCACTCGTGAACTTCATTACTCCAGTTATCACTCGCACACCCCGCCGTGGTCTGAGCCCAAGGACGCGAGTTCTATTCCCCGTCATACATAACTTTCCTTGAGGATACCGTGAACTGCCTATGATAACAACAGTAGAACAGCAATGTGGAATGCAGAGAATCCCACAAGGAGCAAACGCGCATCTACGCTCTGTTAAAACAGGTGAAAGCAGTTCTTTCACGGCAAAAGAACTCCGTACGCCAGTCCAAGGCGCCGCCGCTCACACGATCTGAACGAACAAACGAAGAAAAAAAATGAAGAAAGACAAACTGAAGCGCTGATTAGCAACTCATCTTTACTGCACAGGGTCACAAAAAGAAAGAACGAGGCTGACACTGCTTCACGCCACTACAAACAAAAAAAAGTCGCTTTTTTGTTTTTTGATGCCTAGTTGGCGCATGCGCAGTAGGGCTCGTCCACCGTTCCTGAACGTCAGGTATGCTAAAACTAGTAGGTACGACGCGCGCATGCAGAGCGGTCGATCCGGCGGGTCATCCGGTAGTGAAACCGGTTCTGGAAGCGCGTGTGTGGACGCGTCTTTTTTCGCCCATGTGTCGGCCCTGAAGTATATCGCTCGCTTCCGCCGCCTTTCTCTAAACAGTGCGTTCTTGTTTAATCACTGAAGCAGCACATTTCCAGATCTGCGGCGTTTTAGGGAAGTCGGCTGCTCCCAGAACTTCGGCGAAGGCCAGAACCGC
This sequence comes from Haemaphysalis longicornis, assembly GCF_048455015.1. Lineage (NCBI taxonomy): Eukaryota > Metazoa > Arthropoda > Arachnida > Ixodida > Ixodidae > Haemaphysalis > Haemaphysalis longicornis. The sequence continues at coordinate 164,339,070 of NW_027526460.1, forward strand.
AAATTGACTGGCATTATAGTCTTCGCACGTCCTTCCGCAGGCACAGACAGACCGGGCGTAACTTGCCCCTATCTTCGCGGTCGCCTCCGCGCAAACTTACGTCATCGCGAACGTGACGCCAGACGCTGGTTATCTGCGGCGGCGGCGGACGGATGAGAGCGCTTCTCTCTCTCTCTTCGAATGTGGCCCCGTTTATTATTTCCAGAGCCTTCTTACAACCCTCCGCGCAGGCGTCAGCGGAAATGCCTCCGAGCGACGGGCCAGGTTCGCTGACGGGCCTTTTTGTAGGTCTCGCTTTCCGAGTGTCGTCTGCGCGCACAAATCGGCCGGCGTTGAACGGAAATTTCGCGCACGCTAGAGCTAGTAGTGTGTTGTGGTGCCTTCTTGAAGGGCTCCTGGTGTGACGATTTCGCCCGTGTTTTTCTCGCCCAGCTAGAAATTCCGGAGCGACGTTTTTGCCGGTGTCTTCCAAGTATAGGCGCGCGCACATCATTTTAATGCGTGCACGAGTTGGCAAGAGTGGGCGCCTCACGCGTTCACCGATGACGTGCCCGTTGTGCTGGTGTCCTGCGTGGTCGAGCGGTTTGGGTTGGTGTGTTGCCTACGACGCGGGAGGGAAATGGACAGCGCCACGCTTGTCCGCTAAAAAAGATTATCTTGAAGCGCAGAAACTCAAGAAAGAAACATCCCCCTCGCGAGGGGCACGATCAAATGCAGAGCATTTCCGCGGGGGGCGCGCCTGCAAGTCGTATGGATTACGTATTGGTTGTTGTTGTTGTAATTGTTGTCTTCCAGGGTAGACATTGTCGATGAAGTCGATAGTGAAACGTGCCGTGAACCCCCCCCTTACAAAAATGGTTATTGAGATTGAATTGAAAGTCAATTGACTTTACTCAGTACATTGTGTTGACAGTCAATTGACTTTGAATAGAAATTTTGTATTGAGTTCTCGTTGAAAATTGGCCGCCGCGTTTCAATTGAAACTCAACGCTGAGTTTCAATTGAAAGTCTATTGACTACAGTCAACATGTCTGTGGATTTCCAATTGACATTCTGTTGAGTCTCAATATACTTTTCCTGTTGAGTTCCTGTTGTGACGTGTCAATTGAAAGTCTATTGAGAAAAGTCAGTGGAGTTCTAGTTGAGTCTGTGTTTACTATCTATTGATTCTCCTGTTGAGTTCCTGTTGAGAAATGTCAAATGAAAACCTATTGAGCATATTCAAGACAGCCCGTTTGATTTCATTTTAGTCTTTTATAAAGTTATTTCAACAATTGCCTCGTAAAGTTCAGTTGACTGTACTAAATATATAGTGAGTCTGCTTCAATAATGCAAAAAATCAAGGTGTGCATTGAGCAGGTGAAATAGTGAGGTGTTTCATGGCAACGCTTGCTTTATTGCTTACGAAAGCAGCACGGGGGACTGGAGCCTTGCAGGGTCCACTTGGCTACTTGACTGTGTAGCCTGCAAAATACAACAAGAAACAGCCTTGTTTGTTTCCACCAGTATAGTACGAAATTATTGCGTCCCTTCTTATTAAGCATGCTGGTCTAAGTAGCTTGCTATTTTATATGTTAGATGGTTTGTATTTTTGGAAAGCAAGGCAAGGAGACAGCAGTTCAACAAATGTATAAGCTTCTTTCAGGTTTTAGTGCATCAAGGCAAGCTAACCACATTAATTAATTCTACAATGGGTAGGGAGTGGAATGCCTTTAGTTGAATGCCTTCCGCATTAAGGCACCTGAAATCTACAGGAACAACGATGTTTTAACGCGGCAGCGAGCCAAAAAATCACCCGCATGGGTCCGTAATCGTGTCTTCCACATCTTTCAGGCCCAAAAGAAATCCAAATAGGCCTATCAAGACTGGTTGAGCCACTACCTGACAGCAGTAGCTGTCCCAGAAATTGGTTTTGGGGGGGGGGGGGCGATTTTTTTTGTGGGGGGGGGGGGGGGGCGAGGCGAATAAAGAATCGCTCCCCTCCTTGCGCCAATTCTGCTGAAGTGGTGACAACCATGGAGGCGTGTGCGCGTTAACCCGCTGGGATTTAACTTCGCGCAAGTGGAATGCTTAAAAAAACTAAAAATAAGAAACTGAGGACCTCTTTGGGGGGGGGGGCGACCACCCCCATCGCCCCCCCCTTGGGACCGCCACTGCCTGACAGGAGAAACCCCAAACCTGTGCAAAAGCATACCTGTCAACCTGTGGATTTTGTTTTTTGAAATTTTAATGCTTGAAATCTCGTAAAACAAAATTAGAAAATTGTCAACTTGCATGAACTTGTTTACAAAATTAGCCTTGATTAAAAAAAACTAGGGTCAGATGGTACTGTAATCTAAAGTTACTACATCAGGCAATCATCGCAAATGGCTTTATGAATGGATGAGCGCATAATACTTTGTGCTTACCGACTAGTGGAAAAAAATACATGAACCGTGATGGAAAAAAACGTGCCAAAAAGAACGTGACAGGAAAAATACATAACTTAAATTTCGCAGTCATTTACACTCTTGTAACGCTGAAGTATGGTGTGTGCCTTGCAGTACGTTTACCAAACAAGTAGCACTAAGCAGCAGCTTAAAGGGATCATATGAGACATGGGTATATCCACATTTTTGCCTTCATCATAACAATGCCAGAGGGGTATACCAGTATAACAAGGCCGTCTAATGCCAGTTTACACACAAGAAGAACACGAAACAGTTTTGTTTGGTGAGGGGAAAAACATCAGTGTCTGTAAATGAGAAAAAATTTAAAAGCTTGTATCCCTTTGCTTGGCGAGATTTTCTATACACTAGCAGCACTAAAACAGTATAGTGATACCATGCCGACCAATCATTTGAGTAATTCCTAGAGGCAGAACATCTGTAAAAACAGATTGACTAAGCCCTCGCGCAATGCCGGTGTAGCATCAGTCAGTGGCACGTCTGATGCCACATTCACCCAAAATGTTATTCAGTGATTTTGCTATTACTCACACCACATTCAGCCCAACTTATTCAAAACTGCTCCGAGAAAGGCAGTCAGCAGGTTGTGATCAGAAGCAATGGCAAATTTCAATTTATGCTAGCAAGTCGAGCAAGTGCTTAAGTCAAAACTGGTATTCATCAGTTTGAAAGTTTGACGCCTGTGCATGTTCTAGCGCAAGCTGCCTAGCACCTGTGACAAAAATTGGCAAATGAGAAATTCACGGAAAGATACATGGAGAGAATTGGCACTTAGTGGTAAAAGACTAATATATGACAAGAGTGTGCAGTCTGTTTCCAACAACTACTAACGCAGCAGGTTTTTTTCTGCATTGGTTTTAAAGCCAAAGTGTCTGCTTGCCTTTAGGGTGCCGAGGTAACACATCAGACTTGTGTAAAGATGTTTTGGGTTCAAACCCTACCTTCTGCGGATACACAGTCTCTATTTTCCAAAAGCAATCAATGAATTTGTTATATTCTTGGGCATTATTTTTTTAGCTGGAATGAAGTACGGTTTAGGCCACATTTGTCACTGCTCTGCACTCAGGGAACGCTCTTTCTCCAAGCAATCGTTCAAATTAATACGCAAATATATTGCTGGCTGCCAGCACTTTAGCTTGCAAGTATATTTTACCGCCATGTCTCCTAACTGGTTGAACACACTATCCTATTTGTGACTGGTAGATCTGCCTAGTTCTGCCTAGCGCTGTCAGGTGTGCTTGCATGGCGCAGTATTCGTGCGTCTGTTATTGATCCGACAGGCACTTGTTCGATTCAACCTCCATTTTTTTTTCATTTTCGTTAACTTCGTTCGTCAAACATTTTATTTATCTTCATCATGGTGTTCTTTCTTTTTTTATGACACTTCGTACTAGGTAATTCATGGCTGCTGCTCCGTTCTGTAGCGGCACTGCATCTGGGATTTTATTCATTCGTCAATTGCCTTCAAAGGTTTTGTTAGATCTTTAGCTTAAGATACATACAAATATAGAACACGCGAAAGCAATACAGCAGCGCGGAAGACAGTAAAACACAGATTGATGTCAAAATGTTGTGTGCCGGTACAATAGCCTCCCCCTTCAATTTGTTACACTTACGTACAGTATTTTTGAAAGGCTGAAGTGAAATCATACCCTTTAGGTCGATCTGGAGACGGCGGGAATAAAAACACTGTTCATATACCGACAAATAACCAAGTCGTGAGTATCGCCATTCAGGTAGGTCTGCACAACATTTGTCATGATGAAATGTACAGTGTGCGTCAGGCTTGTCTAGGGCAAGCGAGCGCACGGCTCCGGAGCGTGCTGGCGACATCTGCTGATAACTGCTGGGTTAGAGATAGCTTCCCATTGCGCGTGCGCGGATCTCGGACAGGGTCGGGCCGGTCGTCATTTCGCATGGGCCACTCTTATTTGCAGACGCCACCACCCACGAGGGGCACTGGTCTTCCCCAGTGCCAGCCATGAGCAGTGACAGGCCAGATAGACGCGCCGTTTGACGCGTTTATCGCAGGCAGTTACGTAATCGCATAAAGCAACGAGCGCCAATCTTTTGAATCTCAAGCGCACCAAACGGAAAGCACGCAACAAGAATTCACTGCAGGGCTTTCGGTCGAACCTGTTGTGCGATTACGTAAGTCCCTGGGGTGATAATGCACCGCGTCAAATTACGCACTGATCTCCGGCGTCACCGCTCACGGCTGGCACGAAGAAAACAAGCACCCGTTGCGGGTGGTGGTGTCTCCAAATTTTAGAGGCCAAAGCTGAACGACGACCGGCCAGGGCCTGTCCGAGATCCACGCACGCGCAATGGCAAGCTATCTCTAACCCAGCAGCTATCAGCAGATGTCGCCAGCATGCTCCGAAGCCGCGCGCTCGCTTGCCCTTGACAAGCCTGACGCGCACTGCACAGGAGCGCTCGGAAAGAATAAACTTACCTTATAACAACGTCGCTCCCAGCGGCGCTCCCAGCGTGGTGAATTTGACGGATTCCAAAGCGTTGCTAACAGGGATGGTAACACCTCACTTCGCAAGCTTCTTCACCGTACGATCACAGCGCACAGACACAACACGGACACAAAGGATGTTCACCGGCGGTAGAAAAGCGCATACGATGGCTTTTCCTTCAATAAATTCGATGTATCGCCAGCTGCACTGCAATGTCTGACCTTCGATGCTCGTTGAAAAGATTCGCACACGGCACATAAATCGTCACCAACACGAGCAAATCTGTAAATTTGCATAGAACAGTGAGAACGACCGCACAGCGTTGGTGCCCGCACATCCGGGACCAGGCGGGTATAGCTGGCTCAAAAATGTCCGGGACTGCGAACAAGCGACTTTGGCTTGGCTTGGAGTCGGTTTGTGATGGCTATGCCACGGCTACGCATTCTTGTGAAAAATTGAGCGTGAAAACATTGACACGAGATATTAAAAAAACCGACGGCGGCTTGTGAGTCCTATGTTAATATTTACGATCATTGTTTATAGAATCATTACCAACCCGTCGAGCAGCAGTAATATTATTTTGCAGATAACCGAACTCCGCCGAGGTCGCGATGTTGGCTGTTAGCGCCACTGGCGGCAGTGGCAACTCAGCGTACTAGACATTCGCGGGGAATCTCGGAGGCCATGTCGCGACAGCGCGGTCACTTCAGCTTAGCGTGGGAGGGTGCCAGAGGAACCAAAAGAACTGGTTATCGCCGGGTGTGGATGTGGATGGCAAGTCTTTTGTGTCCGGGCGCCCGCTTCGGCGAACTGAAGCAGGAGAGAGGACGGAAGAATTATGGAAAGTCCAGTCCTTCAAAACAGCTTCAAAGTTCTTGATCTGCTTGCGGGCGCAGGATATTTGCGAGGCGCTTGTGTTTGAGAAATATTCCGCGGACGCGTTGCCATCTTTAAAATACTTTTGTTAGCGAGAGAGCGGTTCGGAGTGTAGCAAGCGGCACGCCAGCTCACTAATTTGTTCGGTTTCTCTATTTTGTTTTCTTTTTTTGTAGTGACGTGCAGCAGTGTCAGGCTCGTTCGTTCTTTTTGTGTCCCTGTGCAGTAGAGATGAGTTGTTAATCAGCGCTTCAGTTTGTCTTTCTTCTCTTTTTTCTTCGTTTGTTCGTTTAGTTCGTGTGAGCGGGGGCGCCTTGTGAGTCTCTTCCGCTTACGAGTACAGATTTCTTTTGCCGTGAAAGAACTGTTTTCACCTGTTTTAATAGAACATAGATGCGCGTTTGCTCCTTGCGGGATTCTCTGTATTCCACACTGCAGTTCTACAGTTGTTATCGTAGACAGTTCACGGTATCCTCAAGGAAAGTTATGTATGCGAGGGATATTGATTTGTTTGACTACGAAATTTAAGGCGCCGACGCTACACTGGCGATAAGGCCCGCAGCAGTGGAGGGCCCCGGATTCACAGCCCGAGCCCGGGGTCTTAACGTGCGCCTAAATCTCGAACACATTGGCGTTTTCGCTTTTTGCCTTCAAGAGAAAAGCGGTCTCCGCGATGGGGAACTGAACTCGCGCCCTTGGGCTCAGACCACGGCGGGGTGTAGTTCTGGCTACGCTAATGAAGTTCACGAGTAAACGACGATGAGGCCAAGCTTGCGTTCGCTTGATTTGAAAGCTTGTTTGAAAAGTTCGCTGTATACAAAAATTTAATTGTTCTTTTTCGACGTGTAATGATTTACACCAACGTTTTGCTATTTTTTTTAGTATGTATAGGCACATTTTCGTTACTGGAATATTCTTTCGCGTTTGGGTTTGTGAGATAAGTATTCATTTCTGCAAAACAGCGCTGTTATTATCGTGCCTCCACAGAAAAATACTGAATCATCGCACTAGGATGCGATGTCAATATGACTTTTGTAGATGTAGCAGATGAAATGACTTTTTAAATCTACCTCCTTCCCCCCGCCCCCCCGTAACACAACGTATCACAGCATTGTATGTGTGAAAAGAGGTAGGAGGAGTTATGACTTTTTTTTTTGTCCCCAGAACTGGGACCCGAGATGTGTAGCCCCCCCCCCTCCTCGCCTTTCTGTTTTTTCCCGGCCGAGATATGCATGCTTCATGATTCCGCACCAACCTTCCCGGAAGACTGACTTCGAATATCTCCACTGCCGCTAAAGCGCCCCAAAGCGGAACCTTAGTAGTACTGAAGATTGCTCACCCATTATGTCAATGTGTGCTAAGGTATAAAGAAGAAAATCAGCTGCTATAGCAAGGAAACGTTTCCGCGGGAGTCACGTGCCAGAAGAGATGAGTCACTGGAGTTTTGTCAATGTTTATTTCCTCCATTGTTTTGTGCAAACCATGTTGCGGCAGTATTTGAGGAAATACATTCAAAAATTGTCCAATACAATTGATTTCCCCACTTAGCAGGTATAATTATAATTTGTGCAAAGATATGCTGCTGGTAAAGGCTACTGGATTACCCTACGGAGTTTCATCAGTGTTGAAAATTAAGCGCGAACCATAAAACATGGAAAAGAAAGAAGGACACCGGTATAATTTTCAACAATGTATGTTCACCAACCGACTCTCAATCCTACTTAGTTTTGCCAGTAGAAACTCTATTGAGTTTCAATTAAAGGAAGTCATTTGACATTCTGTTGAGGTTTGTCTATTGAAACCTTGTTGACTTTTTATTGACTGCACTCAATAGAAATGTCAATGTAAAATAAAAAAAGCATAAAAGTAACCTAGTAGTCTTAATTCCGTAGACACAGTGGGCAGCGCTGAAAAAAATAACCCTTCAAAGTGTATGTTTGAGCCTGATGAGTTTTGTCAATTGGTTCTCCAAAGAGTTTCAATTGACTCGTGTCAATTGGTTTTGTGTTGCGTTTTCTCAATAAAAATCCTTTTCAGTTTGTACTGACACATCTCAATAGCCCATTGAGTTTGAATTAAGTTTCTGTTGATTCAATAAAAACTCAACAGGAAAAGAATTGAAACTCAGAATCCATTTTTGTAAGGGCCTGCCGCGGCTATGACGCAACGTGGAGCGGCTATGACGCAACGTGGCGCGGCTATGACGCAACACAATCCAACACAATCCACTTTAATCCAATCCAATCCAAATCCAAACCAATCCAAGCCAAGCCAAGCCAAGCCAATCCAAGCAAATCCAATCGAATCCAATCCAATGCCCCTCGCGAGAGAGTGTTATAGCGCCGAAATCGCGCCACCACACGAACGCGTGATGTTGACGTCACGATCACGCCACAGATGTTAGCGACCGGAGCGCGCGCGAACGACATATGTGGTTTAAGCGCGAACCGACCGCGGCGAGAGAGCGCGATGCGAGCGCCCCCACCTGTTCTTGCGCGCGAACCGACTGTTGCTCAGCGCGAACCTAACGCGGCGAGAGAGGGTGTTGCGAGCGGAGAGAAGGCGAGGAGGACGCGGGGGAGAGGGCGCACCTGTGGCCGACGGTTGAATGAGTCAAGGATATAAGGCGCGTTCGTAAGCTTCCGTTCTGTGTCGGCGTTGTGGCGCAGTGGGTATACAGCACCATGTACCTTGCGTTCCGCCTGCAGAGTCGTGGGATCGAAACCTGGCGCCGGTAAGTATTATTTTTTTATATAGCGATGCGGACTACGGACGTCAACGCGGGTGACATCGTGAGTTACTGAAATGCTCTGCATTTAAAAAAAAAGAAACCGAACAAATCAGTGGGGTGGCGTGCCGCTTGTTATACTCCGAACCGCTCTCTCGCTAACGAAAGCATTTCTTTTAAAGATATCAACACGTCCGCGGACTACGTTTCTCAAACACAAGCGCCTCGCAAATATCCTGCGCCCGCTAGCAGATCAAGACCTTTGAAGCTGTTTTCAAGGATTGGACTTTCCAGAATTCTTCCGTCCTCTCTCCTGCTGCCGTTCGCCGAAGCGGGCGCCCGGACACAAAAGACGTGCCATCCACCATCCAACGGCGATAACCAGTTCTTTTGGTTCCTCTGGCACCCTCCTAGGCTAAGCTAAAGTGACCGCGCTGTCACGAATGTCTAGTACGCGGCGTTGCCACTGCCGCCAGTGGCGCTGACAGCCAACATCGCGACCTCGGCGGAGTTCGGTTATCTGCAATATAATATTACTGCTGCTAGAGGGGTTGGTAATAATTCCATAAAAAAATGATTGTAAATATTAACATAGGACTCACAAGCAGCCGTAGGTTTTTTTGATATCTCGTGTCAGTGTTTTCACGCTCAGTTTTCACAAGAATGCGTAGCTGTGGCATAGCCATCGCAAACTGACTTGAAACCAAGCCAATGTCGCTTGTTCGAATGTACACTCTAGTTCGAATCGCAATCCCCATAGAGTTTCTTACAATACAATGGCAATCCCGGATGTGCGGGCGCCATCGCGGTGCGGTCTTTCTCACTGTTCTGTGCAAATTTACAGCTTTGCTCGTGTTGTTGGCGATTTATGTGCCGTGTGCGAATCTTTTCAACCAGCATCGAAGGTCAGACATTGCAGTGCAGCTGGCGATACATCGAATTTATTGAAGGAAAAGCCATCGTATGCGCTCTTCTACCGCCGGTGAACATCCTTTGTGTGTCGTGTTGTGTTTGTGCGCTGTGATCGTACGGTGAAGAAGCTTGCGAAGTGAGGTGTTACCATCCCTGTTAGCCACGCTTTGGAATCCGTCAAATTCACCACGCTGGGAGCCCCGCTGGGAGCGACATTGTTATAAGGTAAGTTCATTCTTTCTGAGCGCTCCTGTACAGTCGGGATCAATTTTATCGCGACGATAGCGCCTTTGCGTGACACTTCTTAGCATCAGCCACGGCTAGATTATGCTATGTTTGCTTCTCCCTTGCAATGGCTGTTCCATGCACTGCGCGCACAGCCATCAGAAACGATAACGGCCGCGCTCGTTTCTTTTTTTCTTTATTCTTTTCTCCCATCAGCGATATACTTCACACTGATACGCAGCGTTCTCAGGGAAACTACGTCGGCATGCAGGGGCATTCTAGTCTAAACAAATTTGTATTTTTCTTACGCAATGCCGCATTGTTGCGGTAACTTCGGAGTTATCAAATTGGCGAGGAACTAAACGCGGATACGTCATCCAAAAAGGAATAAAAAAAAACTGGGGGTGAGCGAATTGTATGGAACAGCCAATGAGTGAGAGAGGGTAGCATAATCTCATATACGCGAATGAAAAAAAGTGCCACGGAACGGCGCTGTCGTCTTGCTTGGTCGGTGCTCCTGCGATAACCTTCAAATTGATCCTGACTGTACATTTCATCATGACTAACGTTGTGCAGGCCTACCTGAATGGCTATACAGTCAAACTCCGCTACAACGAACTCCGCTACAACGAAATTCCCGCTTCAACGAAGGTTTTTCGATTCCCCGCCCGCATCCCATAGGCCCCAATGTATTAAAACTCCCTCCACAACGAACCACTTTTTTTATTGTTCCCCCGGTTCAACGAAATTTTCCCGGGACACAAGTCACTCGATCTGCAATGGACTGAACCACTGTAACTAATTTTGATAAGTTCTAACAATGTAAATTATTAGTAGCAACATTTTCTCCGAACATCCGGACATCGAGAAGCGGGGGTCCGCTTCTCGATGTCCGCTTCTCGATGTCCGGAGAAGCTGCCGCTTCTCGATGTCCGGATTACCGGCGCCGACGGCGCTCAAAAGCGGCGGCGGCGGCGGCGGCGGAGGAGGAGGAGGAAACGGCTGAAGCATGGGCAGCTCTCGAGGAAGCCGGCATTTTTCCTGAGAACGTAGCATTGAGCGACTACGTAAATGCCGACGCGGACGTGATCGTCTACGAGGAGCTCAGTGATGCCGAGATCCTCAAGAGTGCTCGCGCCGCCTCCGCCGCCGCCGCCGATTCATCCGACGACGAAGAAGTCGGGCATGGTGTTCCGACGGTCCCGACGTCAGTGACCGCGTCGCAGGTCATGGACTCCTTGGACGTTTTACGTAGTTTCCTTGGCGCCCATGACGATGATGTCGCCATGCAGCTCCTCGCAGACTGTGAGCAGCGCATTCTCCCGTTGCTCGTGCGAAAGCGCAAACAGACAAAAATCAGCGATTTTTTCAAGTTTTGGAAATAAAATGCTCCCAGAGTGTCGTGCATATCCTGTGATAATCCGTGACCGCAAATTAAAATATAAACTCCGCGCTGTGATTTCACGACGCCTGCTTTTGCGCGGATCTCCACGAGTACGACGCGCATATTACAACGCTGGTCTAAGCGCCGCGAGACGCGTTGTGACCGCAAATTACGATATAAACTCCGTGCTATAAAAAGGGTGCTATTTTTGGCGGTGCGAGCTCCAAGCAAGTTGGCAACATTGGGGCGAAAAGGTAGGTGGGAGATTTCACGACGCCAGTTAGACGCCTGCCCTGTTTTCTTTATTTACTGATTTTTCCGCGACAACGAAATTCTCGCTACAACGAAATTTTTCGCGATCCCCGTGAATTTCGTTGTAGCGGAGTTTCACTGTACTCACGACTTGGTTATTTGTCGCTATATAAACAGTGTTTTATATAAACAGTCGCTAGATAAACAGAAACAGTCGCTATATAAACATTAAGGCACAAGAAGAGAGCGGAGTGGGTCAGGGAGCAAACTGGTGTTAAAGACATATTAGTAGAAATTAAGAAGAAGAAATGGACTTGGGCAGGGCATGTAATGCGAAGGCAAGATAACCGCTGGTCATTAAGGGTAACAGAGTGGATCCCTAGAGAAGGCAAGCGCTGCAGGGGGCGGCAGAAAGTTAGATGGGCAGATGAGATCAAGAAGTTTGCGGGGATAAATTGGTCACAGTTGGCACAGGACCGAGGTAATTGGAGAATAATGGGAGAGGCCTTTGCCCTGCAGTGGGCGTAGACAGGCTGGTGATGATGATGATGATGATGAAACATGTTTTTATGCATGCCGTTCGAGATCGACCTAAAGGGTGCGATTTCACTTCGGCTTTTCAAAAATACTGTACGTAAGTGTTACAAATTGAAGGGGGTATTGTACCGGCACACATTTTGACATCAATCGGTAGTTTACTGTCTTCCGCGCTGCTGTATTGCTTTCGCGTGTGATATATTTGTATGCATCTTAAGCTAAAGGTCTAACAAAACCTTTGAAGGCAAGTGACGAATGAATATAATTCTAGACGCAGTGCCGCTACAGAACGGAGCAGCAGCCCTGTATTGCCTGGCACGAAGTGTCATCAAAAAAGAAAGAACACCATCATTAAGGTAAATAAAATGTTTGACGAACGAAGTTAACGACACTGAAAAAAAATGAAGGAGGTCGCATCGAACAAGTGCCTGTCGGATCAATAACAGACGCACGAATACTGCGCTATGCAAACACACCTGACAGCGCTAGGCTGAGAGGCAGATCTACCAGTCACAAACAGTATAGTGTGTTCAACCAGTTAGGAGACATGGCGGTAAAATATACTTACAAGCTAAAGTGCTGGCTGCCGGCAATATATTTGCTTCCTAATTTGAACGATTGTTTGGAGAAAGAGCGTTCCCTGAGTGCAGAGCAGTGACTCAGGTGACAAACGTGGCCTAAAACGTACTTCATTCCAGCTAAAGAAATAATGCCCAAGAATATAACAAATTTATTTATTACTTTTGGAAAATAGAGACTGTGTATCCGCTGAAGCTAGGGTTTGAACCCAAAGCATCTTTACACAAGTCTGATGCGTTACCTTGACACCCTAAAGGCAAGCAGACACTTTGGTTTTAAAACCAATGAAGAAAAAAATGTGCTGCGTAAGGAGTAGTTGGAAACAGACTGCACACTGTTATATATTAGTCTTTTACCACAAAGTGCCAATTCTCTCCAAGTATCTTTCTGGAAATTTCTCATTTGCCAATTTTTGTCTCAGGTGCTAGGCAGCTTGCGCTAGAACATGCACAGGCGTCAAACTTTCAAACTGATGAATACCGGTTTTGACTAAGCACTTGCTCGACTTGCTAGCATAAATTGAAATTTGCCATTGCTTATAATCACAACCTGCTGATTGCCTTTCTCGGAGCAGTTTTGAATAAGTTGGGCTGAATGTGGTGTGAGTAATAGCAAAATCACTGAATAATATTTTGGCTGAACGTGGCATCAGACGTGCCACTGACTGATGCTACACCGGCATTGCGCGAGGGCTTAGTCTATCTGTTGTGACAAATGTTCTGCCTCTAGGAATTACCCAAATGATTGGTCGGCACGGTATCACTGTACTGTTTTAGTGCTGCTGCTGTATAGAAAATCTCGCCAAGCAAAGGGAAAAAAAGCTTTTACATTTTTTCTCATTTACAGCAACTCTGCCGTTTTTTCCTCTCACCAAACAAAACTGTTTCGTGTTCTCGTTGTGTGTAAACTGGCATCACGACCTTGTTATACTGGGACACTCCTCTGGCATTGTTACGATTAAGGCAAAAATGTGGATATACCCATATCTCATACGATCCCTTCAAGCTGCTGCTTAGTGCTACTTGTTTGTTATACGTACTGCAAGGCACACACCATACTTCAGCGTTACAAGAGTGTGAACGACTGCGAAATTCAACTTACGTATTTTTTTCTGTCACGTTCTTTCTGGCAAGTTTTTTTTTCTTTCACGGTTCATGTAATTTTTTTCCACTAGTCGGTAAGCACAAAGTAATATGCGCTCATTCATTCATAAAGCCATTTGCAATGATTGCCTGTTGTAGTAACTTTAGTTTACAGTACCATCTGACACTAGTTTTTTTTTAATCAAAGCTACAATTTTGTAAACCAGCTCATGGAAGTTGACAGTTATCTAATTTTGTTTTGACATTTCCAGCATTGAAATTTCACAAAACAAAATCCACAGGTTGACAGGTATGCTTCTGGACAGGTTTGGTAGTGGCTCACCCAGTCTTGATAGGCCTAAGCGAATTTCTTTTGGGCCTCAAAGATGTGGAAGACACGATAACTAGACCATGCGGGTGATTTTGTGGCTTCCTGCGGGCATAGTCGTTCCTCTAGATTTCAGGTGCTTTAATGCGGAAGGCATTGAAGTAAAAGCGTTCCACTCCCTACCCATTGTAGAATTAATTGATGTGGTTAGCTTGCCTTGATGCATTAAAACCTGAAACAAGCTTATACATTTGTTGAACTGCTGTCTCCTTGCCTTGCTTTCCAAAAATACAAACCATCTAACATATAAAATAGCAAGCTACTTAAACCAGCATGGTTAATAAGAAGGGACGCAATCATTTCGTACTATACTGGTGGAAACAAACAAGTCTGTTTTTTGTTGTATTTTGCAGGCTACACAGTCAAGTAGCCAAGTGGACCCTGCAAGGCTCCAGTCCTCCCGTGCTGCTTTCGTGAGCAATAAAGCAAGCGTTGCCATGAAACACCTCACTATTTCACCTGCTCAATGCACACCTTGATTTTTTGCAGTATTGAAGCAGACTCACTATATATTTAGTACAGTCTACTGAACTTTGCGAGGCATTGTTGAAATAACTTGATAAAAGACTACAATGAAATCAAACGGGCTGTCTTGAATATGCTCAATAGGTTTTCATTTGACATTTCTCAACAGGAACTCAACAGGAGAATCAATAGATAGTCAACACAGACTCAATTGGAACTCCACTGACTTTTCTCAATAGACTTTCAATTGATACATCACAACAGGAACTCAACAGGAAAAGTGTATTGAGAGTCAACAGAAAGTCAATTGGAAATCAACAGACATGTTGACGATAGTCAATAGAGTTTCAATTGAAACACAGCGTTGAGTTTCAATTGAAACACGGCGGCCAATTTTCAACGAGAACTCAATACAAAATTTCTATTCAAAGTCAATTGACTGTCAACACATTGTACTGAGTAAAGTCAATTGACTTTCAATTCAATCTCAATAACCATTTTTGTAAGGGATAGCCCGGCGGCGGGCATGGCAGCCAGATTCGTCAGAGAGGCTTGAACCTCCGGGTGAACGGGGCTGCCCAGCGCCCTCTCCCAGTGCCCGTCGCAGGTTACAGAGGGAAAGGAATTATTTAGACAAGCCCACATGGTGTGGGATAAGGTGGCGGGAATGCCGCGTGATGGGCAGTTCGGGGAGCGAAATAAAGCCGGGTGAATGGAGCAGCGCGCGACAGGGGAGGCTAGTTGTCTGCAGTAGGCGCCACGTGCGTTCTTGCACGTTGTCGAGACTCACGTGAGCAGGGGGATACACACGGCAGGCGAGGCGGAAATGTGTCACTATGCCGTGATAACTGAGTAGGCTCTAGCTATTGTGGTACTGTGCGAGGGGAGAAGGCTGGGGCCGGCTCGGAAAGTGACCTCTTGAGCAGCAGAATGGGCCGCCCCATTGCCGCCCAGCCCGGAGCGTGCAGGGGTGCAGAGCAGTTCCGCTGAGGTGGAGGTAGGATTTTGAGTTAATTTTGAGTGCCTGTGGGGATATGAGCCCTCTGGAGAAATTTGGAATGGCCGTTTTCGAATCGGAGATCCTGATTGTAGGAGTCGGCCGGTGCGTTGAAGCAAGCGCTATAGCCGCATCCACTGCCGCTTCAGGGTTGACGGTATGGACAGGAAGGGAGTTCACCGGCGGGGCATTAGGGCGGTCAATGACTGCAACCGCATATGCATCATGGCGGCGGTAGTCGGCCGCGTCCAGATAATGGCCGGTCTGATGGGGAGTCGCTTAGAAAGCGCGCGAACCCTTTGCTCCCGCCGCCCACTGTGGTAAGTTGGGTACATATTGCGCGGGAGCGGGCGAACCAGGAGTGGGCGAACCAGCGGGGATATTTGGTTGATTTGAAGTTTGCCGTCGGTGATCAGCGGAGCCGAGTCTGCCCAGAATGTGGCATCCAGTAGCGGTGCCCGATAGCCGCCACAGCTGGCCTATGCGATGGGCCTACACTGGCTTTTCCGCAAAATTGTGAATCCTCAAGCTCTCAAGTCGGGCAGTGGAAGTGTAACAGGGGTCCTGCAACGCGGCCTTGTAGGCTTTCCTGATAAAACTTTATTTTTTTTTTCAGTTCTGTGGGAGCGACCTGAAGGAAAGAGAGTGTGTGTGATGCGGCTTATCACAAAAAGGTGCACCAATCGCAATCTGTCCCTCTCCTTAAAGGGGTCTTAAAATACCTTCCGCCGATGCTTGGATGTACATGTAACCAAATAAAGCAATGTATTAGCAACCTCCTCCTGCAAGAATTTTGTTAAAGCGATGAGTATTAGCTGAGAAATCGTAAATCAAAAACCGCGCATTATCGTCGCGCCACATTTCCTCCTCCTTTCAAGTTTTTCTTCGCTGTTGACGCCGCGTTAGCCTTCCCTACCATGATGCTGCGCTCCACAGCGGTGACTTACCTCCGCTATTGCGCTCCTCAGACTGCCGTCTGGTACAGGCAAGCTCTTTTGGCTTTTTCATCTTTGTTGACACCATAGATCCCGCACTGCGCTCGAGGCTGGAAAAGCGAACGAAAGACCTGGCCGCATGTGCGCTTCCTGGCCTTGCCCTTTCGCGGCGTACGTTGCTGCAGTTGCGATCGGCGGCACGTGACTTTTTATCGGCGGCAAACTCACATCCGCACGGGGAAGATCGTGCGCTCGTTCGCTTTGATGCACCGCGCACTGTTTATCCAAAAAGCGGTCTCAGATGTGGCCCCGCTGGTGCCGGGTCTTGTTTTGCGGAGTTGGTAATTCCTACCGGCGGCATCATTTGAAATAGACACAGAACCCGTGCACAAAACACGCCGGATCGGATCGCTTTATCCGTGGCGATGAACGGGAAGGCGCAGAGCAAACCAGCGCCGCACTCGAGCAGCGTGCACCCGTGTTCTGACAAGCTGCACCAATATCTTGTGAACGGTAGTAATAGAGAGCAAACAGTTAGCAAGCGCTATTTTTTGCATCGTTCGCACTGCGCATGCAGCGTACGTTAAGACGCTTCTGCGTTTAGCGGGCGGAAGAATAGCGGACGCTATTTCAGCAAAATAACATGCGTACGTGAGGCCGCTTGAGTTTCCAACATGGCGGCAAGCAGCGCGACAACCACCCACGGTTGCGCTCTTGTGTGGACAGTAATTTACTTCCTATGAACCAAGGTCTTTGTCCCTGTGTTTTTAAATACGTCGAGTGGTTAGCACGTCCCCCTCGCGCAGCTCCGTATCGTCGTAACATCGCTGACTGTCCGAACGAAGCTTGCAACTACGCCAAGCCAGCGACCGAAGCTGCCCAAGCTGTGTGCGTGTGTGCCATAGAGAAAATATACTGACTCTAGAGGGAAAGCGCGCCGCTGAGGCAATGCATTGGAATCGTACGACACACAGTGGCCGACATGATACAACGATTTGAAGGTTGCCAGCTGAACTTTTGCTTACTAAAAACGGCGAAAGCGATGGGTTGTAATCTGGCAACATGCTACTGTATCGTTTCCGCGTCCGGCTAGCGAAGCATGCCCGGAGTAATTGTAACATGGCGGACCGCTGGCCAGGCGGATTTTGTGTAGTTGGCGTCGACATCATTGCGTAGTTTATCTCCTGTGGATAGGTAACCGACGTGTTTTCGGTTTAGCTTGTGTTATATGTACTGAGTCTATTTGAGCAAGATGTGGCAACGCTTACACAACACTAGCGCCAAGCTCGAATGCGACTGATCACATGCGCGAGGACGCCAAAAAATCAGCTGATCCGTAATTGGGCGCACCGAAAAATGAATCTCCGTCATGGTATCCGTGCATTTTTGCGCTGCGCTGCTTTATTTGCCATTCTGTGACAATTTGCGAGTCGCTCAATGCTTTTCAAACGAAGTGAAGTGAACTGTGGCCGTGGCTGTGAATTGTGAAGTGAACTGCGGTGTGTACCCTGGGCCGCCGGATACCCAATGGTTTCTTTAAAGGGTACGAGCGTCCCCGTACCGTAGCTCGTCTCGACGGTGGAAAAAACGCTTGGAGCTTGACCATAAGCAGCCATGGGAGGCCATGTGGTGGGCCCCTCGAACCCCTTCGGGCGGGGTCTGGGACCTCTGGGCACCCACCAGTTCAGAGGGTACAAGCGCTCCTCTCTTGGCGGGGAATGAAGGGCTTGTACATGCACTACCACTGCGGCAGACGTGGTAGGTTCCTCTGGAGCCGCTGGTCAAGCACCAGAATAAAAATGGAGACAGGCGCCCCCGTACGGGGATCCAGTGCACTTGAACCGTTCCACCACGTCGGTTTGTACCATGGGGTACGAGTATGTGGGAGGTACTTCGGTACCGCTGGGCACCAACCAGTGAAAAAATTGGTACAGGCACCCCGTGCACAGGGGATCTCGTGCTTGGGAAGTTACCCGACTTTGTCGGGAAATGCCACGGTGGAAGGGGTCGTAACTTTTAAAACCGCAGCCATGGCTCAGAGGTACAGCACTCGCCTTGTATGCCGGAGGTACTGGGTTCGAATCCTGGTACCGCCAGGCACGCACCGGTTTCTTTAATGGGTACAGGCGTCCCTAGTCGAGTGCGGACCCTTGAAAGGGGAATACACGCCTGGAAAGCTGCCTTTACCCTATCGAGGGGCCCCTGACCCTTGTCCATCTGGCGGGGCCCCCGGCCATCATGCCGTGTTGCGCCATTGCCGGGGGTAAAAGAGTGTGGCGGCATGTCCTACCACAGGTGGTTGCGAGTTGAGCGTCCATCGTTGCTGTGGAAGGCACCATGTGAATTCGTGTTCCTTGGTGGCGCCGGGCACCTACCAGTAAAATAGATACAAGCGACTCCCCGGCCTGGCGTCGGCCTTTGTGTGGGACTTTGTGCCTTGGCAACAAGGCACAAACCGCTCCAGAAGTCAGTTACGGTTACGTGATCCCGGTTCAGCTCCAGGCACCACCTCGCGACATGTGGGCACTGCAGGCGTACCACTCACTCCCCTTGGGAAGTGCACGATGCGTTTGGCATTGTGGTGTGTGTGTTGTGGACGCGTTCGTTTCGCCATAAAATGCGACGTTCAGCCTAAATGACTCCGTTTTCATGAAGAAAAATTTCAACCCTGGAACGAGAACAAATTATCTTCTTGTCATTCCCGAAGAACTTCGTGACGAAATTTTGGAAGCATGCCACGACGACCTGTCATCGGGACATCTCGGCACAGCTCGCACTGTTGGAAAAATCACGGCGAGGTACTACTGGCCCCGCCTTACCTCTGACGTCATCCACTACGTCCGGAGATGCCGTGACTGCCAGCCACGAAAAACACCGCCGACGAGACCCGCCGGACTTCTGCAGCCCATCGCCGTCCCATCGAGACCCTTCCAACAGATTCGAATGGACCTTCTCGGCCCGTTCCCTACGTCACTATCCGAGAACAAGTGGATTGTCGTAGCGACAGACTACATGGCGCGCTACTCCAAGACCGCCGCTCTTTTTAAGGGGACTGCACAAGAAGTCACGAAGCTCTTCATAAACGAAGTTTTGCTGTGGCATGGCGCCCCTGAAGTCCTAATCACGGACCGCGGAACGACCTTCACTGCGGAACTGATGCAAGGGATATTACACTACAGCAAGACGGATCACCGAAGAACGACGGCGTGCCACCCCAAATGAACTGACTACGAAAGTTCTGATCAAAACGATCGAGGGTATGCAGTCTATGCACGCCGACGTTGAATATAAGACTTGGGAATTAGTCCTACCGTATGTCACGTTTGCGTACAACACAGTGACCCAGGAAACTACGAAGATGACACCGTTCGAGCTTGTCTACGGAAGACGCCTGACTTTGATGCTTGACGCCATGCCTCCGCACATAGAAAACGAAGACTTCAACGCAGTATTGTACACGTTCCCCCAAAACAGGAACGAAAGCTCGTTCCTCGTTCTTTCCCTATTTTTAAACTAGTTCCCGTTGCAAGTTCCTTTATTGCGAAAGGAACGCGTTCCACTTCCACTTCGAACATTGGAACGTGTCGTTGCATCAACGTTACATTTCATGTTTTAAATTAAAATATGGTGTAGGATTCGTGACGCGAAATAAAGTGGGAAATTTAAAACTCACATTTAACTGCGTATACTATAGGAATATGAACACCACCGGCCACAGTTTATCTGGAGATAAAAAGAATCCCAAGAAACGCTCCTAGACGACTTTTTTCGGGGAGCACCGGGCAAACTCCAGACATGTGTAACTGCGATTTTCATGCTCGTTTATCATAGGTGCAACACATATGACGCTTCCCACTTCGGTCTTCCAAATGCGCAGTAAGGTTACTGCGCTTCAGATATGCGAATAGAATGTTACTCACATGTAGGAACGTAATGAAATGTCTTGCATTAGAAACCGCATCGAAAGAAACATTACATAAGCTTTTAATGAATTCTGATTTAATGGTACAGTTTATTTAAAATACCTTACAGGCCCCTTTGCAGGGCCTTTAGTAAGGGGGTTACAAATGTGAAGCTCTGCGGATCGTACAGCACAAATGTGCGAGTAACAAAACACAGCAGAACAAGTAATGACTACAAGGCTTGCAATCCAAGTTTAGTTCGGAAGACGATAACAAGAAAAAAATAAAAGCCAATAGCGTAGTCACACAACAAATCTACGCACAAGAATTACAAAGTATGCCGACCACAATTAAGGTACTAGTAGATAAAGGAAACAACCTAAGAGAGCGAAGTTTGTAGACGCGACGCATAAATCAGTTGAGGCGGTTAAAAATACGCATACGGGAAAATCGCAAGAAATAACAACGAGCCAATTCACGTGCGTAAAAACATTTAGACTATTAAACATATGGTCGGGCAGAAAGTGTGACACTATAAGGAAAAAAAACAACCACAAAAAATAAAAAGTAATGAGAAAACAAGAAAACACGTGCCGTGGTACAGAGTCGACAGATTCTTTGGTTCTTCAAGAAGAAAAGAGTTAAGTACATAACAAAGTTACAGGATATGAAAGAAGACAAAAAAAATGTATAATGAATGAAAAAATGCCCCAATGCATAGTCGCAACTAAGTAGAGTCCCTTGTTTGAACTCAGGAAGAGTTCCATCTCGATGTTGCAGTCAGACAGATGGACCCGTTTTTCATCAACACTTCGTTGGCAATGTTGCAGAGCCGTTCCATGGAATTGCTTGAGGGTTCTGACGTGTTGTACATGAAAAAAAGTTGGCGCAGTCCCTCGAAGTTTTTCATCTGCGACAGCGGGTAGTCAACCAGTACCAGCAGGTACCGCGACAGCTGATCCTGTGCCTAGGCTGGATTGGTGTGCTGCCCAAAGGAAAAGAAATCCTCGGGCGAGGTCGATGTGGCAAATTCTGCGCTGGATGGCTCGGTCGCTGCAGCCAGCTCTGTCTTTATGTTGTTAGTCACCTTGTCTCACATATAACTGTCTGGGATCCATGATAGCTTAAACATCGGGATTAAACAACCGGCGATAACAAGCTCGCGCTCTCCTTTAAGGTGTCCAAACCGGCAATCCCGAACAATTCCCGGTGACCCGTTGGCACTGCAATCCCGGTGGCCCTTCGAATGACCTCACAGTGAGAGTAACTCCCAAGACAACAACGCACCCGCGTCTCGCGCACACTAATGCGGTAATTACCCCTGACAATATACGGTGGTTTCACAAGGTACATGCAGCGCCGTTCGGACTTAGAAACCTTTCCCCGGCAGGGAACAATTCTAATTCCAGACGCGCATCCTGGCTCCCCAGACAAACGATGAAAAGGAAAAGATTTCTCGCGGCTGCCCTATTCACTCGTCGAACGCCGCGTAAGCTCAACCGGAATGAGAGCAAGCACAATCTTCGGCCCGCTGCGTGGTTATTCTTCTGCCTTTCACCATCGAGGAAGCACGTTCCGCCGAAAGGCGGGCAAATTTGCAGCTTATAGGAAAAGAAACACAGTAGCGACTTGTGGATTTATGTACCCCAGCCGGTAGCATTTCGGCTGGCGTACCCGCAAATTTTCCCGCCATTTTTTTTTCGGGGCTACCATGGTTTCCAGACCAGGAATGCCCTCCCCGCTAAAAGAGCGGCTGCAGGTGGTCGCCAGTTTCAGTCCGTTCTGGTTACAAACCCCTGCGCGCTCGCGCCGTGGGCTCTGGCTCGGGCCGGGGTGCGGATCTGTCAGTCCGCTCTGGTTGCAAACCCTTGCTCGCTTGCGCCGTGGCTGCTCGCTCCAGCCACGGCTCGGGCTCTGGCCCGGGTTCGTTCTTTTTTCGCTTCGTCCCTAGGGGAGGTACTACAAACGTATGGGGCCTGTAATGGCCGCAAGAAAAGACCGTAAAGGCCGCGGGAAATTGCGGGAAAATTGGGTGAGATTGCGGGAAAACCCAAGCCAGAGCCCGAGCCGCGGAGCGAGCGAGCAGGGGTTTGTAACGAGAGCGGACTGACAGATCCGCGACCATAAACTGGCGACAACCTGCAGCCCCTCTTTTAGCGGGTCTGGCAACCATGGTCTGGCAACCATGGTTGGTCTGGCAACCATGGTTGGTCTGGCAACCATGGTAGCAACCATGGTAGCTCTTTTGGTCTGGCAACCATGGTAGCTCCGCGAGAAAAATGGCGGTAAAATTTGCGGGTACGCCAGCCGAAATGCTACCCTCCCGCCTTGGCATCAACAGCAGCCAATTCCTCGCGATGTGACGTTTGCAGAAGGAACGACGTTACTGCCGTTCCTTCAAAAACCTAACGGGTTACCGTTACAGTTCCGCCGACGCTTAATGGAACGGTGGCGTTCCTCCGTTCCTTGAAAGAGGAACTACAGGCTTTCCCGCTCAATTTAATCCAATCACCATACAATTTAATCTAAGCGCCAGCCAATTTAATCCAACTGCATCTGATTTAATCCAAACGCCGTCGAATTTAATCCAGGTGCCAGCGAATGTAATCCAAGTGCCAGCCATTTTAATCCAGCTGTCGGAAGGTTGCTCAGGGGTGTTTTGCGCGGAATTAGGCGCAGCTTTGCGGACTTTCATGCGCGAGGTGGAATGAAAAAATGGTGTTCCTTGATACCTTACGTTCAAAATATCATAAGCGCGCATCTTAATAGACATTTACTAACATCGGAAGACGAGCAGAGCGGTCTCGTTTGATCTGTTAGTGGCGTGTGGTGATCGTCTGCGAGTTCGTTAGAAGTATCGTCTGCTCCGGTATTGTTACCCCTACAGACTTGCCAGCGTAGTGTAACTCGCGTCAGAAGTATCGTCTGCTCCTCGTGTAACAATGCTTTAGACATTTTGTTGGTGAAAACTCATTAATGCTTCTCTGCAGCGTTAAGCAATATTTCCAAATTATAATATTGTCTGCGAAATCGTCAGAAATATCACCTGCTGGCGACATAAGTGCCGTCTGCTCGCGTACAAATACGCTTGCAAATCTGCTGGGGTAACAATACGCGAGCAGATGATACTTCTGTCTGCCTCGCAGGCGATCACTACACGCCACTAACGGATCAAACGAGACCGGTCTGCTCATCTCCGGGTGTTATTAAATGTCTATTAAGATGCGCGCATATGATATTTTGGACATAGGCATCAAGGAACACCATTTTTTCATCCCATCCCGCGCATGAAAGCCCGCAAAGCTGCGCCTAATTCCACGCAAAACACCCCTGAGCAACCTTCCGACAGCTGGATTAAAATGGTTCGCACTTGGACTAAATTAGCTGGCACCTGGATTAAATTCGATGGCGTTTGAATTAAATTAGATGGCAGTTGGATTAAATTGGCTGGCGCTTGGATTAAATTGTACGGTGATTGGATTAAATTGAGCGGTAAAACCTGTAGTTCCAGGAACGCCGTTCCTTGGAACGCCGTTCCGCACAACACTGCTTCAACACCGCCGCCCAAGGATACCTTCAGCGTGCGGAGGAGTCCCGCCAGCTTGCTCGAGTTCGCACAATGTACCAGCGGCAGGTGGATGCGGCAGGCTACAGCCTCCGACGCCGAGACGCCGAGTACCGCCCAGGCGATCATGTGTGGGTTTGTACTCCCATCCGACTGCGCGGACTCAGTGAGAAGCTTCTGCGACGGTATTTCGTACCCTAGCAGATTCTGCGACATGTTGCCCAACTTACCTACGAAGTTATCTGCGATGGTGATTCTTGCCCATCACGACGACGCACGCTACCCGTATTCGTCCACGTGGTTCGCCTCAAACCTTAATGGTCAAGATGATTGACTTTTGTTGCTGTTGTCGTTTGTTAGGACTGTCGTTTCATTTTAAAATCGGGTCGAAGCACTGTGAGAGGGAGTAATGCCGCGAACCATGCATTGAATTTGTTTGTTTAGGTCTTGTTTTTACTGCCCGGCCGCGCCCGGCTGTGTTGTCTGTGTCCCAAAAGAAGCGCGTGTTGCATTCTTTATGTTTATGCCGAACGGGTTATCTCATTCTCACAAGGAGAGCGCTTCTCCCTAACGTCACTAGCCTAGAATAATCTTCTTTGATCTACAATGTTCTAGATGTAAATCGACGGTTCGAGAAACACTCGCGCCGAAAGATAAAAGCCTGCACAGCGGACGCCGCGGTATTCCACTCGCCGATGCTCGCCTGTGCACGTCACCTTGTTCACTCCTGCTTCGCCGCCTGTGCATTCTATGAGTTGTTAGGTGAGCACAAGTTCGCTCCAATAAACGTGTTTCCCTTCAAGACAACTGCGTCATCTTTGGCTTCTTGACAATATCATAGAATAAATTTACGCTTTCCACAGCCATGATGTCAGAGGTATACATTAAGGAATGGAAATAATTAGTTATCATTTCTATTTTGCGGACATAGAAAAAACATCTGTCATAAAGTACGAGTGTAGAGACGTATGTCTTCACAGTCAGCCATAATCTGTTACTGGACGAGTTAAAGAAATCGAATGCAGGACGTAGCAATCTGCTTTCGCAGTATATATTTGCTATGTTCAAGGAAGCACGGAAATGGAGTAATGTTTGATCCACATAGTGACGCAAGAACGTAGCACCTAAGCGTTTGTGGAAATTATTCGGAATAGACCATCTGAATTTCTCGAAGGCTTTGGAAGAAACATGAAAAGACTGCATAACACAATGAGCAGATAAACGTAAGCAGTACGGCCGCGGACGCTTTGAACGCACATCAACATAACTCACAAAAGCGTCTCCCTTGCGCGCAACAGGCAAGGTCTGATGAGCATAGCAAAGTCATTGTACTCAGCAGACTATTGTAACGCCACAACTAACAATCAAGTTTAAAAATACCGATGAATCTAAGGTCGGACGCTCTAACAAACTTGCTTGGAAGTTGTGCGGCGTCTGCACACCAGAGGATCCAGAGCGACTAACTGTAGAAGATTCACTACAGCCGGTAGACACAGCAACCGTCAATATACAATTAACCAAAGCCACACATTAAGGGAACCTGCCGACTTCTGAAGCGGGGAAACGAACAACTTTCTAAATAGCAGTGGCTAACGTACGCAGTCAGAAATGTCCAGCCGACTCCGACCCACGAACATGCAAGTTCTAATACATTACAGCTGCAAATGTTTCTCCAAAACAAAATAATGTTACACGCTGCGACCATAAGCATGAAACGAACAACGGGCAGTGAAGCTGTATGTTTATCGGATGCAGTGAATATTGATGTCACTAAACGGCAACCCTTACCACCACATAAATAAGCAGCACTGACCTGACCTTTTCTGTGCCCCTTGGCAAAACTCCACTTTGTCGAATAGGAACACATCCCGAGGATATTGCCGCGAACCATGTGTGGGTTTGTTTATTTATTGTTTGTTTTTACTGTAGGGCCACGCCCGGCTGTGTTATCTGCGTTCCCAACGAAGAGCTTCATACATTCTTTACTTTTAAGCCACACGGACTATCACATTCAGATAAGCAGACTGTTTCGCACTAACGTCACTAGCCACTCACCCGCTTGGCGAAAAATAGCACCCTTTTCAGCTTGGAAAATGCCCGAGAAACAGCGTTCTGCGAGCTGAAACAATGCCGGCAAAGCCCGCCTGTGCTCGCGCATTTCGACGAAAACGCCGAAACAGAAATGCACACGCAT
The DNA here is from genome assembly GCF_048455015.1 of Haemaphysalis longicornis. Taxonomy (NCBI): domain Eukaryota; kingdom Metazoa; phylum Arthropoda; class Arachnida; order Ixodida; family Ixodidae; genus Haemaphysalis; species Haemaphysalis longicornis. Next base: position 164,365,003 of record NW_027526460.1, read on the forward strand.
GCCAGTGATACAGGCTTGGGTGCCGTCCTCGTACAAAAGAAAAGCGGGTGCGAGAAAGTAATCGCTTATGCCAGCCGTGGTCTGTCCAAGGAAGAAAGAAACTACTCAGCCTCTGAGAAAGAGTGCCTCACGATTATATGGGCCATTTCAAAATTTCGCCCATATGTGCATGGAAAACCATTAAAGGTTGTGACAGACTACCGTGCGCTGTGTTGGCTCGCCAATTTCAAGGACCCCTCTGGCCGTCTTGGTAGGTGGAGCTTGCGCCTGCAAGAATTCGACGTTACAGTAGTCTATAAATCCGGGAGGAAACACTCCGACGCCGAGTGTCTGTCCCGTGCCCCCGTCGACCCACCACCACAAGACTCCGATGTAGACAGCGCGTTCTTCGGAGTACTGACTGAGAGCGACCTGGCCGCACAGAAGCGTGCCGACAACGATCTACGCGTCATGATCGACTACCTGCAAGGATACAACGTCGCCGTGCCCAGGGCCTTCAAACGCAACTTACTTGCATTCAGCCTGAAAAACTCCGTCCTCGTGAAGAAGAATTTCAGAACCGGAACGAGAGCGAATTCTCTTCTTGTCATCCCGGCAGATCTTCATGACGAAATTTCGAAAGCGTCCCACGACGACCCGTCTTCCGGACATCTCGGCACAGCTCGCACAATTGGGAAAATCAAGATGAAGTACTACTGGCCCCGCCTTGCATCTGACGTCACCCACTACGTCCGGAGCTGCCGTGACTGCCAGCGACGAGAAACGCCACCGACGAGACCCGCCGGACTTCTGCAGCCGATCGGCGTCCCATCTAGGCCCTTCCAACAGATTGAAATGGACCTTTTGGGCCCGTTCCCTGCATCCCGATCCGAGAACAAGTGGATAGTTGTAGCGACAGACTACATGACGCGCTACACAGAGACCGCCGCTCTTCCGAGGGGGACTGCACAAGAAGTCGCAAAGTTCTTCATAAGCCAAGTTGTGCTGCGACATGGAGCCCCGGAAGTCCTAATCACGGACCGCGGAACGGCCTTTACTGCGGAACTGATGCAAAGGATATTACGCTACAGCAACACGGATCACCGAAGAACGACGGCGTACAACCCCCAAACGAACGGACTAATGGAACGCCTGAACAAGACAATCGCGGATATGCTGTCAATGTACGTCGACGTTGAACATAGGACTTGGGATGAAGTGCTACCGCATGTCACTTTTGCGTACAACACGGCTATCCAGGAAACTACGCTGATGACGCCGTTCGAGCTTGTCTACGGAAGACGGCTGACTACGATTCTCGACGCCATGCTTCCGCACGTAGAAGACGACGACCTCAACGCCGACGTCCAAGGATACCTTCAGCGTGCGGAGGAGGCCCGCCAGCTGGCTCGAGTTCGTACAACGGACCAGCAGCTGAAGGATGCCGGACGCTACAACCTCCGACGCCGAGAGGCCGAGTACCACCCTGGGGATCGTGTGTGGGTTTGGACTCCCATCCGTCGACGCGGACTAAGTGAGAAGCTTCTGCGACGGTATTTCGGACCCTACCAGATTCTATGATGTGTCGGCCAACTTACCTACGAGGTGATCCCTGATGGTGATTCCGGAACATCACGACGACGCACGCTGCCCGAAGTCGTCCACGTGGTTCGCTTGAAATCTTACTAGGCTTTTTTTGTTGCTCGTTCGGATTGTCTTTTATTTTAGCATCGGGTCGATGCACTCTTAGAGGGACGGTAATGCCGCGAACCATGTATGGGTTTGTTTATTTATTGTTTGTTTTTACTGCCGTGCCACGCCCGGCTGTGTTATCTGCGTTCCAAACGAAGCGCGTCTTACATTCTTTACTTTTAAGCCGCAGGGGCTATCACATTCAGATAAGCAGGCTGTTTCGCACTAATGTCACTAGCCCAGAATGATCTTCTATGATCTACAATGTTCTGGATGTGAATCGACGGTTCCAGAAACACTTGCTCCGAAAGATAAAAGACTGCAGAGCAGACGCCGCTGCATTCGATCCGACGACACTCGCCTGTGCAAGTCACTTTGTTGACCGCTGCTTCGCCGCCTCTGTATTCTTTTGAGTTGTTAGGGGAGCACAAGTTGGCTCCAATAAACTTGTTTCTCCTTCAACACAAGAGCGTCGTCCTGGGCTTCGTGACAATATGAAGAAATTCGCAGATTCACGCCCCAACGAAACTGGTAACGGTTCCCACTAGTCCGACCTACAATTCCTGTAGTGACCTTCAGGCACATCACGCGAGCAACACGGAAAAACTGCTTTGCAATGACACTGGTGGCATTCATTTGTAGCCGTATGGCTCCATTTAGGTGGATGTCAAACTTTTATTCTCAGAAAGTTACTCCACCTTGGAGATTTCCCTTAAATCTGGTCGATTAACACCTGTCCGTCACTTTGAGTTGATCAATTCGCTCTCGCTCTACAAACGACTAGCTTCCTGGTTAGCTCAGTTGGTAGAGCGACTGCTCCGGTTAAGCCGTAGTCCCGGGTTGGAATCCTGGGCCAGGACGAATTTTTCTCAAACTGCGAAGTTTCCGAGAAAAGTGTATAGCTTTCCTTTGTAGCCGTATGGCTGCGTTTAGGTGGATCACAAACTTTCCGTCGCAGCAACTTACTCCACCTTGGGGTTTCTCCGAAATCTGATCCATAAACAACAACAGTTAGCAGCACATAAATAAGCAGCACTGACCTTTTCTGCTCCTCCTTGCAAAGCTCCACTTCGTCGAATAGGAAATACTCCCCCAGGATATGAAGAAATTCGCAGTTTCACGACAAACGACTAGAATCTGTTCGCTGTAGTTTCACGCCGTTACCAAACTGGTGACGCTTCCCACTTTTTTTTTTGCGAGAGTTTGCCTTACGGCATAACAGTCATATATACAACATTACATTGGTTTCACGCAGAAACGTCAACAGAGACTGGTACTGAGGGCCCCATATCCACCGCTGTAGATCAGGGGGTCTCCCAGGATGGAGCCCTGTGCCCCGGAGGTGTTGCAGGCGAGAGGTTTGAAGGGCAGGGCAGGTCCAACCCACAATTTCTTTAGTAAATATCAGGCACATCACGCGAGCAACCGAGAACATCGCTTTGGAATGCCACTGGTGGCGCGGCACGTGGAAGAACGTAAAATTAGCGGAGTGAATCCTGAAAGTTAGTGGCGCTGTTTGTGTTCATGCCCGGACGACGAGCGTTGCACGAACGGTATGGGTTTATTGCATCGGGACAGATGGTGATACAAAGAGAGGGCTCGCTAGTGGGCGAGCTGTATTTATAGCCACAGAGAGAGGGTGGTGACGACATGTCACGTGGCTAGAGGCGTGCAGCACAACACGGATGTCGTTTAAAGTGTTGAAAGAGTCCCGTTTTTCACTCGTCGTCGTTTTACCCGTGGAAGTCCCACTGTACCGTGAATCAACGCAAATAGCCCTGCCGTGCTGCTGCTGACGCATACGCTGTGGATGCGTTACCTAAGTGGCGGCCTTTTCCTCATGGCTTCGGCGAACTTTTGCTTCATGGGTTGCCTTGGCGATGCGCCTGCGAAGTAGCTTACAAGAACTGGGAAATTTATATGCTGCGGAAAACTGGAATATGCCTCTAAGCGGAAGTCTACGCCCCGCTGAGCCGAAACAAATAGCTCAGATAATAGGCGCTTTAGCACGTTAGTACGGTCTAAAGTTGTTTCTTCCGGATGGTGATATCTCTGCATAACTTTGGATGGCAGCATGTCTGCGCTACTGTTTATAGTAAACACAAAAGGGCGCGGCTTCATTTACTGCGTTCTCTTGAAAACAGCCTTCCCATAGCCAATAAAATATACTTCGATGCTCTGAGATACCCAGGTTATATAAAACTATTTCCGTAGAGCGAAGAGAAAGTGTGTCGCAGCTAATTAGCGAGAAATTAATCAGCCTGTTTCCCAGCCGCCGTTTTCCATCTTGAACACGAAAGGTCGCTTTTTGGCTGCTCAAAGCTCTCAGCAGCTCTAAGCAGCCCAAAACTGCTCCCACCATAGACGTTCTATGGGCAAATAAAACACGGCGCTGCTTGCAGCTGCTCACAGCTGGTTTGAGCATGCAAAAAAATAGCCGAAAATACTGCAGGAAAACACCAACCGGGGAAGCAGCTGGAGAAAGCTGGTCATTCAATGAAATTGAATTACGATGACATGGCACAAAATAAAGTTAACTCTGTCGATTTTTCCGTTTCCGCAGGACATCAATTGGAATGACGATGTCATTTCAGTATTAATACACATAAAAATTCTGCACGTGGTAAATTTAGTTCTCTAAGTTTAGTTTCTTTGTTCCAAGTCCCACCCAGTCAACCGTTTCCTGCAAAGAGTCTTTTGTCTTTCCTTAAGAAAATTAATAGCCTGCACGAGACGAAAAGTGCCAACAAACTTCGGAGCTAAATTAACTACATGCATAGCATGCTGCCTGATGTGTAAAATGGGACAGAGTCGGTTAACACTATGTATATACCGCATCACGGCAAAAATAACCTGGACTAAGTACCTAATTGACAGCAGACTGTAGCCGTTTATACGTTCCTAAAAAGCACTTAAAATTGAGTAAAAGCATTGAGCATTGAGCAAAAAACAATGTTTAAGCGACGATTTGTGAACCAATTGCACAACATGCTTCAACAACTGCATATAGTTTCTTTAGAAGTGTCCACGAAAGCATCATAAATTCTTCAGCACTACCAGTTACGGAAGGAGACCTGCTAGTTGAGTTCGTAGAACTGAATAATCGACGCCTCATTAACACCTTCTTCTGGGAACGGCAGAGCCGGAAGTGGACGCTGAGAAGCCCGAATGTGGAGCATAAAAATGAAATAGACTTCGTATTAATCGATAACCCTAGCGTCGGGCAGGATGTGGAAGTGCTTAGAAGGGTAAGGTGTAGGGACCACATCTCCAATCAGGATAGATTTGGGGAGGAACGGTAACAAGTTAGTACGAAAGAAGCCGATCAATGAGTTAACAGTAAGACATAAAGTTGAAGAATTCAGGATCGCGCTGTAGAACCGATATTCAGCTCTTACCGAGGAAGGTTTACGACACAGGAAGCCAGCGACAATCTTACACGCATTATCACGGAGTGTGCAGTAGAAGTGGGGGGCGCGATGGCTAGACAGGACACTGGTAAAAGTTCCCAGGGGACGAAAGATCTAATTAGGAAACAGCAAACCATGGCAATCTTCACCTCAGCTGACAGAATTGAATTAACGGGGATTTCGAAGTTAATCAATAAGCGTAAGACCGCTGACATACGGAAGTGTAATGTGGAGAGGATCGAATATGCTGCAAAGAATGGAGGAAGCCTGAAAGCAGCGAAGAGGCGTCTAGGCGTGGCAAAAAATCACATGTATGCACTTAAAATCAAGCAAGTCAATGTCATGACAAATAGAGATAAAATATTCATGGAAGCCGAGGAGTTCTGTAGAGGTTTGTGCAGTAGCCGGGACATCCAGGATAATGCCGAACGAGACAGTAGATCAGAGGACAAAGACATCCCACCAGTAACGACATAAGATGTAAGGAAGGCTTTGAAAGAAATGAAAGGGGGCAAAGCCTCTCGTAAAGATCAGATAACAGCAGACCTCTTGAAGGATGGCGGAGAAATTGTACTTGAAAAACTGGCAAACCTGTACCCGCAATGCCTAATGACCGCGAGTGTACCGGAATCTTGGAAGAACGCCAACATCATCCTAATCAATAAGAAAAGTGACATGAAGGACCTGAAATATCACAGGCCGATCAGCTTACTGTCAGTCGTCCACAAGGTACTTACCAAAGTAATCGCTAACAGAATTTCTGCCACCTTAGATTTCAGTCAACCTAAAGAACAAGCAGGGTTCCGTAGAGGCTATTCAACAATGGACCATATTCACACGATCAGTGAGGTGATAGAGAAGTGCGCGCAGTATACTGAACCCCTATATATAGCCTTCATATATTATGAGAAGACATTTGACTCGGTCGAAACCTCAGCAGTCATTCAGGCATTACGGAACCAGGGTGTAGACGAACATTGTGTATGAATACTAGAGGATATTTACAATGGGGCCACGCCTATTATCATCCTTTATATTGAGAGCAGTAAAATGCCTACAAGGAAGGGCGTCAGACAAGGAGACACAATCTCTCCAATGTTCGAAAGAAGTATTAGAAGAATGTTTAGAAGAAGTATTTACAAAGCATGTTTACAAGAAATACTCAGAACATTGGATTAGGAACAGGTGGGAGTAAGGGTTAGTGGAGAACACCTCAGTAACCCCAGACTTGCTGATGGCGTTGCCTTGCTAAGTAACTCGGGTGACGAATTGCAAATCATGCTTACCGCAGTGGAAAAACAGAGTAGAACCGTGGGCCTGAAAATTAATATTAAGAGAAATTAAGTAATGATCAATAACCTCGGGACAGCTCAGCCACCTGAGATAGGTGGTGAAGTAGTGGAAGTTGTAAGCGAACATATCTACTCAGGCCAAGTTGTGACACGGGATGCCAACCATGAGGCAGAGATAATCAGAGGGATAAGAATGGGGTTGGGTGCATATTGCAGACATTCTCAGATAATGAATAGCAGCCTACCATTGTCGCTGAAGAAGAAAGTGTATGTCAGCTGCATCTTACCGGTACTCACCTACGGGGCAGAACCTTGGAGGCTCACTAAGAGGGTTCAGCTAAAATTGAGGACGACTCAGCGAGCAATGTAACGGAAGATGGTAGGCGTTCCATTAAGGGACAAGAAGACAGTGGAGTGGGTCAGGCAAAAAACGCGTGTTAAGGACATATTAGTAGAAATTAAAGGGGTCCTAAATACCTTCCGCCGATGCATGGATGTACATGTACCCAAATAAAGCAATGTATTTGCTATCTCCTCCCGCAAGAATTTTGTTAAAGCGATGAGTATTAGCTGAGAAATCGTAAATAAAAAACCGCGCGTTACCGTTGCTCCGCGTTTCCTCCTCCTTTCGACTTACTCTCCGCTGTTGACGGCGCGCGAGCCTTGCCTCCCATGATGCTGCGCTCCGCAGCGGTGACGTACTTCCGCTATTGCGCTGCTCAGACTGTCGTCTACTACGGGCAAGCTTTGTTGACACCATGAATCCCGCACTCCGCTCAAGGCTGGAAAAGCGAACGAAAAATCTGGCCGCATGTATACGGCGGCCTGGCCTTGCCCTTTCGCGGTGTACGTTGCTGGCGGCACATGACTTTTTATCGGCGGCGAACTCGTAGCCGCACGGGGAGGGTCGTGCGCTCTTTCCCTTGATGCACCGCGCACTGTTTATCCAAAAAGCGCCGTATCAGATGTGGCCCCGCTGGTGCCGGGTCTTATTTTGCGGCGGTGTAATTCCTGCCGGCGGCATGTGAAAAAGTCATATTAAACCGATACAGAACCCGTGCAGAAAACGCTTCAATCATGTGACCAGTTCAGCCTGGGGCGACGCGTGGTGGAGAGCGGCAACGTTGGCAAAACATGCTCCGCCGCAGCTCTGAGCTTTCTAGCGCTGGAGCGAGCGCCATTTCTTTGACAATCTCAAACATCGGTTGCCTTGGCAACAAGGCACAAACCGCTCCAGAAGTCAGTTACGGTTGCGTGATCCCGGTTCAGCTCGGGGCCCCACCTCGCGACATGTGGGCACTGCAGGC